>NW_027223733.1:0-366617 GCF_029378745.1 Bos indicus | reverse complement strand
AAGAAGTTTGCACCACTTCCGTAGGCCGCAGGCGCCCTCTCGAATAGCGGAAGGTGCCTCACCCTAGACATCTTCTCCAGTGGGTCTTAGCAGCCCAGGCATAATTTTTAAGCGTGGTGGGTTCCGCGCTCCAGATGGAGACTCAGCTGGAAGTTAAAGGGAAGAATGACAAGGAACTTTATGAATTGGAGCTGTAAGTTAACTCTTTGACAGAGAGAGCGAGATGGTGGTGGGGGACAGCCCCCAGTGAAATCAGAGGTGAGAGCACAAAGCAATATAGAAGGCAGACTCTGGTTTTTTTGGTGGGGACATGCTCGAGAATATCCGGGTGGACTCCTGGGGCTCGATCCCGCATTTGCGTATGCCGAAACTCCTTCCTCATGACCTTTGTCCAGAGTGGAATGCCTCACCGGCTCCCGGCACATGATCACTGCATGCTCAGTCACGATATCAGTGCTTGATCAGCCACGTGATCACTGACTGCACAGTCACGTGATCAGCGCCTCTCAGTCACGTGATCACCGTATGATAAACACGTGATCGGTGAATGACCATCCACGTGAAGACTGCATGCGCAGTCAGGTGGTCAGTTCCTGATCAGCCACGTGAACAGTGCGTGCACAGTCCCATGATCAGCACCTGTCAGTCACTGATCACTGCCTGATAAACACGTGATCAGTGCCCGATCAGCCACGTCATCAGTGCATGCGCAGTAACGTGATCAGTGCATGATAGCCACGTGATCAGTGCGTGCACAGTCCCATGATCAGCGCCTGTCAGTCACTGATCACTGCCTGATAAACACATGAGCAGTGCCAGATCAGCCACGTCATCAATGCATGCGCAGTCACGTGATCAGTGCATGATAGCCACGTGATCAGTGCGGGCACAGTCCCATGATGAGCGCCTGTCAGTCACTGATCACTGCCTGATAAACACGGGATCAGTGCATGATGAGCCATGTGATCATTGCCTGATCAGCCACGTCATCAGTGCATGCTCTGTCACGTGATCTGTGCATGATAGCCACGTGACCAGTGCATGCTCAGTCACCTGATCTGTTCTTGATCAGCCACGTGATCAGGGCCTGCTAAGCTGCGTGATTCCTGCCGGCTCATCTGAATGACAATTGCCAGCTGAACTGCGTGATTCCTGTCGGCCGATCAGCTTGACAATTGCCAGCTGAGCTGCGTGATTCCTGCCAGGTAACCTGCTTGATTATTGCCAGTTGAGCAGCATGAGTCGTCACTGCTGAGCTCCATGCTTATTGCCTGCTAATTGCGTGGTTCGTGTCTGCTCAGCTCTTTGAGTATTGCCTCCTGAGGTCCCTGTTCGGGCGCCACCTGCCGGGGACCAGCCCCAGCTGATCCAGGGTATTCGAAGGAGAGATGGCCTAGGCGACTATTTATATGCTAATCAGAGATGTCAAGAATAATAGTATGAGGATAGCTCAGTAGGAAAATTCGGTGGAGAAAAGAGACTGAGTAGCTTGGTTTACGCGAGAGACCAATCAAACTTCAAGACAAGAAGTTTGCACCACTTCCGTAGGAAGCAGGCGCCCTCTCGAATAGCGGAAGGTGCCTCACCCTAGACATCTTCTCCAGTGGGTCTTAGCAGCCCAGGCATAATTTTTAAGCGTGGTGGGTTCCTCGCTCCAGATGGAGACTCAGCTGGAAGTTAAAGGGAAGAATGACAAGGAACTTTATGAATTGGAGCTGTAAGTTAACTCTTTGACAGAGAGAGCGAGATGGTGGTGGGGGACAGCCCCCAGTGAAATCAGAGGTGAGAGCACAAAGCAATATAGAAGGCAGACTCTGGTTTTTTTGGTGGGGACATGCTCGAGAATATCCGGGTGGACTCCTGGGGTTCGACCCCGCATTTGCGTATGCCGAACCTCCTTCCTCATGACCTTTGTCCAGAGTGGAATGCCTCACCGGCTCCCGGCACATGATCACTGCATGCTCAGTCACGATATCGGTGCTTGATCAGCCACGTGATCAGTGCGTGCACAGTCCCGTGATCAGCACCTCTCAGTCACTGATCACTGCCTGATAAACACGTGATCAGTGCCAGATCAGCCACGTCATCAGTGCATGCGCAGTCACGTGATCAGTGCATGATAGCCACGTGATCAGTGTGTGCACACTCCCATGATCAGCGCCTGACAGTCACTGATCACTGCCTGATAAACACGTGATCACTGCCTGATCAGCCACGTCATCAGTGCATGCGAAGTCACGTGATCAGTGCATGGTAGCCACGGGATCATTGCATGCTCAGTCACCTGATCTGTACTTGATCAGCCACGTGATCAGTGCCTGCAGAGTCACATGATCAGGGCCTGCTGAGCTGCGTGATTCCTGCCGGCTCATCTGCATGAAAATTGCCAGCTCAGCTGCGTGATTCCTGTCGGCTCATCTGCTTGAAAATTGCCAGCTGAGCTGCGTGATTCCTGCCAGGTCACCTGCTTGTTTATTGCCAGTTGAGCACCATGATACGTCACTGCTGAGCTCCATGCTTATTGCCTGCTGATTGTGTGGTTCGTGTCTGCTCAGCTCTTTGAGTATTGCCTCCTGAGGTCCCTGTTCAGGCGCCACCTGCTGGGACCAGCCCCAGCTGATCCAGGGTATTCGAAGGAGAGATGGCCTAGGCGACTATTTATATGCTAATCAGAGATGTCAAGAATAATAATATTAGGATAGCTCAGTAGGAAAATTCGGTGGAGAAAAGAGACTGAGTAGCTTGGTTTACGCGGGAGACCAATCAAACTTCAAGACAAGAAGTTTGCACCAGTTACGTAGGACGCAGGCGCCCTCTCGAATAGCGGAAAGTGCCTCACCCTAGACAACTTCTCGAGTGGGTCTTAGCAGCCCAGGCATAATTAGTAAGCGTGGTAGGTTCCTCGGTCCAGATGGAGACTCAGCTGGAAGTTAAAGGAAAAATGACAAGGAACTTTATGAATTGGAGCTGTAAGTTAACTCTTTGACAGAGAGAGCGAGATGGTGGTGGAGGACAGCCCCCAGTGAAATCAGAGGTGAGAGCACAAAGCAATACAGTAGGCAGACTCTGGTTTTTTGGGGGGGAGATGCTCGAGAATTTCCGGGTGGACTCCTGAGGCTTGATCCCACATTTGCGTTTGCCGGGCCTCCTTCCTCATGACCTTTGTCTAGAGTGGAATGCCTCACCGGCTCCCGGCACAGGATCAGTGCATGCTCAGGCACGATATCAGTGCATCAGTGAATGATCAGCCACTTGATCACTGACGGCACAGTCACGTGATCAGCGCCTCTCAGTCACGTGATCACCGTATGATAAACACGTGATCACTGAACGACCAGCCACGTGATCACTGCATGCGCAGTCAGGTGGTCAGTTCCTGATCAGCCACGTGATCAGTGCGTGCACAGTCCCATGATCAGCGCCTGTCAGTCACTGATCACTGCGTGATAAACACGGGATCAGTGCCCATCAGCCCCGACATCAGTGCATGCCCAGTCATGTGATCAGTGCATGATAGCCACGTGATCAGTGCGTGCACAGTCCCATGATCAGCGCCTGTCAGTCACTGATCATTGCCTGAGAAACACGTGATCAGTGCATGATGAGCCATGTGATCAGTGCCTGATCAGCCACGTCATCAGTGCATGCGAAGTCATGTGATCAGTGCAGGAGAGCCACGTGATCAGTGCATGCTCAGTCACGTGATCTGGACTTGATCAGCCACGTGATCAGTGCCTGCAGAGTCATGTGAACAGGGCCTGCTGAGCTGCGTGATTCCTGCCGTCTCTTCTGCATGACAATTGGCAGCTGAACTGCGTGATTCCTGTCGGCTCATCTGCTTGACAATTGCTGGCTGAGCTGCTTGATTCCTGCCAGGTCACCTGCTTGATTCATTGCAAGTTGAGCAGCATGATTGGTCACTGCTCAGCTCCATGCTTATTGCCTGCTGATTGCGTGGTTCGTGTCTGCTCAGCGCTTTGAGTATTGCCACCTGAGGTCCCTGTTCGGGCGCCACCTGCCGGGGACCAGCCCCAGCTGATCCAGGGTATTCGAAGGAGAGATGGCCTAGGCGACTACTTATATGCTAATCAGAGATGTCAAGAATAATAATATTAGGATAGCTCAGTAGGAAAATTCGGTGGAGAAAAGAGACTGAGTAGCTTGGTTTACGCGGGAGACCAATCAAACTTCAAGACAAGAAGTTTGCACCAGTTACGTAGGCCGCAGGCGCCCTCTCGAATAGCGGAAGGTGCCTCACCCTAGACACCTTCTCGAGTGGGTCTTAGCAGCCCAGGCATAATTAGTAAGCGTGGTGAGTTCTGCGCTCCAGATGGAGACTCAGCTGGAAGTTAAAGGGAAGAATGACAAGGAACCTTATGAATTGGAGCTGTAAGTTAACTCTTTGACAGAGAGAGCGAGATGGTGGTGGGGGACAGTCCCCATTGAAATCAGAGGTGAGAGCACAAAGCAATATAGTAGGCAGACTCTGGGTTTTTTTGGGTGGGAGATGCTCGAGAATATCCAGGTGGACTCCTGAGGCTTGATCCCACATTTGCGTATGCTGAGCCTCCTTCGTCATGACCTTGGTCCAGAGTGGAATTCCTCACCGGCTCCCGGCACCTTATCAGTGCATGGTCAGTAACGATATCAGTGCATGATCAGCCACGTAATCACTGACTGCAGAGTCACGTGATCAGCGCCTCTCAGTCACGTGATCACCGTATGATAAAAACGTGATCAGTGAGCGACCAGCCACGTGATCACTGCATGCGCAGTCTGGTGGTCAGTTCCTGATCAGCCTCGTGATCAGTGAGTGCACAGTCCCATGATCAGCGCCTGTCAGTCACTGATCACTGCCTGATAAACACGTGATCAGTGCCCGATCAGCCACGTCATCAGTGCATGCGAAGCCACGTCATCATTGCATGCGCAGTCACGTGATTAGTGCATTATAGCCACCTGATCAGTGCGGGCAAAGTCCCATGATCAGCGACTGTCAGTCCCTGAGCATTGCCTGATAAATAGGTGATCAGTGCATGATGAGCCATGTGATCAGTGCCCGATCAGCCACGTCATCAGTGCATGCGGAGTCACGTGTTCAGTGCATGATAGCCACGTGATCAGTGCATGCTCAGTCACGTGATCTGGACTTGATAAGTCACATGATCAGTGCCTGCAGAGTCACGTGATCAGGGCCTGCTCAGCTTCGTGATTCCTGCCGGCTCATCTGCATGACAATTGCCAGATGAGCTGCGTGATTCCTGCCGGCTCATCTGCATGACAATTGCCAGATGAGCTGCGTGAATCCTGTCGGCACATCTGCTTGACAATTGCCAGCTGAGCTGAGTGATTCCTGCCTGGTCACCTGCTTGATTATTGCCAGTTGAGCAGCATGATTCGTCACTGCTGAGCTCCATGCTTATTGCCTGCTGATTGCGTGGTTCGTGTCTGCTCAGCTCTTTGAGTATTGCCTCCTGAGGTCCCTGTTCGGGCGCCACCTGCCGGGGACCAGCCCCAGCGGATCCAGGGTATTCGAAGGAGAGATGGCCTAGGCGACTATTTATATGCTAATCAGAAATGTCAAGAATAATAGTATGAGGATAGCTCAGTAGGAAAATTCGGTGGAGAAAAGAGACTGAGTAGCTTGGTTTACACGAGAGACCAATCAAACTTCAAGACAAGAAGTTTGCACCACTTCCGTAGGCCGCAGGCGCCCTCTCGAATAGCGGAAGGTGCCTCACCCAAGACACCTTCTCCAGTGGGTCTTAGCAGCCCAGGCATAATTCTTAAGCGTGGTGGGTTCCTCGCTCCAGATGGAGACTCAGCTGGAAGTTAAAGGGAAGAATGACAAGGAACTTTATGAATTGGAGCTGTAAGTTAACTCTTTGACAGAGAGAGCGAGATGGTGGTGGGGGACAGCCCCCAGTGAAATCAGAGGTGAGAGCACAAAGCAATATAGAAGGCAGACTCTGGTTTTTTTGGTGGGGACATGCTCGAGAATATCCGGGTGGACTCCTGGGGCTCGATCCCGCATTTGCGTATCCGAACCTCCTTCCTCATGACCTTTGTCCAGAGTGGAATGCCTCACCGGCTCCCGGCACATGATCACTGCATGCTCAGTCACGATATAAGTGCTTGATCAGCCACGTGATCACTGACTGCACATTCACGTGATCCGCGCCTCTCAGTCACGTGATCACCGTATGATAAACACATGATCGGTGAACGACCATCCACGTGAACACTGCATGCGCAGTCAGGTGGTCATTTCCTGATCAGCCACGTGAACAGTGCGTGCACAGTCCCATGATCAGCACCTGTCAGTCACTGATCACTGCCTGATAAACACGTGATCAGTGCCCGATCAGCGACGTCATCAGTGCATGCGCAGTAACGTGATCAGTGCATGATAGCCACGTGATCAGTGCGTGCACAGTCCCATGATCAGCGCCTGTCAGTCACTGATCACAGCCTGATAAACACATGAGCAGTGCCAGATCAGCCACGTCATCAATGCATGCGCAGTCACGTGATCAGTGCATGATAGCCACGTGATCAGTGCGGGCACAGTCCCATGATGAGCGCCTGTCAGTCACTGATCACTGCCTGATAAACACGAGATCAGTGCATGATGAGCCATGTGATCATTGCCTGATCAGCCACGTCATCAGTGCATGCTCTGTCACGTGATCTGTGCATGATAGCCACGTGACCAGTGCATGCTCAGTCACCTGATCTGTACTTGGTCAGCCACGTGATCAGTGCCTGCAGAGTCACGTGATCAGGGCCTGCTGAGCTGCGTGATTCCTGCCGGCTCATCTGAATGACAATTGCCAGCTGAGCTGCGTGATTCCTGTCGGCTCATCTGCTTGACAATTGCCAGCTGAGCTGCGTGATTCCTGCCTGGTCACCTGCTTGATTATTGCCAGTTGAGCAGCATGATTCGTCACTGCTGAGCTCCATGCTTATTGCCTGCTGATTGCGTGGTTCGTGTCTGCTCAGCTCTTTGAGTATTGCCTCCTGAGGTCCCTGTTCGGGCGCCACCTGCCGGGGACCAGCCCCAGCTGATCCAGGGTATTCGAAGGAGAGATGGCCTAGGCGACTATTTATATGCTAATCGGAGATGTCAAGAATAATAGTATGAGGATAGCTCAGTAGGAAAATTCGGTGGAGAAAAGAGACTGAGTAGCTTGGTTTACGCGGGAGACCAATCAAACTTCAAGACAAGAAGTTTGCACCACTTACGTAGGCCGCAGGCGCCCTCTCGAATAGCGGAAGGTGCCTCACCCTAGACACCTTCTCGAGTGGGTCTTAGCAGCCCAGGCATAATTAGTAAGCGTGGTGGTTCCTCGCTCCAGATGGAGACTCAGCTGGAAGTTAAAGGGAAGAATGACAAGGAACTTTATGAATTGGAGCTGTAAGTTAACTCTTTGACAGAGAGAGCGAGATGGTGGTGGGGGACAGCCCCCAGTGAAATCAGAGGTGAGAGCACAAAGCAATAAAGTAGGCAGACTCTGGTTTTTTTTGGGGGGGAGATGCTCGAGAATATCCGGGTGGACTCCTGAGGCTCGATCCCGCATTTGCGTATGCCGAGCCTCCTTCCTCATGACCTTTGTCCAGAGTGGAATGCCTCACCGGCTCCCGGCACATGATCAGTGCATGCTCAGTCACGATATCAGTGCATGATCAGCCACGTGATCACTGACGGCACAGTCACGTGATCAGCGCCTCTCAGTCACGTGATCACCGTATGATAAACACGTGATCACTGAACGACCAGCCACGTGATCACTGCATGCGCAGTCAGGTGGTCAGTTCCTGATCAGCCACGTGATCAGTGCGTGCACAGTCCCATGATCAGCGCCTGTCAGTCACTGATCACTGCGTGATAAACACGGGATCAGTGCCCATCAGCCCCGACATCAGTGCATGCCCAGTCATGTGATGAGTGCATGATAGCCACGTGATCAGTGCGTGCACAGTCCCATGATCAGCGCCTGTCAGTCACTGATCATTGCCTGAGAAACACGTGATCAGTGCATGATGAGCCATGTGATCAGTGCCTGATCAGCCACGTCATCAGTGCATGCGAAGTCATGTGATCAGTGCAGGAGAGCCACGTGATCAGTGCATGCTCAGTCACGTGATCTGGACTTGATCAGCCACGTGATCAGTGCCTGCAGAGTCATGTGAACAGGGCCTGCTGAGCTGCGTGATTCCTGCCGGCTCATCTGCATGACAATTGCAGCTGAGCTGCGTGATTCCTGTCGGCTCATCTGCTTGACAATTGCCAGCTGAGCTGCGTGATTCCTGCCTGGTCACCTGCTTGATTATTGCCAGTTGAGCAGCATGATTCGTCACTGCTGAGCTCCATGCTTATTGCCTGCTGATTGCGTGGTTCGTGTCTGCTCAGCTCTTTGAGTATTGCCTCCTGAGGTCCCTGTTCGGGCGCCACCTGCCGGGGACCAGCCCCAGCTGATCCAGGGTATTCGAAGGAGAGATGGCCTAGGCGACTATTTATATGCTAATCAGAGATGTCAAGAATAATAGTATTAGGATAGCTCAGTAGGAAAATTCGGTGGAGAAAAGAGACTGAGTAGCTTTGTTTACGCGGGAGACCAATCAAACTTCAAGACAAGAAGTTTGCACCACTTCCGTAGGCCGCAGGCGCCCTCTCGAATAGCGGAAGGTGCCTCACCCTAGACACCTTCTCGAGTGGGTCTTAGCAGCCCAGGCATAATTAGTAAGCGTGGTGGGTTCCGCGCTCCAGATGGAGACTCAGCTGGAAGTTAAAGGGAAGAATGACAAGGAACTTTATGAATTGGAGCTGTAAGTTAACTCTTTGACAGAGAGAGCGAGATGGTGGTGGGGGACAGCCCCAGTGAAATCAGAGGTGAGAGCACAAAGCAATAAAGTAGGCAGACTCTGGTTTTTTTGGGGGGGAGATGCTCGAGAATATCCAGGTGGACTCCTGAGGCTCGATCCCGCATTTGCGTATGCCGAGCCTCCTTCCTCATGACCTTTGTCCAGAGTGGAATGCCTCACCGGCTCCCGGCACATGATCAGTGCATGCTCAGTCACGATATCAGTGCATGATCAGCCACGTGATCACTGACTGCACAGTCACGTGATCAGCGCCTCTCAGTCACGTGATCACCGTATGATAAAAACGTGATCAGTGAACGACCAGCCACGTGATCACTGCATGCGCAGTCTGGTGGTCAGTTCCTGATCAGCCTCGTGATCAGTGAGTGCACAGTCCCATGATCAGCGCCTGTCAGTCACTGATCACTGCCTGATAAACACGTGATCAGTGCCCAATCAGCCACGTCATCAGTGCATGCGAAGCCACGTCATCATTGCATGCGCAGTCACGTGATTAGTGCATTATAGCCACCTGATCAGTGCGGGCACAGTCCCATGATCAGCGACTGTCAGTCCCTGAGCATTGCCTGATAAATAGGTGATCAGTGCATGATGAGCCATGTGATCAGTGCCCGATCAGCCACGTCATCAGTGCATGCGGAGTCACGTGTTCAGTGCATGATAGCCACGTGATCAGTGCATGCTCAGTCACGTGATCTGGACTTGATCAGTCACATGATCAGTGCCTGCAGAGTCACGTGATCAGGGCCTGCTCAGCTTCGTGATTCCTGCCGGCTCATCTGCATGACAATTGCCAGATGAGCTGCGTGATTCCTGCCGGCTCATCTGCATGACAATTGCCAGCTGAGCTGCGTGATTCCTGTCGGCTCATCTGCTTGACAATTGCCAGCTGAGCTGCGTGATTCCTGCCTGGTCACGTGCTTGATTATTGCCAGTTGAGCAGCATGATTCGTCACTGCTGAGCTCCATGCTTATTGCCTGCTGATTGCGTGGTTCGTGTCTGCTCAGCTCTTTGAGTATTGCCTCCTGAGGTCCCTGTTCGGGCGCCACCTGCCGGGGACCAGCCCCAGCTGATCCAGGGTATTCGAAGGAGAGATGGCCTAGGCGACTATTTATATGCTAATCAGAGATGTCAAGAATAATAGTATGAGGATAGCTCAGTAGGAAAATTCGGTGGAGAAAAGAGACTGAGTAGCTTGGTTTACGCGGGAGACCAATCAAACTTCAAGACAAGAAGTTTGCACCACTTACGTAGGCCGCAGGCGCCCTCTCGAATAGCGAAAGGTGCCTCACCCTAGACACTTCTCGAGTGGGTCTTAGCAGCCCAGGCATAATTAGTAAGCGTGGTGGGTTCCTCGCTCCAGATGGAGACTCAGCTGGAAGTTAAAGGGAAGAATGACAAGGAACTTTATGAATTGGAGCTTAAGTTAACTCTTTGACAGAGAGAGCGAGATGCTGGTGGGGGACAGCCCGCAGTGAAATCAGAGGTGAGAGCACAAAGCAATACAGTAGGCAGACTCTGGTTTTTTTGGGGGGGAGATGCTCGAGAATATCCGGGTGGACTCCTGAGGCTCGATCCCGCATTTGCGTATGCCGAGCCTCCTTCCTCATGACCTTTGTCCAGAGTGGAATGCCTCACCGGCTCCCGGCACATGATCAGTGCATGCTCAGTCACGATATCAGTGCTTGATCAGCCACGTGATCACTGACTGCACAGTCACGTGATCAGCGCCTCTCAGTCACGTGATCACCGTATGATAAACACGTGATCAGTGAACGACCAGCCACGTGATCACTGCATGCGCAGTCAGGTGGTCAGTTCCTGATCAGCCACGTGAACAGTGCGTGCACAGTCCCATGATCAGCACCTGTCAGTCACTGATCACTGCCTGATAAACACGTGATCAGTGCCCGATCAGCCACGTCATCAGTGCATGCCCAGTAACGTGATCAGTGCATGATAGCCACGTGATCAGTTCGTGCACAGTCCCATGATCAGCGCCTGTCAGTCACTGATCACTGCCTGATAAACACATGAGCAGTGCCAGATCAGCCACGTCATCAATGCATGCGCAGTCACGTGATCAGTGCATGATAGCCACGTGATCAGTGCGGGCACAGTCCCATGATGAGCGCCTGTCAGTCACTGATCACTGCCTGATAAACACGGGATCAGTGCATGATGAGCCATGTGATCATTGCCTGATCAGCCACGTCATCAGTGCATGCTCTGTCACGTGATCTGTGCATGATAGCCACGTGACCAGTGCATGCTCAGTCACCTGATCTGTTCTTGATCAGCCACGTGATCAGGGCCTGCTAAGCTGCGTGATTCCTGCCGGCTCATCTGAATGACAATTGCCAGCTGAGCTGCGTGATTCCTGTCGGCTCATCTGCTTGACAATTGCCAGGTGAGCTGCGTGATTCCTGCCTGGTCACCTGCTTGATTATTGCCAGTTGAGCAGCATGATTCGTCACTGCTGAGCTCCATGCTTATTGCCTGCTGATTGCGTGGTTCGTGTCTGCTCAGCTCTTTGAGTATTGCCTCCTGAGGTCCCTGTTCGGGCGCCACCTGCCGGGGACCAGCCCCAGCTGATCCAGGGTATTCGAAGGAGAGATGGCCTAGGCGACTATTTATATGCTAATCAGAGATGTCAAGAATAATAGTATGAGGATAGCTCAGTAGGAAAATTCGGTGGAGAAAAGAGACTGAGTAGCTTGGTTTACGCGGAAGACCAATCAAACTTCAACACAAGAAGTTTGCACCACTTACGTAGGCCGCACGCGCCCTCTCGAATAGCGAAAGGTGCCTCACCCTAGACAACTTCTCGAGTGGGTCTTAGCAGCCCAGACATAATTAGTAAGCGTGGTGGGTTCCTCGCTCCAGATGGAGACTCAGCTGGAAGGTAAAGGGAAGAATGACAAGGAACTTTATGAATTGGAGCTGTAAGTTAAGTCTTTGACAGAGAGAGCGAGATGGTGGTGGGGGACAGCCCCCAGTGAAATCAGAGGTGAGAGCACAAAGCAAGAAAGTAGGCAGACTCTGGTTTTTTCGGGGGTAGATGCTCGAGAATATCCGGGTGGACTCCTGAGGCTCGATCCCGCATTTGCGTATGCCGAGCCTCCTTCCTCATGACCTTTGTCCAGAGTGGAATGCCTCACCGGCTCCCGGCACATGATCAGTGCATGCTCAGTCACGATATCAGTGCATGATCAGCCACGTGATCACTGACTGCACAGTCACGTGATCAGCGCCTCTCAGTCACGTGATCACCGTATGATAAACACGTGATCAGTGAACGATCAGTCACGTGACCAATACATGGTAGCTACTTGATCATTGCATGATCAGCCACATGAGCAGTGCATGATAGCCACGTGATGTGTTGATAGCTACGTGATCAGTTCATGATTAGTGACGTGATCTGTGCATGACCAGGCAGGTGATCAGTGTATGATCGGCCACGTGAACAGTGCATGATAGCCACGTGATCAGTGCATGATCAGTCACCCGATGGGTGCATGATCAGTCACGTGACCGGTACATGGTAGCTACCTGATCACTGCATGATCAGCCACTCGAGCAGTGCATGATAGCCACGTGATCAGTGCATGATCAGTAACGTGATCAGTGCATGATCAATCAAGTGATCAGTGCATGATCAGTCACGTGATCAGTGCATGATCAGTCACGTGATCAGTGCATGATCAGCCACGTGATCAGTGCGTGATAGCCACGTAATAAGTGCATGAGAGCCACGAGACCAGTTCATGATCAGCCACGTCATCAGTGCATGCGCAGTCACGTGATCAGTGCATGATAGCCACGTGATCAGTGTGTGCACACTCCCATGATCAGCGCCTGACAGTCACTGATCACTGCCTGATAAACACGTGATCACTGCCTGATCAGCCACGTCATCAGTGCATGCGAAGTCACGTGATCAGTGCATGGTAGCCACGGGATCATTGCATGCTCAGTCACCTGATCTGTACTTGATCAGCCACGTGATCAGTGCCTGCAGAGTCACATGATCAGGGCCTGCTGAGCTGCGTGATTCCTGCCGGCTCATCTGCATGACAATTGCCAGCTCAGCTGCGTGATTCCTGTCGGCTCATCTGCTTGACAATTGTCAGCTTAGCTGGGTGATTCCTGCCAGGTCACCTGCTTGTTTATTGCCAGTTGAGCAGCATGATACGTCACTGCTGAGCTCCATGCTTATTGCCTGCTGATTGTGTGGTTCGTGTCTGCTCAGCTCTTTGAGTATTGCCTCCTGAGGTCCCTGTTCAGGCGCCACCTGCTGGGACCAGCCCCAGCTGATCCAGGGTATTCGAAGGAGAGATGGCCTAGGCGACTATTTATATGATAATCAGAGATGTCAAGAATAATAATATTAGGATAGCTCAGTAGGAAAATTCGGTGGAGAAAAGAGACTGAGTAGCTTGGTTTACGCGGGAGACCAATCAAACTTCAAGACAAGAAGTTTGCACCATTTACGTAGGACGCAGGCGCCCTCTCGAATAGCGGAAAGTGCCTCACCCTAGACACTTTCTCGAGTGGGTCTTAGCAGCCCAGGCATAATTAGTAAGCGTGGTAGGTTCCTCGGTCCAGATGGAGACTCAGCTGGAAGTTAAAGGAAAAATGACAAGGAACTTTATGAATTGGAGCTGTAAGTTAACTCTTTGACAGAGAGAGCGAGATGGTGGTGGAGGACAGCCCCCAGTGAAATCAGAGGTGAGAGCACAAAGCAATAAATTAGGCACACTCTGGTTTTTCTGGGGGGGAGATGCTGGAGAATATCCGGGTGGACTCTTGAGGCTCGATCCCGCCATTTGCGTATGCCGAGCCTCCTTCCTCAGGACCTTTGTCCAGAGTGGAATGCCTCACCGGCTCCCGGCACATGATCAGTGCATGCTCAGTCACGATATCAGGTGCATGATCAGCCTCGGGTCAGCTGACGTACAGTCACGTGATCAGCCCTCTCAGTCACGTGATCACTGATGATAAACACGTGATCAGTGAACGATCAGTCACCTGATCAGCTGCATGCTCAGTCAGGTGTCAGTTCCTGATCAGCCACGTGATCAGTGCGTGCACAGTCACATTGTTAGCGCCTGTCAGTCACTGATCACTGCATGAGAAACACATGATCAGTGCATGATCAGCCACGTGATCAGTGCCTGCATCAGTCCCACGTCATCAGTGCTGCGCAGTCACGTGATCAGTGCATAAGGAGCACGTGATCAGTGCAATGCTCAGTCACGTATCTGGGCTTGATCAGCCACTGTGATCAGTGCCTGCAGAGTCACGTGATCAGGGCCTGCTGAGCTGCGTGATGCCTGCCGGCTCATCTGCATGACAATTGCCAGCTGAGCTGCGTGATTCCTGTCGGCTCATGTGCTTGACAATTGCCAGCTGAGCTGCGTGATTCCTGTCGGCTCATCTGCTTAACAATTGCCAGCTGAGCTGCGTGATTCCTGCCTGGTCACCTGCTTGATTATTGCCAGTTGAGCAGCATGATTCGTCACTGCTGAGCTCCATGCTTATTGCCTGCTGATTGCGTGGTTCGTGTCTGCTCAGCTCTTTGAGTATTGCCTCATGAGGTCCCTGTTCGACGCCACCTGCCGGGGACCAGCCCCAGCTGATCCAGGGTATTGGAAGGAGAGATGGCCTAGGCGACTATTTATATGCTCGTCAGAGACGTCAAGAATAATAATATGAGGCTAGCTCAGTAGGAAAATTCGGTGGAGAAAAGAGACTGAGTAGCTTGGTTAACGCGGGAGACCAATCAAACTTCAAGACAAGAAGTTTGCACCACTTACGTAGGCCGCAGGCGCCCTCTCGAATAGCGGAAGGTGCCTAACCCTAGACACCTTCTCGAGTGGGTCTTAGCAGCCCAGGCATAATTAGTAAGCCTGGTGGGTTCCTCGATGCAGATGGAGACTCAGCTGGAAGTTAAAGGGAAGAATGACAAGGAACTTTATGAATTGGAGCTGTAAGTTAACTCTTTGACAGAGAGAGCGAGATGGTGGTGGAGGACAGCCCCCAGTGAAATCAGAGGTGAGAGCACAAAGCAATACAGTAGGCAGACTCTGGTTTTTTGGGGGGGGAGATGTTCGGGAATATCCGGGTGGACTCCTGAGGCTTGATCCCGCATTTGCGTTTGCCGGGCCTCCTTCCTCATGACCTTTGTCCAGAGTGGAATGCCTCAACGGCTCCCGGCACATGATCAGTGCATGCTCAGGCACGGTATCCGTGCATCAGTGAATGATCAGCCACTTGATCACTGACGGCACAGTCACGTGATCAGCGCCTCTCAGTCACGTGATCACCGTATGATAAACACGTGATCACTGAACGACCAGCCACGTGATCACTGCATGCGCAGTCAGGTGGTCAGTTCCTGATCAGCCACGTGATCAGTGCGTGCACAGTCCCATGATCAGCGCCTGTCAGTCACTGATCACTGCGTGATAAACACGGGATCAGTGCCCATCAGCCCCGACATCAGTGCATACCCAGTCATGTGATCAGTGCATGATAGCCACGTGATCAGTGCGTGCACAGTCCCATGATCAGCGCCTGTCAGTCACTGATCATTGCCTGAGAAACACGTGATCAGTGCATGATGAGCCATGTGATCAGTGCCTGATCAGCCACGTCATCAGTGCATGCGAAGTCATGTGATCAGTGCAGGAGAGCCACGTGATCAGTGCATGCTCAGTCACGTGATCTGGACTTGATCAGCCACGTGATCAGTGCCTGCAGAGTCATGTGAACAGGGCCTGCTGAGCTGCGTGATTCCTGCCGTCTCTTCTGCATGACAATTGGCAGCTGAACTGCGTGATTCCTGTCGGCTCATCTGCTTGACAATTGCTGGCTGAGCTGCTTGATTCCTGCCAGGTCACCTGCTTGATTCATTGCGAGTTGAGCAGCATGATTGGTCACTGCTCAGCTCCATGCTTATTGCCTGCTGATTGCGTGGTTCGTGTCTGCTCAGCTCTTTGAGTATTGCCACATGAGGTCCCTGTTCGGACGCCACCTGCCGGGGACCAGCCCCAGCTGATCCAGGGTATTCGAAGGAGAGATGGCCTAGGCGACTATTTATATGCTAATCAGAGATGTCAAGAATAATAATATTAGGATAGCTCAGTAGGAAAATTCGGTGGATAAAAGAGACTGAGTAGCTTGGTTTACACGGGAGACCAATCAAACTTCAATACAAGAAGTTTGCACCAGTTACGTAGGCCGCAGGCGCCCTCTCGAATAGCGGAAGGTGCCTCACCCTAGACACCTTCTCGAGTGGGTCTTAGCAGCCCAGGCATAATTAGTAAGCGTGGTGAGTTCCACGCTCCAGATGTAGACTCAGCTGGAAGTTAAAGGGAAGAATGACAAGGAACCTTATGAATTGGAGCTGTAAGTTAACTCTTCGACAGAGAGAGCGAGATGGTGGTGGGGGACAGTCCCCATTGAAATCAGAGGTAACAGCACAAAGCAATAAAATAGGCAGACTCTGGTTTTTTTGGGTGGGAGATGCTCGAGAATATCCAGGTGGACTCCTGAGGCTTGATCCCACATTTGCGTATGCTGAGCCTCCTTCCTCATGACCTTGGTCCAGAGTGGAATTCCTCACCGGCTCCCGGCACCTTATCAGTGCATGGTCAGTAACGATATCAGTGCATGATCAGCCACGTAATCACTGACTGCAGAGTCACGTGATCAGCGCCTCTCAGTCACGTGATCACCGTATGATAAAAACGTGATCAGTGAGCGACCAGCCACGTGATCACTGCATGCGCAGTCTGGTGGTCAGTTCCTGATCAGCCTCGTGATCAGTGAGTGCACAGTCCCATGATCAGCGCTTGTCAGTCACTGATCACTGCCTGATAAACACGTGATCAGTGCCCGATCAGCCACGTCATCAGTGCATGTGAAGCCACGTCATCATTGCATGCGCAGTCACGTGATTAGTGCATTATAGCCACCTGATCAGTGCGGGCACAGTCCCATGATCAGCGACTGTCAGTCCCTGAGCATTGCCTGATAAATAGGTGATCAGTGCATGATGAGCCATGTGATCAGTGCCCGATCAGCCACGTTATCAGTGCATGCGGAGTCACGTGTTCAGTGCATGATAGCCACGTGATCAGTGCATGCTCAGTCACGTGATCTGGACTTGATCAGTCACATGATCAGTGCCTGCAGAGTCACGTGATCAGGGCCTGCTCAGCTTCGTGATTCCTGCGGGTTCATCTGCATGACAATTGCCAGATGAGCAGCGTGATTCCTGCCGGCTCATCTGCATGACAATTGCCAGCTGAGCTGCGTGATTCCTGTCGGCACATCTGCTTGACAGTTGCCAGCTGAGCTGAGTGATTCCTGCCTGGTCACCTGCTTGATTATTGCCAGTTGAGCAGCATGATTCGTCAGTGCTGAGCTCCATGCTTATTGCCTGCTGATTGCGTGGTTCGTGTCTGCTCAGCTCTTTGAGAATTGCCTCCTGAGGTCCCTGTTCGGGCGCCACCTGCCGGGGACCAGCCCCAGCTGATCCAGGGTATTCGAAGGAGAGATGGCCTAGGCGACTATTTATATGCTAATCAGAGATGTCAAGAATAATAGTATGAGGATAGCTCAGTAGGAAAATTCGGTGGAGAAAAGAGACTGAGTAGCTTGGTTTACGCGAGAGACCAATCAAACTTCAAGACAAGAAGTTTGCACCACTTCCGGAGGCCACAGGCGCCCTCTCGAATAGCGGAAGGTGCCTCACCCTAGACACCTTCTCGAGTGGGTCTTAGCAGCCCAGGCATAATTCTTAAGTGTGGTGGGTTCCTCGCTCCAGATGGAGACTCAGCTGGAAGTTAAATGGAAGAATGACAAGGAACTTTATGAATTGGAGCTGTAAGTTAACTCTTTGACAGAGAGAGCGAGATGGTGGTGGGGGACAGCCCCCAGTGAAATCAGAGGTGAGAGCACAAAGCAATATAGAAGGCAGACTCTGGTTTTTTTGGTGGGGACATGCTCGAGAATATCCGGATGGACTCCTGGGGCTCGATCCCGCATTTGCGTATGCCGAACCTCCTTCCTCATGACCTTTGTCCAGAGTGGAATGCCTCACCGGCTCCCGGCACATGATCAGTGCATGCTCAGTCATGATATCAGTGCTTGATCAGCCACGTGATCACTGACTGCACAGTCCCGTGATCCGCGCCTCTCAGTCACGTGATCACCGTATGATAAACACGTGATCGGTGAACGACCATCCACGTGAACACTGCATGCGCAGTCAGGTGGTCATTTCCTGATCAGCCACGTGAACAGTGCGTGCACAGTCCCATGATCAGCACCTGTCAGTCACTGATCACTGCCTGATAAACACGTGATCAGTGCCCGATCAGCGACGTCATCAGTGCATGCGCAGTAACGTGATCAGTGCATGATAGCCACGTGATCAGTGCGTGCACAGTCCCATGATCAGCGCCTGTCAGTCACTGATCACTGCCTGATAAACACATGAGCAGTGCCGGATCAGCCACGTCATCAATGCATGCGCAGTCACGTAATCAGTGCATGATAGCCACGTGATCAGTGCGGGCACAGTCCCATGATGAGCGCCTGTCAGTCACTGATCACTGCCTGATAAACACGAGATCAGTGCATGATGAGCCATGTGATCATTGCCTGATCAGCCACGTCATCAGTGCATGCTCTGTCACGTGATCTGTGCATGATAGCCACGTGACCAGTGCATGCTCAGTCACCTGATCTGTTCTTGATCAGCCACGTAATCAGGGCCTGCTAAGCTTCGTGATTCCTGCCGGCTCATCTGAATGACAATTGCCAGCTGAACTGCGTGATTCCTGCCAGGTCACCTGCTTGATTATTGCCAGTTGAGCAGCATGAGTCGTCACTGCTGAGCTCCATGCTTATTGCCTGCTGATTGCGTGGTTCGTGTCTGCTCAGCTCTTTGAGTATTGCCTCCTGAGGTCCCTGTTCGGGCGCCACCTGCCGGGGACCAGCCCCAGCTGATCCAGGGTATTCGAAGGAGAGATGGCCTAGGCGACTATTTATATGCTAATCAGAGATGTCAAGAATAATAGTATGAGGATAGCTCAGTAGGAAAATTCGGTGGAGAAAAGAGACTGAGTAGCTTGGTTTATGCGGGAGACCAATCAAACTTCAAGACAAGAAGTTTGCACCACTTCCGTAGGCCGCAGGCGCCCTCTCGAATAGCGGAAGGTGCCTCACCCTAGACACCTTCTCGAGTGGGCCTTAGCAGCCCAGGCATAATTAGTAAGCGTGGTGGGTTCCGCGCTCCAGATGGAGACTCAGCTGGAAGTTAAAGGGAAGAATGACAAGGAACTTTATGAATTGGAGCTGTAATTTAACTCTTTGACAGAGAGAGCGAGATGGTGGTGGAGGACAGCCCCCAGTGAAATCAGAGGTGAGAGCACAAAGCAATAAATTAGGCACACTCTGGTTTTTCTGGGGGGGAGATGCTGGAGAATATCCGGGTGGACTCCTGAGGCTCGATCCCGCATTTGCGTATGCCGAGCCTCCTTCCTCATGACCTTAGTCCAGAGTGGAATGCCTCACCGGCTCCCGGCACATGAGCAGTGCATGCTCAGTCACGATATCGGTGCTTGATCAGCCACGTGATCAGTGCGTGCACAGTCCCGTGATCAGCACCTCTCAGTCACTGATCACTGCCTGATAAACACGTGATCAGTGCCAGATCAGCCACGTCATCAGTGCATGGGCAGTCACGTGATCAGTGCATGATAGCCACGTGATCAGTGTGTGCACACTCCCATGATGAGCGCCTGTCAGTCACTGATCACTGCCTAAGAAAAACGTGATCAGTGCATTAGAGCCACGTGATCAGTGCGTGCACAGTCCCATGATCAGCGCCTGTCAGTCACTGATCATTGCCTAAGAAACACGTGATCAGTGCATGAGAGCCACGTGATCAGTGCCTGCAGAGTCACGTGATCAGGGCCTGCTGAGCTGCGTGATGCCTGCCGGCTCATCTGCATGACAATTGAAAGCTGAGCTGCGTGATTCCTGTCGTCTCATGTGCTTGACAATTGCCAGCTGAGCTGCGTGATTCCTGTCGGCACATCTGCTTAACAATTGCCAGCTGAGCTGCGTGATTCCTGCCTGGTCACCTGCTTGATTATTGCCAGTTGAGCAGCCTGATTCGTCACTGCTGAGCTCCATGCTTATTGCCTGCTGATTGCGTGGTTCGTGTCTGCTCAGCTCTTTGAGTATTGCCTCATGAGGTCCCTGTTCGGCACCACCTGCCGGGGACCAGCCCCAGCTGATCCAGGGTATTGGAAGGAGAGATGGCCTAGGCGACTATTTATATGCTCATCAGAGACGTCAAGAATAATAATATCAGGATAGCTCCGTAGGAAAATTCGGTGGAGAAAAGAGACTGAGTAGCTTGGTTTACGCGGGAGACCAATCAAACTTCAAGACAAGAAGTTTGCACCACTTACGTAGGCCGCAGGCGCCCTCTCGAATAGCGGAAGGTGCCTCACCCTAGACACCTTCTCGAGTGGGTCTTAGCAGCCCAGGCATAATTAGTAAGCCTGGTGGGTTCCTCGATGCAGATGGAGACTCAGCTGGATGTTAAAGGGAAGAATGACAAGGAACTTTATGAATTGGAGCTGTAAGTTAACTCTTTGACAGAGAGAGCGAGATGGTGGGGGGGGGACAGACCCCAGTTAAATCAGAGGTGAGAGCACAAAGCAATATAGTAGGCAGACTCTGGTTTTTTTTGGGGGGAGATGCTGGAGAATATCCGGGTGGACTCCTGAGGCTCGATCCCGCATTTACGTATGCCGAGCCTCCTTCCTCATGACCTTTGTCCAGACTGGAATGCCTCACCGGCTCCCGGCACATGATCAGTGCATGCTCAGTCACAATATCAGTGCTTGATCAGCCACGTGATCACTGACGGCACAGTCACGTGATCAGCGCCTCTCAGTCACATGATCACCGTATGATAAACACGTGATCAGTGAATAAACAGCCACGTGATCACTGCATGTGCAGTCAGGTGGTCAATTCCTGATCAGCCACGTGATCAGTGCGTGCACAGTTCCATAATCAGCGCCTTTCAGTCACTGATCACTGCCTGAGAAAAACGTGATAAGTGCCCAATCAGCCACGTCATCAGTGCATGCGCAGTCACGTGATCAGTGCATGATAGCCACGTGATCAGTGCGTGCACAGTCCCATGATCAGCGCCTGTCAGTCACTGATCACTGCCTGATAAACACGTGATCACTGCCTGATCAGCCACGTCATCAGTGCATGCGAAGTCACGTGATCAGTGCATGGTAGCCACGGGATCATTGCATGCTCAGTCACGTGATCTGTACTTGATCAGCCACGTGATCAGTGCCTGCAGAGTCACGTGATCAGGGCCTGCTGAGCTGCGTGATTCCTGCCGGCTCATCTGCATGACAATTTCCAGCTCAGCTGCGTGATTCCTGTCGGCTCATCTGCTTGACAATTGCCAGCTGAGCTGCGTGATTCCTGCCTGGTCACCTGCTTGATTATTGCCAGTTGAGCAGCATGATACGTCACTGCTGAGCTCCATGCTTATTGCCTGCTGATTGCGTGGTTCGTGTCTGCTCAGCTCTTTGAGTATTGCCTCCTGAGGTCCCTGTTCAGGCGCCACCTGCTGGGGTCCAGCCCCAGCTGATCCAGGGTATTCAAAGGAGAGATGGCCTAGGCGACTATTTATATGCTTATCAGAGATGTCAAGAATAATAGTATGAGGATAGCTCAGCAGGAAAATTCGGTGGAGAAAAGAGACTGAGTAGCTTGGTTTATGCGGGAGACCAATCAAACTTCAAGACAAGAAGTTTGCACCACTTCCGTAGGCCGCAGGCGCCCTCTCGAATAGCGGAAGGTGCCTCACCCTAGACACCTTCTCGAGTGGGTCTTAGCAGCCCAGGCATAATTAGTAAGCCTGGTGGGTTCCTCGATCCAGATGGAGACACAGCTGGATGTTAAAGGGAAGAATGACAAGGAACTTTATGAATTGGAGCTGTAAGTTAACTCTTTGACAGAGAGAGCGAGATGGTGGGGGGGGGACAGACCCCAGTGAAATCAGAGGTGAGAGCACAAAGCAATATAGTAGGCAGACTCTGGTTTTTTTTGGGGGGGGGAGATGCTAGAGAATATCCAGGTGGACTCCTGAGGCTCGATCCCTCATTTGCGTATGCCGAGCCTCCTTCCTCATGACCTTTGTCCAGAGTGGAATGCCTCACCGGCTCCGCGCACATGATCAGTGCATGCTCAGTCACGATATCAGTGCTTGATCAGCCACGTGATCACTGACGGCACAGTCACATGATCAGCGCCTCTCAGTCACATGATCACCGTATGATAAACATGTGATCAGTGAATAAACAGCCACGTGATCACTGCATGCGCAGTCAGGTGGTCAGTTCCTGATCAGCCACGTGATCAGTGCGTGCACAGTCCCATGATCAGCGCCTGTCAGTCACTGATCACTGCCTGATAAACACGGGATCAGTGCCCATCAGCCACGTCATCAGTGCATGCTCTTTCACGTGATCTGTGCATGATAGCCACGTGACCAGTGCATGCTCAGTCACCTGATCTGTTCTTGATCAGCCACGTGATCAGTGCCTGCAGAGTCACGTGATCAGGGCCTGCTGAGCTGCCTGATTCCTGCCGGCTCATCTGAATGACAATTGCCAGCTGAACTGCGTGATTCCTGTCGGCCGATCAGCTTGACAATTGCCAGCTGAGCTGCGTGATTCCTGCCAGGTCACCTGCTTGATTATTGCCAGTTGAGCAGCATGAGTCGTCACTGCTGAGCTCCATGCTTATTGCCTGCTGATTGCGTGGTTCGTGTCTGCTCAGCTCTTTGAGTATTGCCTCCTGAGGTCCCTGTTCGGGCGCCACCTGCCGGGGACCAGCCCCAGCTGATCCAGGGTATTCGAAGGAGAGATGGCCTAGGCGACTATTTATATGCTAATCAGAGATGTCAAGAATAATAGTATGAGGATAGCTCAGTAGGAAAATTCTGTGGAGAAAAGAGACTGAGTAGCTTGGTTTATGCGGGAGACCAATCAAACTTCAAGACAAGAAGTTTGCACCACTTCCGTAGGCCGCAGGTGCCCTCTCGAATAGCGGAAGGTGCCTCACCCTAGACACCTTCTCGAGTGGGCCTTAGCAGCCCAGGCATAATTAGTAAGCGTGGTGGGTTCCGCGCTCCAGATGGAGACTCAGCTGGAAGTTAAAGGGAAGAATGACAAGGAACTTTATGAATTGGAGCTGTAATTTAACTCTTTGACAGAGAGAGCGAGATGGTGGTGGAGGACAGCCCCCAGTGAAATCAGAGGTGAGAGCACAAAGCAATAAAGTAGGCAAACTCTGGTTTTTCTGGGGGGGAGATGCTGGAGAATATCCGGGTGGACTCCTGAGGCTTGATCCCGCATTTGCGTATGCCGAGCCTTCTTCCTCATGACCTTAGTCCAGAGTGGAATGCCTCACCGGCTCCCGGCACATGAGCAGTGCATGCTCAGTCACGATATCGGTGCTTGATCAGCCACGTGATCAGTGCGTGCACAGTCCCGTGATCAGCACCTCTCAGTCACTGATCACTGCCTGATAAACACGTGATCAGTGCCAGATCAGCCACGTCATCAGTGCATGGGCAGTCACGTGATCAGTGCATGATAGCCACGTGATCAGTGTGTGCACAGTCCCATGATCAGCGCCTGTCAGTCACTGATCATTGCCTAAGAAACACGTGATCAGTGCATGAGAGCCACGTGATCAGTGCCTGCAGAGTCACGTGATCAGGGCCTGATGAGCTGCATGATGCCTGCCGGCTCATCTGCATGACCATTGCCAGCTGAGCTGCGTGATTCCTGTCGGCTCATCTGCTTAACAATTGCCAGCTGAGCTGCGTGATTCCTGGCTGGTCACCTGCTTGATTATTGCCAGTTGAGCAGCATGATTCGTCACTGCTGAGCTCCATGCTTATTGCCTGCTGATTGCGTGGTTCGTGTCTGCTCAGCTCTTTGAGTATTGCCTCCTGAGGTCCCTGTTCGGGCGCCACCTTCCGGGGACCAGCCCCAGCTGATCCAGGGTATTGGAAGGAGAGATGGCCTAGGCGACTATTTATATGCTCATCAGAGACGTCACGAATAATAATATGAGGATAGCTCAGTAGGAAAATTCGGTGGAGAAAAGAGACTGAGAAGCTTGGTTTACGCGGGAGACCAATCAAACTTCAAGACAAGAAGTTTGCACCACTTACGTAGGCCGCAGGCGCCCTCTCGAATAGCGGAAGGTGCCTCACCCTAGACACCTTCTCGAGTGGGTCTTAGCAGCCCAGGCATAATTTGTAAGCCTGGTGGGTTCCTCGATCCAGATGGAGAATCAGCTGGATGTTAAAGGGAGGAATGACAAGGAACTTTATGAATTGGAGCTGTAAGTTAACTCTTTGACAGAGAGAGCGAGATGGTGGGGGGGGGACAGATCCCAGTGAAATCAGAGGTGAGAGCACAAAGCAATATAATAGGCAGACTCTGTTTTTTTGGGGGGGGAGATGCTGGAGAATATCCGGGTGGACTCCTGAGGCTCGATCCCGCATTTGCGTATGCCGAGCCTCCTTCCTAGTGACCTTTGTCCAGACTGGAATGCCTCACCGGCTCCCGGCACATGATCAGTGCATGCTTAGGCACGATATCAGTGCTTGATCAGCCACGTGATCACTGACGGCACAGTCACGTGATCAGCGCCTCTCAGTCACATGATCACCGTATGATAAAGACGTGATCAGTGAACAAACAGCCACGTGATCACTGCATGCGCAGTCAGGTGGTCAGTTCCTGATCAGCCACGTGATCAGTGCGTGCACAGTTCCATGATCAGCGCCTTTCAGTCACTGATCACTGCCTGAGAAAAACGTGATAAGTGCCCGATCAGCCATGTCATCAGTGCATGCGCAGTCACGTGATCAGTGCATGATAGCCACGTGATCAGTGCGTGCACAGTCCCATGATCAGCGCCTGTCAGTCACTGATCACTGCCTGATAAACACGTGATCACTGCCTGATCAGCCACGTCATCAGTGCATGCGAAGTCACGTGATCAGTGCATGGTAGCCACGGGATCATTGCATGCTCAGTCACGTGATCTGTACTTGATCAGCCACGTGATCAGTGCCTGCAGAGTCACGTGATCAGGGCCTGCTGAGCTGCGTGATTCCTGCCGGCTCATCTGCTTGACAATTGCCAGCTGAGCTGCATGATTCCTGCCAGGTCACCTGCTT
Organism: Bos indicus; assembly: GCF_029378745.1. Lineage (NCBI taxonomy): Eukaryota > Metazoa > Chordata > Mammalia > Artiodactyla > Bovidae > Bos > Bos indicus. The sequence goes on along the minus strand of NW_027223733.1, from coordinate 341,403 downwards.
GATTATTGCCAGTTGAGCAGCATGATACGTCACTGCTGAGCTCCATGCTTATTGCCTGCTGATTGCGTGGTTCGTGTCTGCTCAGCTCTTTGAGTATTGCCTCCTGAGGTCCCTGTTCGGGCGCCACCTGCTGGGGACCAGCCCCAGCTGATCCAGGGTATTCGAAGGAGAGATGGCCTAGGCGACTATTTATATGCTAATCAGAGATGTCAAGAATAATAATATTAGGATAGCTCAGTAGGAAAATTCGGTGGAGAAAAGAGACTGAGTAGCTTGGTTTACGCGGGAGACCAATCAAACTTCAAGACAAGAAGTTTGCACCAGTTACCTAGGCCGCAGGCGCCCTCTCGAATAGCAGAAGGTGCCTCACCCTAGACACCTTCTTGAGTGGGTCTTAGCAGCCCAGGCATAATTAGTAAGCGTGGTAGGTTCCTTGGTCCAGATGGAGACTCAGCTGGAAGTTAAAGGGAAGAATGACAAGGAACTTTATGAATTGGAGCTGTAAGTTAACTCTTTGGCAGAGAGAGCGAGATGGTGGTGGGGGACAGCCCCCAGTGAAATCAGAGGTGAGAGCACAAAGCAATACAGTAGGCAGACTCTGTTTTTTTTGGGGGGGAGATGCTCGGGAATATCCGGGTGGACTCCTGAGGCTCGATCCCGCATTTGCGTTTGCCGGGCCTCCTTCCTCATGACCTTTGTCCAGAGTGGAATGCCTCACCGGCTCCCTGCACATGATCAGTGCATGCTCAGGCACGATATCAGTGCATCAGTGAATGATCAGCCACTTGATCACTGACGGCACAGTCACGTGATCAGCGCCTCTCAGTCACGTGATCACTGTATGATAAACACGTGATCACTGAACGACCAGCCACGTGATCACTGCATGCGCAGTCAGGTGGTCAGTTCCTGATCAGCCACGTGATCAGTGCGTGCACAGTCCCATGATCAGCGCCTGTCAGTCACTGATCACTGCGTGACAAACACGGGATCAGTGCCCATCAGCCCCGACATCAGTGCATGCCCAGTCATGTGATCAGTGCATGATAGCCACGTGATCAGTGCGTGCACAGTCCCATGATCAGCGCCTGTCAGTCACTGATCATTGCCTGAGAAACACGTGATCAGTGCATGATGAGCCATGTGATCAGTGCCTGATCAGCCACGTCATCAGTGCATGCGCAGTCATGTGATCAGTGCAGGAGAGCCACGTGATCAGTGCATGCTCAGTCACGTGATCTGGACTTGATCAGCCACGTGATCAGTGCCTGCAGAGTCATGTGAACAGGGCCTGCTGAGCTGCGTGATTCCTGCCGTCTCTTCTGCATGACAATTGGCAGCTGAACTGCGTGATACATGTCGGCTCATCTGCTTGACAATTGCTGGCTGAGCTGCTTGATTCCTGCCAGGTCACCTGCTTGATTCATTGCGAGTTGAGCAGCATGATTGGTCACTGCTGAGCTCCATGCTTATTGCCTGCTGATTGCGTGGTTCGTGTCTGCTCAGCTCTTTGAGTATTGCCACCTGAGGTCCCTGTTCGGGCGCCACCTGCCGGGGACCAGCCCCAGCTGATCCAGGGTATTCGAAGGAGAGATGGCCTAGGCGACTATTTATATGCTAATCAGAGATGTCAAGAATAATAATATTAGGATAGCTCAGTAGGAAAATTCGGTGGAGAAAAGAGACTGAGTAGCTTGGTTTACGCGGGAGACCAATCAAACTTCAAGACAAGAAGTTTGCACCACTTCCGTAGGCCGCAGGCGCCCTCTCGAATAGCGGAAGGTGCCTCACCCTAGACACCTTCTCGAGTGGGTCTTAGCAGCCCAGGCATAATTAGTAAGCGTGGTGAGTTCCACGCTCCAGATGTAGACTCAGCTGGAAGTTAAAGGGAAGAATGACAAGGAACCTTATGAATTGGAGCTGTAAGTTAACTCTTCGACAGAGAGAGCGAGATGGTGGTGGGGGACAGTCCCCATTGAAATCAGAGGTAACAGCACAAAGCAATAAAATAGGCAGACTCTGGTTTTTTTGGGTGGGAGATGCTCGAGAATATCCAGGTGGACTCCTGAGGCTTGATCCCACATTTGCGTATGCTGAGCCTCCTTCCTCATGACCTTGGTCCAGAGTGGAATTCCTCACCGGCTCCCGGCACCTTATCAGTGCATGGTCAGTAACGATATCAGTGCATGATCAGCCACGTAATCACTGACTGCAGAGTCACGTGATCAGCGCCTCTCAGTCACGTGATCACCGTATGATAAAAACGTGATCAGTGAGCGACCAGCCACGTGATCACTGCATGCGCAGTCTGGTGGTCAGTTCCTGATCAGCCTCGTGATCAGTGAGTGCACAGTCCCATGATCAGCGCTTGTCAGTCACTGATCACTGCCTGATAAACACGTGATCAGTGCCCGATCAGCCACGTCATCAGTGCATGTGAAGCCACGTCATCATTGCATGCGCAGTCACGTGATTAGTGCATTATAGCCACCTGATCAGTGCGGGCACAGTCCCATGATCAGCGACTGTCAGTCCCTGAGCATTGCCTGATAAATAGGTGATCAGTGCATGATGAGCCATGTGATCAGTGCCCGATCAGCCACGTTATCAGTGCATGCGGAGTCACGTGTTCAGTGCATGATAGCCACGTGATCAGTGCATGCTCAGTCACGTGATCTGGACTTGATCAGTCACATGATCAGTGCCTGCAGAGTCACGTGATCAGGGCCTGCTCAGCTTCGTGATTCCTGCGGGTTCATCTGCATGACAATTGCCAGATGAGCTGCGTGATTCCTGTCGGCACATCTGCTTGACAGTTGCCAGCTGAGCTGAGTGATTCCTGCCTGGTCACCTGCTTGATTATTGCCAGTTGAGCCGCATGATTCGTCAGTGCTGAGCTCCATGCTTATTGCCTGCTAATTGCGTGGTTCGTGTCTGCTCAGCTCTTTGAGAATTGCCTTCTGAGGTCCCTGTTCGGGCGCCACCTGCCGGGGACCAGCCCCAGCTGATCCAGGGTATTCGAAGGAGAGATGGCCTAGGCGACTATTTATATGCTAATCAGAGATGTCAAGAATAATAGTATGAGGATAGCTCAGTAGGAAAATTCGGTGGAGAAAAGAGACTGAGTAGCTTGGTTTACGCGAGAGACCAATCAAACTTCAAGACAAGAAGTTTGCACCACTTCCGTAGGCCACAGGCGCCCTCTCGAATAGCGGAAGGTGCCTAACCCTAGACACCTTCTCGAGTGGGTCTTAGCAGCCCAGGCATAATTCTTAAGTGTGGTGGGTTCCTCGCTCCAGATGGAGACTCAGCTGGAAGTTAAATGGAAGAATGACAAGGAACTTTATGAATTGGAGCTGTAAGTTAACTCTTTGACAGAGAGAGCGAGATGGTGGTGGGGGACAGCCCCCAGTGAAATCAGAGGTGAGAGCACAAAGCAATAAAGTAGGCAAACTCTGGTTTTTCTGGGGGGGAGATGCTGGAGAATATCCGGGTGGATTCCTGAGGCTCGATTCCGCATTTGCGTATGCCGAGCCTCCTTCCTCATGACCTTAGTCCAGAGTGGAATGCCTCACCGGCTCCCGGCACATGAGCAGTGCATGCTCAGTCACCATATCGGTGCTTGATCAGCCACGAGATCAGTGCGTGCACAGTCCCGTGATCAGCACCTCTCAGTCACTGATCACTGCCTGATAAACACGTGATCAGTGCCAGATCAGCCGCGTCATCAGTGCATGCCGAGTCACGTGATCAGTGCATGATAGCCACGTGATCAGTGTGTGCACACTCCCATGATGAGCGCCTGTCAGTCACTGATCACTGCCTAAGAAAAACGTGATCAGTGCATTAGAGCCACGTGATCAGTGCGTGCACAGTCCCATGATCAGCGCCTGTCAGTCACTGATCATTGCCTAAGAAACACGTGATCAGTGCATGAGAGCCACGTGATCAGTGCCTGCAGAGTCACGTGATCAGGGCCTGCTGAGCTGCGTGATGCCTGCCGGCTCATCTGCATGACAATTGCCAGCTGAGCTGCGTGATTCCTGTCGGCTCATGTGCTTGACAATTGCCAGCTGAGCTGCGTGATTCCTGTCGGCTCATCTGCTTAACAATTGCCAGCTGAGCTGCGTGATTCCTGCCTGGTCACCTGCTTGATTATTGCCAGTGGAGCAGCATGATTCGTCACTGCTGAGCTCCATGCTTATTGCCTGCTGATTGCGTGGTTCGTGTCTGCTCAGCTCTTTGAGTATTGCCTCATGAGGTCCCTGTTCGACGCCACCTGCCGGGGACCAGCCCCAGCTGATCCAGGGTATTGGAAGGAGAGATGGCCTAGGCGACTATTTATATGCTCGTCAGAGACGTCAAGAATAATAATATGAGGATAGCTCAGTAGGAAAATTCGGTGGAGAAAAGAGACTGAGTAGCTTGGTTTACGCGGGAGACCAATCAAACTTCAAGACAAGAAGTTTGCACCACTTACGTAGGCCGCAGGCGCCCTCTCGAATAGCGGAAGGTGCCTAACCCTAGACACCTTCTCGAGTGGGTCTTAGCAGCCCAGGCATAATTAGTAAGCCTGGTGGGTTCCTCGATGCAGATGGAGACTCAGCTGGATGTTAAAGGGAAGAATGACAAGGAACTTTATGAATTGGAGCTGTAAGTTAACTCTTTGACAGAGAGAGCGAGATGGTGGGGGGGGGACAGACCCCAGTGAAATCAGAGGTGAGAGCACAAAGCAATATAGTAGGCAGACTCTGGTTTTTTTGGGGGGGAGATGCTGGAGAATATCCGGGTGGACTCCTGAGGCTCGATCCCGCATTTGCGTATGCCGAGCCTCCTTCCTCATGACCTTTGTCCAGACTGGAATGCCTCACCGGCTCCCGGCACATGATCAGTGCATGCTCAGTCACAATATCAGTGCTAGATCAGCCACGTGATCACTGACGGCACAGTCACGTGATCAGCGCCTCTCAGTCACATGATCACCGTATGATAAACACGTGATCAGTGAATAAACAGCCACGTGATCACTGCATGCGCAGTCAGGTGGTCAGTTCCTGATCAGCCACGTGATCAGTGCGTGCACAGTTCCATGATCAGCGCCTTTCAGTCACTGATCACTGCCTGAGAAAAACGTGATAAGTGCCCAATCAGCCACGTCATCAGTGCATGCGCAGTCACGTGATCAGTGCATGATAGCCACGTGATCAGTGCGTGCACAGTCCCATAATCAGTGCCTGTCAGTCACTGATCACTGCCTGATAAACACGTGATCACTGCCTGATCAGCCACGTCATCAGTGCATGCGAAGTCACGGGATCAGTGCATGGTAGCCACGGGATCATTGCATGCTCAGTCACCTGATCTGTACTTTGTCAGCCACCTGATCAGTGCCTGCAGAGTCACGTGATCAGGGCCTGCTGAGCTGCGTGATTCCTGCCGTCTCTTCTGCATGACAATTGCCAGCTCAGCTGCGTGATTCCTGTCGGCTCATCTGCTTGACAATTGCCAGCTGAGCTGCGTGATTCCTGCCAGGTCACCTGCTTGATTCATTGCCAGTTGAGCAGCATGATACGTCACTGCTGAGCTCCATGCTTATTGCCTGCTGATTGCGTGGTTCGTGTCTGCTCAGCTCTTTGAGTATTGCCTCCTGAGGTCCCTGTTCAGGCGCCACCTGCTGGGGACCAACCCCAGCTGATCCAGGGTATTCGAAGGAGAGATGGCCTAGGCGACTATTTATATGATAATCAGAGATGTCAAGAATAATAATATTAGGATAGCTCAGTAGTAAAATTCGGTGGAGAAAAGAGACTGAGTAGCTTGGTTTATGCGGGAGACCAATCAAACTTCAAGACAAGAATTTTGCACCAGTTACGTAGGACGCAGGCGCCCTCTCGAATAGCGGAAGGTGCCTCACCCTAGACACCTTCTCGAGTGGGTCTTAGCAGCCCAGGCATAATTAGTAAGCGTGGTAGGTTCCTCGGTCCAGATGGAGACTCAGCTGGAAGTTAAAGGGAAGAATGACAAGGAACTTTATTAATTGGAGCTGTAAGTGAACTCTTTGACAGAGAGAGCGAGATGGTGGTGGAGAACAGGCCCCAGTGAAATCAGAGGTGAGAGCACAAAGCAATACAGTAGGCAGACTCTGGTTTTTTGGGGGGGGAGATGTTCGGGAATATCCGGGTGGACTCCTGAGGCCTGATCCCGCATTTGCGTTTGCCGGGCCTCCTTCCTCATGACCTTTGTCCAGAGTGGAATGCCTCAACGGCTCCCGGCACATGATCAGTGCATGCTCAGGCACGGTATCAGTGCATCAGTGAATGATCAGCCACTTGATCACTGACGGCACAGTCACGTGATCAGCGCCTCTCAGTCACGTGATCACCGTATGATAAACACGTGATCACTGAACGACCAGCCACGTGATCACTGCATGCGCAGTCAGGTGGTCAGTTCCTGATCAGCCACGTGATCAGTGCGTGCACAGTCCCATGATCAGCGCCTGTCAGTCACTGATCACTGCGTGATAAACACGGGATCAGTGCCCATCAGCCCCGACATCAGTGCATACCCAGTCATGTGATCAGTGCATGATAGCCACGTGATCAGTGCGTGCACAGTCCCATGATCAGCGCCTGTCAGTCACTGATCATTGCCTGAGAAACACGTGATCAGTGCATGATGAGCCATGTGATCAGTGCCTGATCAGCCACGTCATCAGTGCATGCGAAGTCATGTGATCAGTGCAGGAGAGCCACGTGATCAGTGCATGCTCAGTCACGTGATCTGGACTTGATCAGCCACGTGATCAGTGCCTGCAGAGTCATGTGAACAGGGCCTGCTGAGCTGCGTGATTCCTGCCGTCTCTTCTGCATGACAATTGGCAGCTGAACTGCGTGATTCCTGTCGGCTCATCTGCTTGACAATTGCTGGCTGAGCTGCTTGATTCCTGCCAGGTCACCTGCTTGATTCATTGCAAGTTGAGCAGCATGATTGGTCACTGCTCAGCTCCATGCTTATTGCCTGCTGATTGCGTGGTTCGTGTCTGCTCAGCTCTTTGAGTATTGCCTCATGAGGTCCCTGTTCGGACGCCACCTGCCGGGGACCAGCCCCAGCTGATCCAGGGTATTCGAAGGAGAGATGGCCTAGGCGACTATTTATATGCTAATCAGAGATGTCAAGAATAATAATATTAGGATAGCTCAGTAGGAAAATTCGGTGGAGAAAAGAGACTGAGTAGCTTGGTTTACACGGGAGACCAATCAAACTTCAATACAAGAAGTTTGCACCAGTTACGTAGGCCGCAGGCGCCCTCTCGAATAGCGGAAGGTGCCTCACCCTAGACACCTTCTCGAGTGGGCCTTAGCAGCCCAGGCATAATTAGTAAGCGTGGTGAGTTCCACGCTCCAGATGTAGACTCAGCTGGAAGTTAAAGGGAAGAATGACAAGGAACCTTATGAATTGGAGCTGTAAGTTAACTCTTCGACAGAGAGAGCGAGATGGTGGTGGGGGACAGTCCCCATTGAAATCAGAGGTAACAGCACAAAGCAATAAAATAGGCAGACTCTGGTTTTTTTTGGGTGGGAGATGCTCGAGAATATCCAGGTGGACTCCTGAGGCTTGATCCCACATTTGCGTATGCTGAGCCTCCTTCCTCATGACCTTGGTCCAGAGTGGAATTCCTCACCGGCTCCCGGCACCTTATCAGTGCATGGTCAGTAACGATATCAGTGCATGATCAGCCACGTAATCACTGACTGCAGAGTCACGTGATCAGCGCCTCTCAGTCACGTGATCACCGTATGATAAAAACGTGATCAGTGAGCGACCAGCCACGTGATCACTGCATGCGCAGTCTGGTGGTCAGTTCCTGATCAGCCTCGTGATCAGTGAGTGCACAGTCCCATGATCAGCGCTTGTCAGTCACTGATCACTGCCTGATAAACACGTGATCAGTGCCCGATCAGCCACGTCATCAGTGCATGCGAAGCCACGTCATCATTGCATGCGCAGTCACGTGATTAGTGCATTATAGCCACCTGATCAGTGCGGGCACAGTCCCATGATCAGCGACTGTCAGTCCCTGAGCATTGCCTGATAAATAGGTGATCAGTGCATGATGAGCCATGTGATCAGTGCCCGATCAGCCACGTTATCAGTGCATGCGGAGTCACGTGTTCAGTGCATGATAGCCACGTGATCAGTGCATGCTCAGTCACGTGATCTGGACTTGATCAGTCACATGATCAGTGCCTGCAGAGTCACGTGATCAGGGCCTGCTCAGCTTCGTGATTCCTGCGGGTTCATCTGCATGACAATTGCCAGATGAGCAGCGTGATTCCTGCCGGCTCATCTGCATGACAATTGCCAGATGAGCTGCGTGATTCCTGTCGGCACATCTGCTTGACAGTTGCCAGCTGAGCTGAGTGATTCCTGCCTGGTCACCTGCTTGATTATTGCCAGTTGAGCCGCATGATTCGTCAGTGCTGAGCTCCATGCTTATTGCCTGCTAATTGCGTGGTTCGTGTCTGCTCAGCTCTTTGAGAATTGCCTCCTGAGGTCCCTGTTCGGGCGCCACCTGCCGGGGACCAGCCCCAGCTGATCCAGGGTATTCGAAGGAGAGATGGCCTAGGCGACTATTTATATGCTAATCAGAGATGTCAAGAATAATAGTATGAGGATAGCTCAGTAGGAAAATTCGGTGGAGAAAAGAGACTGAGTAGCTTGGTTTACGCGAGAGACCAATCAAACTTCAAGACAAGAAGTTTGCACCACTTCCGTAGGCCACAGGCGCCCTCTCGAATAGCGGAAGGTGCCTCACCCTAGACACCTTCTCGAGTGGGTCTTAGCAGCCCAGGCATAATTCTTAAGTGTGGTGGGTTCCTCGCTCCAGATGGAGACTCAGCTGGAAGTTAAATGGAAGAATGACAAGGAACTTTATGAATTGGAGCTGTAAGTTAACTCTTTGACAGAGAGAGCGAGATGGTGGTGGGGGACAGCCCCCAGTGAAATCAGAGGTGAGAGCACAAAGCAATATAGAAGGCAGACTCTGGTTTTTTTGGTTGGGACATGCTCGAGAATATCCGGGTGGACTCCTGGGGCTCGATCCCGCATTTGCGTATGCCGAACCTCCTTCCTCATGACCTTTGTCCAGAGTGGAATGCCTCACCGGCTCCCGGCACATGATCAGTGCATGCTCAGTCATGATATCAGTGCTTGATCAGCCACGTGATCACTGACTGCACAGTCCCGTGATCCGCGCCTCTCAGTCACGTGATCACCGTATGATAAACACGTGATCGGTGAACGACCATCCACGTGAACACTGCATGCGCAGTCAGGTGGTCATTTCCTGATCAGCCACGTGAACAGTGCGTGCACAGTCCCATGATCAGCACCTGTCAGTCACTGATCACTGCCTGATAAACACGTGATCAGTGCCCGATCAGCGACGTCATCAGTGCATGCGAAGTAACGTGATCAGTGCATGATAGCCACGTGATCAGTGCGTGCACAGTCCCATGATCAGCGCCTGTCAGTCACTGATCACTGCCTGATAAACACATGAGCAGTGCCAGATCAGCCACGTCATCAATGCATGCGCAGTCACGTGATCAGTGCATGATAGCCACGTGATCAGTGCGGGCACAGTCCCATGATGAGCGCCTGTCAGTCACTGATCACTGCCTGATAAACACGAGATCAGTGCATGATGAGCCATGTGATCATTGCCTGATCAGCCACGTCATCAGTGCATGCTCTGTCACGTGATCTGTGCATGATAGCCACGTGACCAGTGCATGCTCAGTCACCTGATCTGTTCTTGATCAGCCACGTAATCAGGGCCTGCTAAGCTTCGTGATTCCTGCCGGCTCATCTGAATGACAATTGCCAGCTGAACTGCGTGATTCCTGTCGGCCGATCAGCTTGACAATTGCCAGCTGAGCTGCGTGATTCCTGCCAGGTCACCTGCTTGATTATTGCCAGTTGAGCAGCATGAGTCGTCACTGCTGAGCTCCATGCTTATTGCCTGCTGATTGCGTGGTTCGTGTCTGCTCAGCTCTTTGAGTATTGCCTCCTGAGGTCCCTGTTCGGGCGCCACCTGCCGGGGACCAGCCCCAGCTGATCCAGGGTATTCGAAGGAGAGATGGCCTAGGCGACTATTTATATGCTAATCAGAGATGTCAAGAATAATAGTATGAGGATAGCTCAGTAGGAAAATTCGGTGGAGAAAAGAGACTGAGTAGCTTGGTTTATGCGGGAGACCAATCAAACTTCAAGACAAGAAGTTTGCACCACTTCCGTAGGCCGCAGGCGCCCTCTCGAATAGCGGAAGGTGCCTCACCCTAGACACCTTCTCGAGTGGGCCTTAGCAGCCCAGGCATAATTAGTAAGCGTGGTGGGTTCCGCGCTCCAGATGGAGACTCAGCTGGAAGTTAAAGGGAAGAATGACAAGGAACTTTATGAATTGGAGCTGTAAGTTAACTCTTTGACAGAGAGAGCGAGATGGTGGTGGGGGACAGCCCCCAGTGAAATCAGAGGTGAGAGCACAAAGCAATAAAGTAGGCAAACTCTGGTTTTTCTGGGGGGGAGATGCTGGAGAATATCCGGGTGGATTCCTGAGGCTCGATTCCGCATTTGCGTATGCCGAGCCTCCTTCCTCATGACCTTAGTCCAGAGTGGAATGCCTCACCGGCTCCCGGCACATGAGCAGTGCATGCTCAGTCACCATATCGGTGCTTGATCAGCCACGAGATCAGTGCGTGCACAGTCCCGTGATCAGCACCTCTCAGTCACTGATCACTGCCTGATAAACACGTGATCAGTGCCAGATCAGCCGCGTCATCAGTGCATGCCGAGTCACGTGATCAGTGCATGATAGCCACGTGATCAGTGTGTGCACACTCCCATGATGAGCGCCTGTCAGTCACTGATCACTGCCTAAGAAAAACGTGATCAGTGCATTAGAGCCACGTGATCAGTGCGTGCACAGTCCCATGATCAGCGCCTGTCAGTCACTGATCATTGCCTAAGAAACACGTGATCAGTGCATGAGAGCCACGTGATCAGTGCCTGCAGAGTCACGTGATCAGGGCCTGCTGAGCTGCGTGATGCCTACCGGCTCATCTGCATGACAATTGCCAGCTGAGCTGCGTGATTCCTGTCGGCTCATGTGCTTGACAATTGCCAGCTGAGCTGCGTGATTCCTGTCGGCTCATCTGCTTAACAATTGCCAGCTGAGCTGCGTGATTCCTGCCTGGTCACCTGCTTGATTATTGCCAGTGGAGCAGCATGATTCGTCACTGCTGAGCTCCATGCTTATTGCCTGCTGATTGCGTGGTTCGTGTCTGCTCAGCTCTTTGAGTATTGCCTCATGAGGTCCCTGTTCGACGCCACCTGCCGGGGACCAGCCCCAGCTGATCCAGGGTATTGGAAGGAGAGATGGCCTAGGCGACTATTTATATGCTCGTCAGAGACGTCAAGAATAATAATATGAGGATAGCTCAGTAGGAAAATTCGGTGGAGAAAAGAGACTGAGAAGCTTGGTTTACGCGGGAGACCAATCAAACTTCAAGGCAAGAAGTTTGCACCACTTACGTAGGCCGCAGGCGCCCTCTCGAATAGCGGAAGGTGCCTAACCCTAGACACCTTCTCGAGTGGGTCTTAGCAGCCCAGGCATAATTAGTAAGCCTGGTGGGTTCCTCGATGCAGATGGAGACTCAGCTGGATGTTAAAGGGAAGAATGACAAGGAACTTTATGAATTGGAGCTGTAAGTTAACTCTTTGACAGAGAGAGCGAGATGGTAGGGGGGGACAGACCCCAGTGAAATCAGAGGTGAGAGCACAAAGCAATATAGTAGGCAGACTCTGGTTTTTTTGGGGGGGAGATGCTGGAGAATATCCGGGTGGACTCCTGAGGCTCGATCCCGCATTTGCGTATGCCGAGCCTCCTTCCTCATGACCTTTGTCCAGCCTGGAATGCCTCACCGGCTCCCGGCACATGATCAGTGCATGCTCAGTCACAATATCAGTGCTTGATCAGCCACGTGATCACTGACGGCACAGTCACGTGATCAGCGCCTCTCAGTCACATGATCACCGTATGATAAACACGTGATCAGTGAATAAACAGCCACGTGATCACTGCATGTGCAGTCAGGTGGTCAGTTCCTGATAAGCCACGTGATCAGTGCGTGCACAGTTCCATGATCAGCGCCTTTCAGTCACTGATCACTGCCTGAGAAAAACGTGATAAGTGCCCAATCAGCCACGTCATCAGTGCATGCGCAGTTACGTGATCAGTGCATGATAGCCACGTGATCAGTGCGTGCACAGTCCCATAATCAGTGCCTGTCAGTCACTGATCACTGCCTGATAAACACGTGATCACTGCCTGATCAGCCACGTCATCAGTGCATGCGAAGTCACGGGATCAGTGCATGGTAGCCACGGGATCATTGCATGCTCAGTCACCTGATCTGTACTTTGTCAGCCACCTGATCAGTGCCTGCAGAGTCACGTGATCAGGGCCTGCTGAGCTGCGTGATTCCTGCCGTCTCTTCTGCATGACAATTGGCAGCTGAACTGCGTGATTCCTGTCGGCTCATCTGCTTGACAATTGCTGGCTGAGCTGCTTGATTCCTGCCAGGTCACCTGCTTGATTCATTGCAAGTTGAGCAGCATGATTGGTCACTGCTCAGCTCCATGCTTATTGCCTGCTGATTGCGTGGTTCGTGTCTGCTCAGCTCTTTGAGTATTGCCTCATGAGGTCCCTGTTCGGACGCCACCTGCCGGGGACCAGCCCCAGCTGATCCAGGGTATTCGAAGGAGAGATGGCCTAGGCGACTATTTATATGCTAATCAGAGATGTCAAGAATAATAATATTAGGATAGCTCAGTAGGAAAATTCGGTGGAGAAAAGAGACTGAGTAGCTTGGTTTACACGGGAGACCAATCAAACTTCAATACAAGAAGTTTGCACCAGTTACGTAGGCCGCAGGCGCCCTCTCGAATAGCGGAAGGTGCCTCACCCTAGACACCTTCTCGAGTGGGTCTTAGCAGCCCAGGCATAATTAGTAAGCGTGGTGAGTTCCACGCTCCAGATGTAGACTCAGCTGGAAGTTAAAGGGAAGAATGACAAGGAACCTTATGAATTGGAGCTGTAAGTTAACTCTTCGACAGAGAGAGCGAGATGGTGGTGGGGGACAGTCCCCATTGAAATCAGAGGTAACAGCACAAAGCAATAAAATAGGCAGACTCTGGTTTTTTTGGGTGGGAGATGCTCGAGAATATCCAGGTGGACTCCTGAGGCTTGATCCCACATTTGCGTATGCTGAGCCTCCTTCCTCATGACCTTGGTCCAGAGTGGAATTCCTCACCGGCTCCCGGCACCTTATCAGTGCATGGTCAGTAACGATATCAGTGCATGATCAGCCACGTAATCACTGACTGCAGAGTCACGTGATCAGCGCCTCTCAGTCACGTGATCACCGTATGATAAAAACGTGATCATTGAGCGACCAGCCACGTGATCACTGCATGCGCAGTCTGGTGGTCAGTTCCTGATCAGCCTCGTGATCAGTGAGTGCACAGTCCCATGATCAGCGCTTGTCAGTCACTGATCACTGCCTGATAAACACGTGATCAGTGCCCGATCAGCCACGTCATCAGTGCATGTGAAGCCACGTCATCATTGCATGCGCAGTCACGTGATTAGTGCATTATAGCCACCTGATCAGTGCGGGCACAGTCCCATGATCAGCGACTGTCAGTCCCTGAGCATTGCCTGATAAATAGGTGATCAGTGCATGATGAGCCATGTGATCAGTGCCCGATCAGCCACGTTATCAGTGCATGCGGAGTCACGTGTTCAGTGCATGATAGCCACGTGATCAGTGCATGCTCAGTCACGTGATCTGGACTTGATCAGTCACATGATCAGTGCCTGCAGAGTCACGTGATCAGGGCCTGCTCAGCTTCGTGATTCCTGCGGGTTCATCTGCATGACAATTGCCAGATGAGCAGCGTGATTCCTGCCGGCTCATCTGCATGACAATTGCCAGATGAGCTGCGTGATTCCTGTCGGCACATCTGCTTGACAGTTGCCAGCTGAGCTGAGTGATTCCTGCCTGGTCACCTGCTTGATTATTGCCAGTTGAGCCGCATGATTCGTCAGTGCTGAGCTCCATGCTTATTGCCTGCTAATTGCGTGGTTCGTGTCTGCTCAGCTCTTTGAGTATTGCCTCCTGAGGTCCCTGTTCGGGCGCCACCTGCCGGGGACCAGCCCCAGCTGATCCAGGGTATTCGAAGGAGAGATGGCCTAGGCGACTATTTATATGCTAATCAGAGATGTCAAGAATAATAGTATGAGGATAGCTCAGTAGGAAAATTCGGTGGAGAAAAGAGACTGAGTAGCTTGGTTTACGCGAGAGACCAATCAAACTTCAAGACAAGAAGTTTGCACCACTTCCGTAGGGCACAGGCGCCCTCTCGAATAGCGGAAGGTGCCTCACCCTAGACACCTTCTCGAGTGGGTCTTAGCAGCCCAGGCATAATTCTTAAGTGTGGTGGGTTCCTCGCTCCAGATGGAGACTCAGCTGGAAGTTAAATGGAAGAATGACAAGGAACTTTATGAATTGGAGCTGTAAGTTAACTCTTTGACAGAGAGAGCGAGATGGTGGTGGGGGACAGCCCCCAGTGAAATCAGAGGTGAGAGCACAAAGCAATATAGAAGGCAGACTCTGGTTTTTTTGGTGGGGACATGCTCGAGAATATCCGGGTGGACTCCTGGGGCTCGATCCCGCATTTGCGTATGCCGAACCTCCTTCCTCATGACCTTTGTCCAGAGTGGAATGCCTCACCGGCTCCCGGCACATGATCACTGCATGCTCAGTCACGATATCAGTGCTTGATCAGCCACGTGATCAATGCGTGCACAGTCCCGTGATCAGCACCTCTCAGTCACGTGATCACCGTATGATAAACACGTGATCGGTGAACGACCATCCACGTGAACACTGCATGCGCAGTCAGGTGGTCAGTTCCTGATCAGCCACGTGAACAGTGCGTGCACAGTCCCATGATCAGCACCTGTCAGTCACTGATCACTGCCTGATAAACACGTGATCAGTGCCCGATCAGCCACGTCATCAGTGCATGCGCAGTAACGTGATCAGTGCATGATAGCCACGTGATCAGTGCGTGCACAGTCCCATGATCAGCGCCGGTCAGTCACTGATCACTGCCTGATAAACACATGAGCAGTGCCAGATCAGCCACGTCATCAATGCATGCGCAGTCAGGTGTTCAGTGCATGATAGCCACGTGATCAGTGCGGGCACAGTCCCATGATGAGCGCATGTCAGTCACTGATCACTGCTTGATAAACACGTGATCAGTGCATGATGAGCCATGTGATCATTGCCTGATCAGCCACGTCATCAGTGCATGCTCTGTCACGTGATCTGTGCATGATAGCCACGTGACCAGTGCATGCTCAGTCACCTGATCTATTCTTGATCAGCCACGTGATCAGGGCCTGCTAAGCTGCGTGATTCCTGCCGGCTCATCTGAATGACAATTGCCAGCTGAACTGCGTGATTCCTGTCGGCCGATCAGCTTGACAATTGCCAGCTGAGCTGCGTGATTCCTGCCAGGTCACCTGCTTGATTATTGCCAGTTGAGCAGCATGAGTCGTCACTGCTGAGCTCCATGCTTATTGCCTGCTGATTGCGTGGTTCGTGTCTGCTCAGCTCTTTGAGTATTGCCTCCTGAGGTCCCTGTTCGGGCGCCACCTGCCGGGGACCAGCCCCAGCTGATCCAGGGTATTCGGAGGAGAGATGGCCTAGGCGACTATTTATATGCTAATCAGAGATCTCAAGAATAATATTATGAGGATAGCTCAGTAGGAAAATTCGGTGGAGAAAAGAGACTGAGTAGCTTGGTTTATGCAGGAGACCAATCAAACTTCAAGACAAGAAGTTTGCACCAGTTACGTAGGCCGCAGGCGCCCTCTCGAATAGCGGAAGGTGCCTCACCCTAGACACCTTCTCGAGTGGGCCTTAGCAGCCCAGGCATAATTAGTAAGCGTGGTGGGTTCCGCGCTCCAGATGGAGACTCAGCTGGAAGTTAAAGGGAAGAATGACAAGGAACTTTATGAATTGGAGCTGTAATTTAACTCTTTGACAGAGAGAGCGAGATGGTGGTGGAGGACAGCCCCCAGTGAAATCAGAGGTGAGAGCACAAAGCAATAAAGTAGGCACACTCTGGTTTTTCTGGGGGGGAGATGCTGGAGAATATCCGGGTGGACTCCTGAGGCTCGATCCCGCATTTGCGTATGCCGAGCCTCCTTCCTCATGACCTTAGTCCAGAGTGGAATGCCTCACCGGCTCCCGGCACATGAGCAGTGCATGCTCAGTCACGATATCGGTGCTTGATCAGCCACGTGATCAGTGCGTGCACAGTCCCGTGATCAGCACCTCTCAGTCACTGATCACTGCCTGATAAACACGTGATCAGTGCCAGATCAGCCACGTCATCAGTGCATGGGCAGTCACGTGATCAGTGCATGATAGCCACGTGATCAGTGTGTGCACACTCCCATGATGAGCGCCTGTCAGTCACTGATCACTGCCTAAGAAAAACGTGATCAGTGCATTAGAGCCACGTGATCAGTGCGTGCACAGTCCCATGATCAGCGCCTGTCAGTCACTGATCATTGCCTAAGAAACACGTGATCAGTGCATGAGAGCCACGTGATCAGTGCCTGCAGAGTCACGTGATCAGGGCCTGCTGAGCTGCGTGATGCCTGTCGGCTCATCTGCATGACAATTGCCAGCTGAGCTGCGTGATTCCTGTCGGCTCATGTGCTTGACAATTGCCAGCTGAGCTGCGTGATTCCTGTCGGCTCATCTGCTTAACAATTGCCAGCTGAGATGCGTGATTCCTGCCTGGTCACCTGCTTGATTATTGCCAGTTGAGCAGCATGATTCGTCACTGCTGAGCTCCATGCTTATTGCCTGCTGATTGCGTGGTTCGTGTCTGCTCAGCTCTTTGAGTATTGCCTCATGAGGTCCCTGTTCGGCACCACCTGCCGGGGACCAGCCCCAGCTGATCCAGGGTATTGGAAGGAGAGATGGCCTAGGCGACTATTTATATGCTCATCAGAGACGTCAAGAATAATAATATCAGGATAGCTCCGTAGGAAAATTCGGTGGAGAAAAGAGACTGAGTAGCTTGGTTTACGCGGGAGACCAATCAAACTTCAAGACAAGAAGTTTGCACCACTTACGTAGGCCGCAGGCGCCCTCTCGAATAGCGGAAGGTGCCTCACCCTAGACACCTTCTCGAGTGGGTCTTAGCAGCCCAGGCATAATTAGTAAGCCTGGTGGGTTCCTCGATGCAGATGGAGACTCAGCTGGATGTTAAAGGGAAGAATGACAAGGAACTTTATGAATTGGAGCTGTAAGTTAACTCTTTGACAGAGAGAGCGAGATGGTGGGGGGGGGACAGACCCCAGTGAAATCAGAGGTGAGAGCACAAAGCAATATAGTAGGCAGACTCTGGTTTTTTTTGGGGGGAGATGCTGGAGAATATCCGGGTGGACTCCTGAGGCTCGATCCCGCATTTACGTATGCCGAGCCTCCTTCCTCATGACCTTTGTCCAGACTGGAATGCCTCACCGGCTCCCGGCACATGATCAGTGCATGCTCAGTCACAATATCAGTGCTTGATCAGCCACGTGATCACTGACGGCACAGTCACGTGATCAGCGCCTCTCAGTCACATGATCACCGTATGATAAACACGTGATCAGTGAATAAACAGCCACGTGATCACTGCATGTGCAGTCAGGTGGTCAGTTCCTGATCAGCCACGTGATCAGTGTGTGCACAGTTCCATAATCAGCGCCTTTCAGTCACTGATCACTGCCTGAGAAAAACCTGATAAGTGCCCAATCAGCCACGTCATCAGTGCATGCGCAGTCACGTGATCAGTGCATGATAGCCACGTGATCAGTGCGTGCACAGTCCCATGATCAGCGCCTCTCAGTCACTGATCACTGCCTGATAAACACGTGATCACTGCCTGATCAGCCACGTCATCAGTGCATGCGAAGTCACTTGATCAGTGCATGGTAGCCACGGGATCATTGCATGCTCAGTCACGTGATCTGTACTTGATCAGCCACGTGATCAGTGCCTGCAGAGTCACGTGATCAGGGCCTGCTGAGCTGCGTGATTCCTGCCGGCTCATCTGCATGACAATTTCCAGCTCAGCTGCGTGATTCCTGTCGGCTCATCTGCTTGACAATTGCCAGCTGAGCTGCGTGATTCCTGCCTGGTCACCTGCTTGATTATTGCCAGTTGAGCAGCATGATACGTCACTGCTGAGCTCCATGCTTATTGCCTGCTGATTGCGTGGTTCGTGTCTGCTCAGCTCTTTGAGTATTGCCTCCTGAGGTCCCTGTTCAGGCGCCACCTGCTGGGGTCCAGCCCCAGCTGATCCAGGGTATTCGAAGGAGAGATGGCCTAGGCGACTATTTATATGCTTATCAGAGATGTCAAGAATAATAGTATGAGGATAGCTCAGCAGGAAAATTCGGTGGAGAAAAGAGACTGAGTAGCTTGGTTTATGCGGGAGACCAATCAAACTTCAAGACAAGAAGTTTGCACCACTTCCGTAGGCCGCAGGCGCCCTCTCGAATAGCGGAAGGTGCCTCACCCTAGACACCTTCTCGAGTGGGTCTTAGCAGCCCAGGCATAATTAGTAAGCCTGGTGGGTTCCTCGATCCAGATGGAGACTCAGCTGGATGTTAAAGGGAAGAATGACAAGGAACTTTATGAATTGGAGCTGTAAGTTAACTCTTTGACAGAGAGAGCGAGATGGTGGGGGGGGGACAGACCCCAGTGAAATCAGAGGTGAGAGCACAAAGCAATATAGTAGGCAGACTCTGGTTTTTTTTTGGGGGGGGGAGATGCTAGAGAATATCCAGGTGGACTCCTGAGGCTCGATCCCGCATTTGCGTATGCCGAGCCTCCTTCCTCATGACCTTTGTCCAGAGTGGAATGCCTCACCGGCTCCGCGCACATGATCAGTGCATGCTCAGTCACGATATCAGTGCTTGATCAGCCACGTGATCACTGACGGCACAGTCACATGATCAGCGCCTCTCAGTCACATGATCACCGTATGATAAACACGTGATCAGTGAATAAACAGCCACGTGATCACTGCATGCGCAGTCAGGTGGTCAGTTCCTGATCAGCCACGTGATCAGTGCGTGCACAGTCCCATGATCAGCGCCTGTCAGTCACTGATCACTGCCTGATAAACACGGGATCAGTGCCCATCAGCCACGTCATCAGTGCATGCTCTTTCACGTGATCTGTGCATGATAGCCACGTGACCAGTGCATGCTCAGTCACCTGATCTGTTCTTGATCAGCCACGTGATCAGTGCCTGCAGAGTCACGTGATCAGGGCCTGCTGAGCTGCCTGATTCCTGCCGGCTCATCTGAATGACAATTGCCAGCTGAACTGCGTGATTCCTGTCGGCCGATCAGCTTGACAATTGCCAGCTGAGCTGCGTGATTCCTGCCAGGTCACCTGCTTGATTATTGCCAGTTGAGCAGCATGAGTCGTCACTGCTGAGCTCCATGCTTATTGCCTGCTGATTGCGTGGTTCGTGTCTGCTCAGCTCTTTGAGTATTGCCTCCTGAGGTCCCTGTTCGGGCGCCACCTGCCGGGGACCAGCCCCAGCTGATCCAGGGTATTCGAAGGAGAGATGGCCTAGGCGACTATTTATATGCTAATCAGAGATGTCAAGAATAATAGTATGAGGATAGCTCAGTAGGAAAATTCTGTGGAGAAAAGAGACTGAGTAGCTTGGTTTATGCGGGAGACCAATCAAACTTCAAGACAAGAAGTTTGCACCACTTCCGTAGGCCGCAGGTGCCCTCTCGAATAGCGGAAGGTGCCTCACCCTAGACACCTTCTCGAGTGGGCCTTAGCAGCCCAGGCATAATTAGTAAGCGTGGTGGGTTCCGCGCTCCAGATGGAGACTCAGCTGGAAGTTAAAGGGAAGAATGACAAGGAACTTTATGAATTGGAGCTGTAATTTAACTCTTTGACAGAGAGAGCGAGATGGTGGTGGAGGACAGCCCCCAGTGAAATCAGAGGTGAGAGCACAAAGCAATAAAGTAGGCAAACTCTGGTTTTTCTGGGCGGGAGATGCTGGAGAATATCCGGGTGGACTCCGGAGGCTTGATCCCGCATTTGCGTATGCCGAGCCTTCTTCCTCATGACCTTAGTCCAGAGTGGAATGCCTCACTGGCTCCCGGCACATGAGCAGTGCATGCTCAGTCACGATATCGGTGCTTGATCAGCCACGTGATCAGTGCGTGCACAGTCCCGTGATCAGCACCTCTCAGTCACTGATCACTGCCTGATAAACACGTGATCAGTGCCAGATCAGCCACGTCATCAGTGCATGGGCAGTCACGTGATCAGTGCATGATAGCCACGTGATCAGTGTGTGCACAGTCCCATGATCAGCGCCTGTCAGTCACTGATCATTGCCTAAGAAACACGTGATCAGTGCATGAGAGCCACGTGATCAGTGCCTGCAGAGTCACGTGATCAGGGCCTGATGAGCTGCATGATGCCTGCCGGCTCATCTGCATGACCATTGCCAGCTGAGCTGCGTGATTCCTGTCGGCTCATCTGCTTAACAATTGCCAGCTGAGCTGCGTGATTCCTGCCTGGTCACCTGCTTGATTATTGCCAGTTGAGCAGCATGATTCGTCACTGCTGAGCTCCATGCTTATTGCCTGCTGATTGCGTGGTTCGTGTCTGCTCAGCTCTTTGAGTATTGCCTCCTGAGGTCCCTGTTCGGGCGCCACCTTCCGGGGACCAGCCCCAGCTGATCCAGGGTATTGGAAGGAGAGATGGCCTAGGCGACTATTTATATGCTCATCAGAGACGTCACGAATAATAATATGAGGATAGCTCAGTAGGAAAATTCGGTGGAGAAAAGAGACTGAGAAGCTTGGTTTACGCGGGAGACCAATCAAACTTCAAGACAAGAAGTTTGCACCACTTACGTAGGCCGCAGGCGCCCTCTCGAATAGCGGAAGGTGCCTCACCCTAGACACCTTCTCGAGTGGGTCTTAGCAGCCCAGGCATAATTTGTAAGCCTGGTGGGTTCCTCGATCCAGATGGAGAATCAGCTGGATGTTAAAGGGAGGAATGACAAGGAACTTTATGAATTGGAGCTGTAAGTTAACTCTTTGACAGAGAGAGCGAGATGGTGGTGGGGGACAGCCCCCAGTGAAATCAGAGGTGAGAGCACAAAGCAATACAGTAGGCAGACTCTGTTTTTTTGGGGGGGGAGATGCTCGGGAATATCCGGGTGGACTCCTGAGGCTCGATCCCGCATTTGCGTTTGCCGGGCCTCCTTCCTCATGACCTTTGTCCAGAGTGGAATGCCTCACCGGCTCCCTGCACATGATCAGTGCATGCTCAGGCACGATATCAGTGCATCAGTGAATGATCAGCCACTTGATCACTGACGGCACAGTCACGTGATCAGCGCCTCTCAGTCACGTGATCACTGTATGATAAACACGTGATCACTGAACGACCAGCCACGTGATCACTGCATGCGCAGTCAGGTGGTCAGTTCCTGATCAGCCACGTGATCAGTGCGTGCACAGTCCCATGATCAGCGCCTGTCAGTCACTGATCACTGCGTGACAAACACGGGATCAGTGCCCATCAGCCCCGACATCAGTGCATGCCCAGTCATGTGATGAGTGCATGATAGCCACGTGATCAGTGCGTGCACAGTCCCATGATCAGCGCCTGTCAGTCACTGATCATTGCCTGAGAAACACGTGATCAGTGCATGATGAGCCATGTGATCAGTGCCTGATCAGCCACGTCATCAGTGCATGCGAAGTCATGTGATCAGTGCAGGAGAGCCACGTGATCAGTGCATGCTCAGTCACGTGATCTGGACTTGATCAGCCACGTGATCAGTGCCTGCAGAGTCATGTGAACAGGGCCTGCTGAGCTGCATGATTCCTGCCGTCTCTTCTGCATGACAATTGGCAGCTGAACTGCGTGATTCCTGTCGGCTCATCTGCTTGACAATTGCTGGCTGAGCTGCTTGATTCCTGCCAGGTCACCTGCTTGATTCATTGCGAGTTGAGCAGCATGATTGGTCACTGCTGAGCTCCATGCTTATTGCCTGCTGATTGCGTGGTTCGTGTCTGCTCAGCTCTTTGAGTATTGCCACCTGAGGTCCCTGTTCGGGCGCCACCTGCCGGGGACCAGCCCCAGCTGATCCAGGGTATTCGAAGGAGAGATGGCCTAGGCGACTATTTATATGCTAATCAGTGATGTCAAGAATAATAATATGAGGATAGCTCAGTAGGAAAATTCGGTGGAGAAAAGAGACTGAGTAGCTTGGTTTATGCGGGAGACCAATCAAACTTCAAGACAAGAAGTTTGCACCAGTTACGTAGGCCGCAGGCGCCCTCTCGAATAGCGGAAGGTGCCTCACCCTAGACACCTTCTCGAGTGGGTCTTAGCAGCCCAGGCATAATTAGTAAGCGTGGTAGGTTCCTTGGTCCAGATGGAGACTCAGCTGGAAGTTAAAGGGAAGAAAGACAAGGAACTTTATGAATTGGAGCTGTAAGTTAACTCTTTGACAGAGAGAGCGAGATGGTGGGGGGGGGACAGACCCCAGTGAAATCAGAGGTGAGAGCACAAAGCAATATAGTAGGCAGACTCTGGTTTTTTTTGGGGGGAGATGCTGGAGAATATCCGGGTGGACTCCTGAGGCTCGATCCCGCATTTACGTATGCCGAGCCTCCTTCCTCATGACCTTAGTCCAGAGTGGAATGCCTCACCGGCTCCCGGCACATGAGCAGTGCATGCTCAGTCACGATATCGGTGCTTGATCAGCCACGTGATCAGTGCGTGCACAGTCCCGTGATCAGCACCTCTCAGTCACTGATCACTGCCTGATAAACACGTGATCAGTGCCAGATCAGCCACGTCATCAGTGCATGGGCAGTCACGTGATCAGTGCATGATAGCCACGTGATCAGTGTGTGCACACTCCCATGATGAGCGCCTGTCAGTCACTGATCACTGCCTAAGAAAAACGTGATCAGTGCATTAGAGCCACGTGATCAGTGCGTGCACAGTCCCATGATCAGCGCCTGTCAGTCACTGATCATTGCCTAAGAAACACGTGATCAGTGCATGAGAGCCACGTGATCAGTGCCTGCAGAGTCACGTGATCAGGGCCTGCTGAGCTGCGTGATGCCTGCCGGCTCATCTGCATGACAATTGCCAGCTGAGCTGCGTGATTCCTGTCGGCTCATGTGCTTGACAATTGCCAGCTGAGCTGCGTGATTCCTGTTGGCTCATGTGCTTGACAATTGCCAGCTGAGCTGCGTGATTCCTGTCGGCTCATCTGCTTAACAATTGCCAGCTGAGCTGCGTGATTCCTGCCTGGTCACCTGCTTGATTATTGCCAGTTGAGCAGCATGATTCGTCACTGCTGAGCTCCATGCTTATTGCCTGCTGATTGCGTGGTTCGTGTCTGCTCAGCTCTTTGAGTATTGCCTCATGAGGTCCCTGTTCGGCACCACCTGCCGGGGACCAGCCCCAGCTGATCCAGGATATTGGAAGGAGAGATGGCCTAGGCGACTATTTATATGCTCATCTGAGACGTCAAGAATAATAATATGAGGATAGCTCAGTAGGAAAATTCGGTGGAGAAAAGAGACTGAGTAGCTTGGTTTACGCGGGAGACCAATCAAACTTCAAGACAAGAAGTTTGCACCACTTACGTAGGCCGCAGGCGCCCTCTTGAATAGCGGAAGGTGCCTCACCCTAGACACCTTCTCGAGTGGGTCTTAGCAGCCCAGGCATAATTAGTAAGCCTGGTGGGTTCCTCGATGCAGATGGAGACTCAGCTGGATGTTAAAGGGAAGAATGACAAGGAACTTTATGAATTGGAGCTGTAAGTAAACTCTTTGACAGAGAGAGCGAGATGGTGGGGGGGGGACAGACCCCAGTGAAATCAGAGGTGAGAGCACAAAGCAATATAGTAGGCAGACTCTGGTTTTTTTTGGGGGGAGATGCTGGAGAATATCCGGGTGGACTCCTGAGGCTCGATCCCGCATTTACGTATGCCGAGCCTCCTTCCTCATGACCTTTGTCCAGAGTGGAATGCCTCACCGGCTCCCGGCACATGATCAGTGCATGCTCAGGCACGATATCAGTGCATCAGTGAATGATCAGCCACTTGATCACTGACGGCACAGTCACGTGATCAGCGCCTCTCAGTCACGTGATCACTGTATGATAAACACGTGATCACTGAACGACCAGCCACGTGATCACTGCATGCGCAGTCAGGTGGTCAGTTCCTGATCAGCCACGTGATCAGTGCGTGCACAGTCCCATGATCAGCGCCTGTCAGTCACTGATCACTGCGTGATAAACACGGGATCAGTGCCCATCAGCCCCGACATCAGTGCATGCCCAGTCATGTGATCAGTGCATGATAGCCACGTGATCAGTGCGTGCACAGTCCCATGATCAGCGCCTGTCAGTCACTGATCATTGCCTGAGAAACACGTGATCAGTGCATGATGAGCCATGTGATCAGTGCCTGATCAGCCACGTCATCAGTGCATGCGAAGTCATGTGATCAGTGCAGGAGAGCCACGTGATCAGTGCATGCTCAGTCACGTGATCTGGACTTGATCAGCCACGTGATCAGTGCCTGCAGAGTCATGTGAACAGGGCCTGCTGAGCTGCGTGATTCCTGCCGTCTCTTCTGCATGACAATTGGCAGCTGAACTGCGTGATACCTGTCGGCTCATCTGCTTGACAATTGCTGGCTGAGCTGCTTGATTCCTGCCAGGTCACCTGCTTGATTCATTGCCAGTTGAGCAGCATGATACGTCACTGCTCAGCTCCATGCTTATTGCCTGCTGATTGCGTGGTTCGTGTCTGCTCAGCTCTTTGAGTATTGCCACCTGAGGTCCCTGTTCGGGCGCCACCTGCCGGGGACCAGCCCCAGCTGATCCAGGGTATTCGAAGGAGAGATGGCCTAGGCGACTATTTATATGCTAATCAGAGATGTCAAGAATAATAATATTAGGATAGCTCAGTAGGAAAATTCGGTGGAGAAAAGAGACTGAGTAGCTTGGTTTACGCGGGAGACCAATCAAACTTCAAGACAAGAAGTTTGCACCACTTCCGTAGGCCGCAGGCGCCCTCTCGAATAGCGGAAGGTGCCTCACCCTAGACACCTTCTCGAGTGGGTCTTAGCAGCCCAGGCATAATTAGTAAGCGTGGTGAGTTCCGCGCTCCAGATGGAGACTCAGCTGGAAGTTAAAGGGAAGAATGACAAGGAACCTTATGAATTGGAGCTGTAAGTTAACTCTTTGACAGAGAGAGCGAGATGGTGGTGGGGGACAGTCCCCATTGAAATCAGAGGTAACAGCACAAAGCAATAAAATAGGCAGACTCTGGTTTTTTTGGGTGGGAGATGCTCGAGAATATCCAGGTGGACTCCTGAGGCTTGATCCCACATTTGCGTATGCTGAGCCTCCTTCCTCATGACCTTGGTCCAGAGTGGAATTCCTCACCGGCTCCCGGCACCTTATCAGTGCATGGTCAGTAACGATATCAGTGCATGATCAACCACGTAATCACTGACTGCAGAGTCACGTGATCAGCGCCTCTCAGTCACGTGATCACCGTATGATAAAAACGTGATCAGTGAGCGACCAGCCACGTGATCACTGCATGCGCAGTCTGGTGGTCAGTTCCTGATCAGCCTCGTGATCAGTGAGTGCACAGTCCCATGATCAGCGCCTGTCAGTCACTGATCACTGCCTGATAAACACGTGATCAGTGCCCGATCAGCCACGTCATCAGTGCATGCGAAGCCACGTCATCATTGCATGTGCAGTCACGTGATTAGTGCATTATAGCCACCTGATCAGTGCGGGCACAGTCCCATGATCAGCGACTGTCAGTCCCTGAGCATTGCCTGATAAATAGGTGATCAGTGCATGATGAGCCATGTGATCAGTGCCCGATCAGCCACGTCATCAGTGCATGCGGAGTCACGTGTTCAGTGCATGATAGCCACGTGATCAGTGCATGCTCAGTCACGTGATCTGGACTTGATCAGTCACATGATCAGTGCCTGCAGAGTCACGTGATCAGGGCCTGCTCAGCTTCGTGATTCCTGCCGGCTCATCTGCATGACAATTGCCAGATGAGCTGCGTGATTCCTGCCGGCTCATCTGCATGACAATTGCCAGATGAGCTGCGTGATTCCTGTCGGCACATCTGCTTGACAATTGCCAGCTGAGCTGAGTGATTCCTGCCTGGTCACCTGCTTGATTATTGCCAGTTGAGCAGCATGATTCGTCAGTGCTGAGCTCCATGCTTACTGCCTGCTGATTGCGTGGTTCGTGTCTGCTCAGCTCTTTGAGTATTGCCTCCTGAGGTCCCTGTTCGGGCGCCACCTGCCGGGGACCAGCCCCAGCTGATCCAGGGTGTTCGAAGGAGAGATGGCCTAGGCGACTATTTATATGCTAATCAGAGATGTCAAGAATAATAGTATGAGGATAGCTCAGTAGGAAAATTCGGTGGAGAAAAGAGACTGAGTAGCTTGGTTTACGCGAGAGACCAATCAAACTTCAAGACAAGAAGTTTGCACCACTTCCGTAGGCCGCAGGCGCCCTCTCGAATAGCGGAAGGTGCCTCACCCTAGACATCTTCTCCAGTGGGTCTTAGCAGCCCTGGCATAATTTTTAAGCGTGGTGGGTTCCTCGCTCCAGATGGAGACTCAGCTGGAAGTTAAAGGGAAGAATGACAAGGAACTTTATGAATTGGAGCTGTAAGTTAACTCTTTGACAGATAGAGCGAGATGGTGGTGGGGGACAGCCCCCAGTGAAATCAGAGGTGAGAGCACAAAGCAATATAGAAGGCAGACTCTGGTTTTTTTGGTGGGGACATGCTCGAGAATATCCGGGTGGACTCCTGGGGCTTGATCCCGCATTTGCGTATGCCGAACCTCCTTCCTCATGACCTTTGTCCAGAGTGGAATGCCTCACCGGCTCCCGGCACATGATCACTGCATGCTCAGTCACGATATCAGTGCTTGATCAGCCACGTGATCACTGACTGCACAGTCCCGTGATCAGCGCCTCTCAGTCACGTGATCACCGTATGATAAACACGTGATCGGTGAATGACCATCCACGTGAACACTGCATGCGCAGTCAGGTGGTCAGTTCCTGATCAGCCACGTGAACAGTGCGTGCACAGTCCCATGATCAGCACCTGTCAGTCACTGATCACTGCCTGATAAACACATGAGCAGTGCCAGATCAGCCATGTCATCAATGCATGCGCAGTCACGTGATCAGTGCATGATAGCCACGTGATCAGTGCGGGCACAGTCCCATGATGAGCGCCTGTCAGTCACTGATCACTGCCTGATAAACACGGAATCAGTGCATGATGAGCCATGTGATCATTGCCTGATCAGCCACGTCATCAGTGCATGCTCTGTCACGTGATCTGTGCATGATAGCCACGTGACCAGTGCATGCTCAGTCACCTGATCTGTTCTTGATCAGCCACGTGATCAGGGCCTGCTAAGCTGCGTGATTCCTGCCGGCTCATCTGAATGACAATTGCCAGCTGAACTGCGTGATTCCTGTCGGCCGATCAGCTTGACAATTGCCAGCTGAGCTGCGTGATTACTGCCAGGTCACCTGCTTGATTATTGCCAGTTGAGCAGCATGATTCGTCAGTGCTGAGCTCCATGCTTACTGCCTGCTGATTGCGTGGTTCGTGTCTGCTCAGCTCTTTGAGTATTGCCTCCTGAGGTCCCTGTTCGGGCGCCACCTGCCGGGGACCAGCCCCAGCTGATCCAGGGTGTTCGAAGGAGAGATGGCCTAGGCGACTATTTATATGCTAATCAGAGATGTCAAGAATAATAGTATGAGGATAGCTCAGTAGGAAAATTCGGTGGAGAAAAGAGACTGAGTAGCTTGGTTTACGCGAGAGACCAATCAAACTTCAAGACAAGAAGTTTGCACCACTTCCGTAGGCCGCAGGCGCCCTCTCGAATAGCGGAAGGTGCCTCACCCTAGACATCTTCTCCAGTGGGTCTTAGCAGCCCAGGCATAATTTTTAAGCGTGGTGGGTTCCTCGCTCCAGATGGAGACTCAGCTGGAAGTTAAAGGGAAGAATGACAAGGAACTTTATGAATTGGAGCTGTAAGTTAACTCTTTGACAGAGAGAGCGAGATGGTGGTGGGGGACAGCCCCCAGTGAAATCAGAGGTGAGAGCACAAAGCAATATAGAAGGCAGACTCTGGTTTTTTTGGTGGGGACATGCTCGAGAATATCCGGGTGGACTCCTGGGGCTCGATCCCGCATTTGCGTATGCCGAACCTCCTTCCTCATGACCTTTGTCCAGAGTGGAATGCCTCACCGGCTCCCGGCACATGATCACTGCATGCTCAGTCACGATATCAGTGCTTGATCAGCCACGTGATCACTGACTGCACAGTCACGTGATCAGCGCCTCTCAGTCACGTGATCACCGTATGATAAACACGTGATCGGTGAACGACCATCCACGTGAACACTGCATGTGCAGTCAGGTGGTCAGTTCCTGATCAGCCACGTGAACAGTGCGTGCACAGTCCCATGATCAGCACCTGTCAGTCACTGATCACTGCCTGATAAACACGTGATCAGTGCCCGATCAGCCACGTCATCAGTGCATGCGCAGTAACGTGATCAGTGCATGATAGCCACGTGATCAGTGCGTGCACAGTCCCATGATCAGCGCCTGTCAGTCACTGATCACTGCCTGATAAACACATGAGCAGTGCCAGATCAGCCACGTCATCAATGCATGCGCAGTCACGTGATCAGTGCATGATAGCCACGTGATCAGTGCGGGCACAGTCCCATGATGAGCGCCTGTCAGTCACTGATCACTGCCTGATAAACACGGGATCAGTGCATGATGAGCCATGTGATCATTGCCTGATCAGCCACGTCATCAGTGCATGCTCTGTCACGTGATCTGTGCATGATAGCCACGTGACCAGTGCATGCTCAGTCACCTGATCTGTTCTTGATCAGCCACGTGATCAGGGCCTGCTAAGCTGCGTGATTCCTGCCGGCTCATCTGAATGACAATTGCCAGCTGAACTGCTTGATTCCTGTCGGCGGATCAGCTTGACAATTGCCAACTGAGCTGCGTGATTCCTGCCAGGTCACCTGCTTGATTATTGCCAGTTGAGCAGCATGAGTCGTCACTGCTGAGCTCCATGCTTATTGCCTGCTGATTGCGTGGTTCGTGTCTGCTCAGCTCCTTGAGTATTGCCTCCTGAGGTCCCTGTTCGGGCGCCACCTGCCGGGGACCAGCCCCAGCTGATCCAGGGTATTCGAAGGAGAGATGGCCTAGGCGACTATTTATATGCTAATCAGAGATGTCAAGAATAATAATATTAGGATAGCTCAGTAGGAAAATTCGGTGGAGAAAAGAGACTGAGTAGCTTGGTTTATGCGGGAGACCAATCAAACTTCAAGACAAGAAGTTTGCACCACTTCCGTAGGCCGCAGGCGCCCTCTCGAATAGCGGAAGGTGCCTCACACTAGACACCTTCTCGAGTGGGCCTTAGCAGCCCAGGCATAATTAGTAAGCGTGGTGGGTTCCGCGCTCCAGATGGAGACTCAGCTGGAAGTTAAAGGGAAGAATGACAAGGAACTTTATGAATTGGAGCTGTAATTTAACTCTTTGACAGAGAGAGCGAGATGGTGGTGGAGGACAGCCCCCAGTGAAATCAGAGGTGAGAGCACAAAGCAATACAGTAGGCAAACTCTGGTTTTTCTGGGGGGGAGATGCTGGAGAATATCCGGGTGGATTCCTGAGGCTCGATCCCGCATTTGCGTATGCCGAGCCTCCTTCCTCATGACCTTAGTCCAGAGTGGAATGCCTCACCGGCTCCCGGCACATGATCAGTACATGCTCAGTCACGATATCGGTGCTTGATCAGCCACGTGATCAGTGCGTGCACAGTCCCGTGATCAGCACCTCTCAGTCACTGATCACTGCCTGATAAACACGTGATCAGTGCCAGATCAGCCACGTCATCAGTGCATGCGCAGTCACGTGATCAGTGCATGATAGCCACGTGATCAGTGTGTGCACACTCCCATGATCAGCGCCTGACAGTCACTGATCACTGCCTGATAAACACGTGATCACTGTCTGATCAGCCACGTCATCAGTGCATGCGAAGTCACGTGATCAGTGCATGGTAGCCACGGGATCATTGCATGCTCAGTCACCTGATCTGTACTTGATCAGCCACGTGATCAGTGCCTGCAGAGTCCCATGATCAGGGCCTGCTGAGCTGCGTGATTCCTGCCGGCTCATCTGCATGACAATTGCCAGCTCAGCTGCGTGATTCCTGTCGGCTCATCTGCTTGACAATTGCCAGCTTAGCTGCCTGATTCCTGCCAGGTCACCTGCTTGTTTATTGCCAGTTGAGCAGCATGATACGTCACTGCTGAGCTCCATGCTTATTGCCTGCTGATTGTGTGGTTCGTGTCTGCTCAGCTCTTTGAGTATTGCCTCCTGAGGTCCCTGTTCAGGCGCCACCTGCTGGGACCAGCCCCAGCTGATCCAGGGTATTCGAAGGAGAGATGGCCTAGGCGACTATTTATATGATAATCAGAGATGTCAAGAATAATAATATTAGGATAGCTCAGTAGGAAAATTCGGTGGAGAAAAGAGACTGAGTAGCTTGGTTTACGCGGGAGACCAATCAAACTTCAAGACAAGAAGTTTGCACCAGTTACGTAGGACGCAGGCGCCCTCTCGAATAGCAGAAAGTGCCTCACCCTAGAAACCTTCTCGAGTGGGTCTTAGCAGCCCAGGCATAAT
The DNA here is from genome assembly GCF_029378745.1 of Bos indicus. NCBI lineage: Eukaryota > Metazoa > Chordata > Mammalia > Artiodactyla > Bovidae > Bos > Bos indicus. The sequence continues at coordinate 310,384 of NW_027223733.1, read as the reverse complement.
TAGTAAGCGTGGTAGGTTCCTCGGTCCAGATGGAGACTCAGCTGGAAGTTAAAGGAAAAATGACAAGGAACTTTATGAATTGGAGCTGTAAGTTAACTCTTTGACAGAGAGAGCGAGATGGTGGTGGAGGACAGCCCCCAGTGAAATCAGAGGTGAGAGCACAAAGCAATACAGTAGGCAGACTCTGGTTTTTTTGGGGGGAGATGCTCGGGAATATCCGGGTGGACTCCTGAGGCTTGATCCCGCATTTGCGTTTGCCGGGCCTCCTTCCTCATGACCTTTGTCCAGAGTGGAATGCCTCACCGGCTCCCGGCACATGATCAGTGCATGCTCAGTCACGATATCAGTGCTTGATCAGCCACGTGATCGCTGACGGCACAGTCACGTGATCAGCGCCTCTCAGTCACGTGATCACCGTATGATAAACACGTGATCACTGAACGACCAGCCACGTGATCACTGCATGCGCAGTCAGGTGGTCAGTTCCTGATCAGCCACGTGATCAGTGCGTGCACAGTCCCATGATCAGCGCCTGTCAGTCACTGATCACTGCGTGACAAACACGGGATCAGTGCCCATCAGCCCCGACATCAGTGCATGCCCAGTCATGTGATCAGTGCATGATAGCCACGTGATCAGTGCGTGCACAGTCCCATGATCAGCGCCTGTCAGTCACTGATCATTGCCTGAGAAACACGTGATCAGTGCATGATGAGCCATGTGATCAGTGCCTGATCAGCCACGTCATCAGTGCATGCGAAGTCATGTGATCAGTGCAGGAGAGCCACGTGATCAGTGCATGCTCAGTCACGTGATCTGGACTTGATCAGCCACGTGATCAGTGCCTGCAGAGTCATGTGAACAGGGCCTGCTGAGCTGCATGATTCCTGCCGTCTCTTCTGCATGACAATTGGCAGCTGAACTGCGTGATTCCTGTCGGCTCATCTGCTTGACAATTGCTGGCTGAGCTGCTTGATTCCTGCCAGGTCACCTGCTTGATTCATTGCAAGTTGAGCAGCATGATTGGTCACTGCTCAGCTCCATGCTTATTGCCTGCTGATTGCGTGGTTCGTGTCTGCTCAGCGCTTTGAGTATTGCCACATGAGGTCCCGGTTCGGGCGCCACCTGCCGGGGACCAGCCCCAGCTGATCCAGGGTATTGGAAGGAGAGATGGCCTAGGCGACTATTTATATGATAATCAGAGATGTCAAGAATAATAATATGAGGATAGCTCAGTAGGAAAATTCGGTGGAGAAAAGAGACTGAGTAGCTTGGTTTACGCGGGAGACCAATCAAACTTCAAGACAAGAAGTTTGCACCACTTACGTAGGCCGCAGGCGCCCTCTCGAATAGCGGAAGGTGCCTCACCCTAGACACCTTCTCGATTGGGTCTTAGCAGCCCAGGCATAATTAGTAAGCGTGGTGAGTTCCGCGCTCCAGATGGAGACTCAGCTGGAAGTTAAAGGGAAGAATGACAAGGAACCTTATGAATTGGAGCTGTAAGTTAACTCTTTGACAGAGAGAGCGAGATGGTGGTGGGGGACAGTCCCCATTGAAATCAGAGGTAACAGCACAAAGCAATAAAATAGGCAGACTGTGGTTTTTTTGGGTGGGAGATGCTGGAGAATATCCAGGTGGACTCCTGAGGCTTGATCCCACATTTGTGTATGCTGAGCCTCCTTCCTCATGACCTTGGTCCAGAGTGGAATTCCTCACCGGCTCCCGGCACCTTATCAGTGCATGGTCAGTAACGATATCAGTGCATGATCAGCCACGTAATCACTGACTGCAGAGTCACGTGATCAGCGCCTCTCAGTCACGTGATCACCGTATGATAAAAACGTGATCAGTGAGCGACCAGCCACGTGATCACTGCATGCGCAGTCTGGTGGTCAGTTCCTGATCAGCCTCGTGATCAGTGAGTGCACAGTCCCATGATCAGCGCCTGTCAGTCACTGATCACTGCCTGATAAACACGTGATCAGTGCCCGATCAGCCACGTCATCAGTGCATGCGAAGCCACGTCATCATTGCATGCGCAGTCACGTGATTAGTGCATTATAGCCACCTGATCAGTGCGGGCACAGTCCCATGAGCAGCGACTGTCAGTCCCTGAGCATTGCCTGATAAATAGGTGATCAGTGCATGATGAGCCATGTGATCAGTGCCCGATCAGCCACGTCATCAGTGCATGCGGAGTCACGTGTTCAGTGCATGATAGCCACGTGATCAGTGCATGCTCAGTCACGTGATCTGGACTTGATCAGTCACATGATCAGTGCCTGCAGAGTCACGTGATCAGGGCCTGCTCAGCTTCGTGATTCCTGCCGGCTCATCTGCATGACAATTGCCAGATGAGCTGCGTGATTCCTGCCGGCTCATCTGCATGACAATTGCCAGATGAGCTGCGTGATTCCTGTCGGCACATCTGCTTGACAATTGCCAGCTGAGCTGAGTGATTCCTGCCTGGTCACCTGCTTGATTATTGCCAGTTGAGCAGCATGATTCGTCAGTGCTGAGCTCCATGCTTACTGCCTGCTGATTGCGTGGTTCGTGTCTGCTCAGCTCTTTGAGTATTGCCTCCTGAGGTCCCTGTTCGGGCGCCACCTGCCGGGGACCAGCCCCAGCTGATCCAGGGTGTTCGAAGGAGAGATGGCCTAGGCGACTATTTATATGCTAATCAGAGATGTCAAGAATAATAGTATGAGGATAGCTCAGTAGGAAAATTCGGTGGAGAAAAGAGACTGAGTAGCTTGGTTTACGCGAGAGACCAATCAAACTTCAAGACAAGAAGTTTGCACCACTTCCGTAGGCCGCAGGCGCCCTCTCGAATAGCGGAAGGTGCCTCACCCTAGACATCTTCTCCAGTGGGTCTTAGCAGCCCAGGCATAATTTTTAAGCGTGGTGGGTTCCTCGCTCCAGATGGAGACTCAGCTGGAAGTTAAAGGGAAGAATGACAAGGAACTTTATGAATTGGAGCTGTAAGTTAACTCTTTGACAGAGAGAGCGAGATGGTGGTGGGGGACAGCCCCCAGTGAAATCAGAGGTGAGAGCACAAAGCAATATAGAAGGCAGACTCTGGTTTTTTTGGTGGGGACATGCTCGAGAATATCCGGGTGGACTCCTGGGGCTCGATCCCGCATTTGCGTATGCCGAACCTCCTTCCTCTTGACCTTTGTCCAGAGTGGAATGCCTCACCGGCTCCCGGCACATGATCACTGCATGCTCAGTCACGATATCAGTGCTTGATCAGCCACGTGATCACTGACTGCACAGTCACGTGATCAGCGCCTCTCAGTCACGTAATCATCGTATGATAAACACGTGATCGGTGAACGACCATCCACGTGAACACTGCATGCGCAGTCAGGTGGTCAGTTCCTGATCAGCTACGTGAACAGTGCGTGCACAGTCCCATGATCAGCGCCTGTCAGTCACTGATCACTGCCTGATAAACACATGCGCAGTGCCAGATCAGCCACGTCATCAATGCATGCGCAGTCACGTGATCAGTGCATGATAGCCACGTGATCAGTGCGGGCACAGTCCCATGATGAGCGCCTGTCAGTCACTGATCACTGCCTGATAAACACGGGATCAGTGCATGATGAGCCATGTGATCATTGCCTGATCAGCCACGTCATCAGTGCATGCTCTGTCACGTGATCTGTGCATGATAGCCACGTGACCAGTGCATGCTCAGTCACCTGATCTGTTCTTGATCAGCCACGTGATCAGGGCCTGCTAAGCTGCGTGATTCCTGCCGGCTCATCTGAATGACAATTGCCAGCTGAACTGCGTGATTCCTGTCGGCCGATCAGCTTGACAATTGCCAGCTGAGCTGCGTGATTCCTGCCAGGTCACCTGCTTGATTATTGCCAGTTGAGCAGCATGAGTCGTCACTGCTGAGCTCCATGCTTATTGCCTGCTGATTGCGTGGTTCGTGTCTGCTCAGCTCCTTGAGTATTGCCTCCTGAGGTCCCTGTTCGGGCGCCACCTGCCGGGGACCAGCCCCAGCTGATCCAGGGTATTCGAAGGAGAGATGGCCTAGGCGACTATTTATATGCTAATCAGAGATGTCAAGAATAATAATATTAGGATAGCTCAGTAGGAAAATTCGGTGGAGAAAAGAGACTGAGTAGCTTGGTTTAGGCGGGAGACCAATCAAACTTCAAGACAAGAAGTTTGCACCACTTCCGTAGGCCGCAGGCGCCCTCTCGAATAGCGGAAGGTGCCTCACCCTAGACACCTTCTCGAGTGGGTCTTAGCAGCCCAGGCATAATTAGTAAGAGTGGTGGGTTCCGCGCTCCAGATGGAGACTCAGCTGGAAGTTAAAGGGAAGAATGACAAGGAACTTTATGAATTGGAGCTGTAATTTAACTCTTTGACAGAGAGAGCGAGATGGTGGTGGAGGACAGCCCCCTGTGAAATCAGAGGTGAGAGCACAAAGCAATAAAGTAGGTAAACTCTGGTTTTTCTGGGGGGGAGATGCTGGAGAATATCCGGGTGGACTCCTGAGGCTCGATCCCGCATTTGCGTATGCCGAGCCTCCTTCCTCATGACCTTAGTCCAGAGTGGAATGCCTCACCGGCTCCCGGCACATGATCAGTGCATGCTCAGTCACGATATCGGTGCTTGATCAGCCACGTGATCAGTGCGTGCACAGTCCCGTGATCAGCACCTCTCAGTCACTGATCACTGCCTGATAAACACGTGATCAGTGCCAGATCAGCCACGTCATCAGTGCATGCGCAGTCACGTGATCAGTGCATGTTAGCCACGTGATCAGTGTGTGCACACTCCCATGATGAGCGCCTGTCAGTCACTGATCACTGCCTAAGAAAAACGTGATCAGTGCATTAGAGCCACGTGATCAGTGCGTGCACAGTCCCATGATCAGCGCCTGTCAGTCACTGATCATTGCCTAAGAAACACGTGATCAGTGCATGAGAGCCACGTGATCAGTGCCTGCAGAGTCACGTGATCAGGGCCTGCTGAGCTGCGTGATGCCTGCCGGTTCATCTGCATGACAATTGCCAGCTGAGCTGCGTGATTTCTGTCGGCTCATGTGCTTGACAATTGCCAGCTGAGCTGCGTGATTCCTGTCGGCTCATCTGCTTAACAATTGCCAGCTGAGCTGCGTGATTCCTGCCTGGTCACCTGCTTGATTATTGCCAGTTGAGCAGCATGATTCGTCACTGCTGAGCTCCATGCTTATTGCCTGCTGATTGCGTGGTTCGTGTCTGCTCAGCTCTTTGAGTATTGCCTCATGAGGTCCCTGTTCGGCGCCACCTGCCGGGGACCAGCCCCAGCTGATCCAGGGTATTGGAAGGAGAGATGGCCTAGGCGACTATTTATATGCTCGTCAGAGACGTCAAGAATAATAATATGAGGATAGCTCAGTAGGAAAATTCGGTGGAGAAAAGAGACTGAGTAGCTTGGTTTACGCGGGAGACCAATCAAACTTCAAGACAAGAAGTTTGCACCACTTACGTAGGCCGCAGGCGCCCTCTCGAATAGCGGAAGGTGCCTAACCCTAGACACCTTCTCGAGTGGGTCTTAGCAGCCCAGGCATAATTAGTAAGCCTGGTGGGTTCCTCGATCCAGATGGAGACTCAGCTGGATGTTAAAGGGAAGAATGACAAGGAACTTTATGAATTGGAGCTGTAAGTTAACTCTTTGACAGAGAGAGCGAGATGGTGGGGGGGGGACAGACCCCAGTGAAATCAGAGGTGAGAGCACAAAGCAATATAGTAGGCAGACTCTCGTTTTTTTGGGGGGGAGATCCTGGAGAATATCCGGGTGGACTCCTGAGGCTCGATCCCGCATTTGCGTATGCCGAGCCTCCTTCCTCATGACCTTTGTCCAAACTGGAATGCCTCACCGGCTCCCGGCACATGATCAGTGCATGCTCAGTCACAATATCAGTGCTTGATCAGCCACGTGATCACTGACGGCACAGTCACGTGACCAGCGCCTCTCAGTCACATGATCACCGTATGATAAACACGTGTTCAGTGAATAAACAGCCACGTGATCACTGCATGCGCAGTCAGGTGGTCAGTTCCTGATCAGCCACGTGATCAGTGCGTGCACAGTTCCATGATCAGCGCCTTTCAGTCACTGCTCACTGCCTGAGAAAAACGTGATAAGTGCCCAATCAGCCACGTCATCAGTGCATGCGCAGTCACGTGATCAGTGCATGATAGCCACGTGATCTGTGCGTGCACAGTCCCATGATCAGCGCCTGTCAGTCACTGATCACTGCCTGATAAACACGTGATCACTGCCTGATCAGCCACGTCATCAGTGCATGCGAAGTCATGTGATCAGTGCATGGTAGCCACGGGATCATTGCATGCTCAGTCACCTGATCTGTACTTGGTCAGCCACGTGATCAGTGCCTGCAGAGTCACATGATCAGGGCCTGCTGAGCTGCGTGATTCCTGCCGGCTCATCTGCATGACAATTGCCAGCTCAGCTGCGTGATTCCTGTCGGCTCATCTGCTTGACAATTGCCAGCTGAGCTGCGTGATTCCTGCCAGGTCACCTGCTTGATTATTGCCAGTTGAGCAGCATGATACGTCACTGCTGAGCTCCATGCTTATTGCCTGCTGATTGCGTGGTTCGTGTCTGCTCAGCTCTTTGAGTATTGCCTCCTGAGGTCCCTGTTTAGGCGCCACCTGCTGGGGACCAGCCCCAGCTGATCCAGGGTATTCGAAGGAGAGATGGCCTAGGCGACTGTTTATATGCTAATCAGAGATGTCAAGAATAATAATATTAGGATAGCTCAGTAGGAAAATTCGGTGGAGAAAAGAGACTGAGTAGCTTGGTTTACGCGGGAGACCAATCAAACTTCAAGACAAGAAGATTGCACCAGTTACGTAGGACGCAGGCGCCCTCTCGAATAGCGGAAGGTGCCTCACCCTAGACACCTTCTCGAGTGGGTCTTAGCAGCCCAGGCATAATTAGTAAGCGTGGTAGGTTCCTCGGTCCAGATGGAGACTCAGCTGGAAGTTAAAGGAAAAATGACAAGGAACTTTATGAATTGGAGCTGTAAGTTAACTCTTTGACAGAGAGAGCGAGATGGTGGTGGAGGACAGCCCCCAGTGAAATCAGAGGTGAGAGCACAAAGCAATACAGTAGGCAGACTCTGTTTTTTTTGGGGGGGAGATGCTCGGGAATATCCGGGTGGACTCCTGAGGCTTGATCCCGCATTTGCGTTTGCCGGGCCTCCTTCCTCATGACCTTTTTCCAGAGTGGAATGCCTCACCGGCTCCCGGCACATGATCAGTGCATGCTCAGGCACGATATCAGTGCATCAGTGAATGATCAGCCACTTGATCACTGACGGCACAGTCACGTGATCAGCGCCTCTCAGTCACGTGATCACCGTATGATAAACACGTGATCACTGAACGACCAGCCACGTGATCACTGCATGCGCAGTCAGGTGGTCAGTTCCTGATCAGCCACGTGATCAGTGCGTGCACAGTCCCATGATCAGCGCCTGTCAGTCACTGATCACTGCGTGACAAACACGGGATCAGTGCCCATCAGCCCCGACATCAGTGCATGCCCAGTCATGTGATCAGTGCATGATAGCCACGTGATCAGTGCGTGCACAGTCCCATGATCAGCGCCTGTCAGTCACTGATCATTGCCTGAGAAACACGTGATCAGTGCATGATGAGCCATGTGATCAGTGCCTGATCAGCCACGTCATCAGTGCATGCGAAGTCATGTGATCAGTGCAGGAGAGCCACGTGATCAGTGCATGCTCAGTCACGTGATCTGGACTTGATCAGCCACGTGATCAGTGCCTGCAGAGTCATGTGAACAGGGCCTGCTGAGCTGCGTGATTCCTGCCGTCTCTTCTGCATGACAATTGGCAGCTGAACTGCGTGATACCTGTCGGCTCATCTGCTTGACAATTGCTGGCTGAGCTGCTTGATTCCTGCCAGGTCACCTGCTTGATTCATTGCCAGTTGAGCAGCATGATTGGTCACTGCTCAGCTCCATGCTTATTGCCTGCTGATTGCGTGGTTCGTGTCTGCTCAGCTCTTTGAGTATTGCCACCTGAGGTCCCTGTTCGGGCGCCACCTGCCGGGGACCAGCCCCAGCTGATCCAGGGTATTCGAAGGAGAGATGGCCTAGGCGACTATTTATATGCTAATCAGAGATGTCAAGAATAATAATATTAGGATAGCTCAGTAGGAAAATTCGGTGGAGAAAAGAGACTGAGTAGCTTGGTTTACGAGGGAGACCAATCAAACTTCAAGACAAGAAGTTTGCACCACTTCCGTAGGACGCAGGCGCCCTCTCGAATAGCGGAAGGTGCCTCACCCTAGACACCTTCTCGAGTGGGTCTTAGCAGCCCAGGCATAATTAGTAAGCGTGGTGAGTTCCGCGCTCCAGATGGAGACTCAGCTGGAAGTTAAAGGGAAGAATGACAAGGAACCTTATGAATTGGAGCTGTAAGTTAACTCTTTACAGAGAGAGCGAGATGGTGGTGGGGGACAGTCCCCATTGAAATCAGAGGTAACAGCACCAAGCAATAAAATAGGCAGACTCTGGTTTTTTTGGGTGGGAGATGCTCGAGAATATCCAGGTGGACTCCTGAGGCTTGATCCCACATTTGCGTATGCTGAGCCTCCTTCCTCATGACCTTGGTCCAGAGTGGAATTCCTCACCGGCTCCCGGCACCTTATCAGTGCATGGTCAGTAACGATATCAGTGCATGATCAGCCACGTAATCACTGACTGCAGAGTCACGTGATCAGCGCCTCTCAGTCACGTGATCACCGTATGATAAAAACGTGATCAGTGAGCGACCAGCCACGTGATCACTGCATGCGCAGTCTGGTGGTCAGTTCCTGATCAGCCTCGTGATCAGTGAGTGCACAGTCCCATGATCAGCGCCTGTCAGTCACTGATCACTGCCTGATAAACACGTGATCAGTGCCCGATCAGCCACGTCATCAGTGCATGCGAAGCCACGTCATCATTGCATGCGCAGTCACGTGATTAGTGCATTATAGCCACCTGATCAGTGCGGGCACAGTCCCATGAGCAGCGACTGTCAGTCCCTGAGCATTGCCTGATAAATAGGTGATCAGTGCATGATGAGCCATGTGATCAGTGCCCGATCAGCCACGTCATCAGTGCATGCGGAGTCACGTGTTCAGTGCATGATAGCCACGTGATCAGTGCATGCTCAGTCACGTGATCTGGACTTGATCAGTCACATGATCAGTGCCTGCAGAGTCACGTGATCAGGGCCTGCTCAGCTTCGTGATTCCTGCCGGCTCATCTGCATGACAATTGCCAGATGAGCTGCGTGATTCCTGCCGGCTCATCTGCATGACAATTGCCAGATGAGCTGCGTGATTCCTGTCAGCACATCTGCTTGACAATTGCCAGCTGAGCTGAGTGATTCCTGCCTGGTCACCTGCTTGATTATTGCCAGTTGAGCAGCATGATTCGTCAGTGCTGAGCTCCATGCTTACTGCCTGCTGATTGCGTGGTTCGTGTCTGCTCAGCTCTTTGAGTATTGCCTCCTGAGGTCCCTGTTCGGGCGCCACCTGCCGGGGACCAGCCCCAGCTGATCCAGGGTGTTCGAAGGAGAGATGGCCTAGGCGACTATTTATATGCTAATCAGAGATGTCAAGAATAATAGTATGAGGATAGCTCAGTAGGAAAATTCGGTGGAGAAAAGAGACTGAGTAGCTTGGTTTACGCGAGAGACCAATCAAACTTCAAGACAAGAAGTTTGCACCACTTCCGTAGGCCGCAGGCGCCCTCTCGAATAGCGGAAGGTGCCTCACCCTAGACATCTTCTCCAGTGGGTCTTAGCAGCCCAGGCATAATTTTTAAGCGTGGTGGGTTCCTCGCTCCAGATGGAGACTCAGCTGGAAGTTAAAGGGAAGAATGACAAGGAACTTTATGAATTGGAGCTGTAAGTTAACTCTTTGACAGAGAGAGCGAGATGGTGGTGGGGGACAGCCCCCAGTGAAATCAGAGGTGAGAGCACAAAGCAATATAGAAGGCAGACTCTGGTTTTTTTGGTGGGGACATGCTCGAGAATATCCGGGTGGACTCCTGGGGCTCGATCCCGCATTTGCGTATGCCGAACCTCCTTCCTCATGACCTTTGTCCAGAGTGGAATGCCTCACCGGCTCCCGGCACATGATCACTGCATGCTCAGTCACGATATCAGTGCTTGATCAGCCACGTGATCAATGCGTGCACAGTCCCGTGATCAGCGCCTCTCAGTCACGTGATCACCGTATGATAAACACGTGATCGGTGAACGACCATCCACGTGAACACTGCATGCGCAGTCAGGTGGTCAGTTCCTGATCAGCCACGTGAACAGTGCGTGCACAGTCCCATGATCAGCACCTGTCAGTCACTGATCACTGCCTGATAAACACGTGATCAGTGCCCGATCAGCCACGTCATCAGTGCATGCGCAGTAACGTGATCAGTGCATGATAGCCACGTGATCAGTGCGTGCACAGTCCCATGTTCAGCGCCTGTCAGTCACTGATCACTGCCTGATAAACACATGAGCAGTGCCAGATCAGCCACGTCATCAATGCATGCGCAGTCACGTGATCAGTGCATGATAGCCACGTGATCAGTGCGGGCACAGTCCCATGATGAGCGCCTGTCAGTCACAGATCACTGCCTGATAAACACGGGATCAGTGCATGATGAGCCATGTGATCATTGCCTGATCAGCCACGTCATCAGTGCATGCTCTGTCACGTGATCTGTGCATGATAGCCACGTGACCAGTGCATGCTCAGTCACCTGATCTGTTCTTGATCAGCCACGTGATCAGGGTCTGCTAAGCTGCGTGATTCCTGCCGGCTCATCTGAATGACAATTGCCAGCTGAACTGCGTGATTCCTGTCGGCCGATCAGCTTGACAATTGCCAGCTGAGCTGCGTGATTCCTGCCAGGTCACCTGCTTGATTATTGCCAGTTGAGCAGCATGAGTCGTCACTGCTGAGCTCCATGCTTATTGCCTGCTGATTGCGTGGTTCGTGTCTGCTCAGCTCTTTGAGTATTGCCTCCTGAGGTCCCTGTTCGGGCGCCACCTGCCGGGGACCAGCCCCAGCTGATCCAGGGTATTCGAAGGAGAGATGGCCTAGGCGACTATTTATATGCTAATCAGAGATGTCAAGAATAATAGTATGAGGATAGCTCAGTAGGAAAATTCGGTGGAGAAAAGAGACTGAGTAGCTTGGTTTAGGCGGGAGACCAATCAAACTTCAAGACAAGAAGTTTGCACCACTTCCGTAGGCCGCAGGCGCCCTCTCGAATAGCGGAAGGTGCCTCACCCTAGACACCTTCTCGAGTGGGTCTTAGCAGCCCAGGCATAATTAGTAAGCGTGGTGGGTTCCGCGCTCCAGATGGAGACTCAGCTGGAAGTTAAAGGGAAGAATGACAAGGAACTTTATGAATTGGAGCTGTAATTTAACTCTTTGACAGAGAGAGCGAGATGGTGGTGGAGGACAGCCCCCAGTGAAATCAGAGGTGAGAGCACAAAGCAATAAAGTAGGCAAACTCTGGTTTTTCTGGGGGGGAGATGCTGGAGAATATCCGGGTGGACTCCTGAGGCTCGATCCCGCATTTGCGTATGCCGAGCCTCCTTCCTCATGACCTTAGTCCAGAGTGGAATGCCTCACCGGCTCCCAGCACATGATCAGTGCATGCTCAGTCACGATATCGGTGCTTGATCAGCCACGTGATCAGTGCGTGCACAGTCCCGTGATCAGCACCTCTCAGTCACTGATCACTGCCTGATAAACACGTGATCAGTGCCAGATCAGCCACGTCATCAGTGCATGTGCAGTCACGTGATCCGTGCATGATAGCCACGTGATCAGTGTGTGCACACTCCCATGATGAGCGCCTGTCAGTCACTGATCACTGCCTAAGAAAAACGTGATCAGTGCATTAGAGCCACGTGATCAGTGCGTGCACAGTCCCATGATCAGCGCCTGTCAGTCACTGATCATTGCCTAAGAAACACGTGATCAGTGCATGAGAGCCACGTGATCAGTGCCTGCAGAGTCACGTGATCCGGGCCTGCTGAGCTGCGTGATGCCTGCCGGTTCATCTTCATGACAATTGCCAGCTGAGCTGCGTGATTTCTGTCGGCTCATGTGCTTGACAATTGCCAGCTGAGCTGCGTGATTCCTGTCGGCTCATCTGCTTAACAATTGCCAGCTGAGCTGCGTTATTCCTGCCTGGTCACCTTCTTGATTATTGCCAGTTGAGCAGCATGATTCGTCACTGCTGAACTCCATGCTTATTGCCTGCTGATTGCGTGGTTCGTGTCTGCTCAGCTCTTTGAGTATTGCCTCATGAGGTCCCTGTTCGGCGCCACCTGCCGGGGACGAGCCCCAGCTGATCCAGGGTATTGGAAGGAGAGATGGCCTAGGCGACTATTTATATGCTCGTCAGAGACGTCAAGAATAATAATATGAGGATAGCTCAGTAGGAAAATTCGGTGGAGAAAAGAGACTGAGTAGCTTGGTTTACGCGGGAGACCAATCAAACTTCAAGACAAGAAGTTTGCACCACTTACGTAGGCCGCAGGCGCCCTCTCGAATAGCGGAAGGTGCCTAACCCTAGACACCTTCTCGAGTGGGTCTTAGCAGCCCAGGCATAATTAGTAAGCCTGGTGGGTTCCTCGATCCAGATGGAGACTCAGCTGGATGTTAAAGGGAAGAATGACAAGGAACTTTATGAATTGGAGCTGTAAGTTAACTCTTTGACAGAGAGAGCGAGATGGTGGGGGGGGGGGGACAGACCCCAGTGAAGTCAGAGGTGAGAGCACAAAGCAATATAGTAGGCAGACTCTCGTTTTTTTGGGGGGGAGATCCTGGAGAATATCCGGGTGGACTCCTGAGGCTCGATCCCGCATTTGCGTATGCCGAGCCTCCTTCCTCATGACCTTTGTCCAGACTGGAATGCCTCACCGGCTCCCGGCACATGATCAGTGCATGCTCAGTCACAATATCAGTGCTTGATCAGCCACGTGATCACTGACGGCACAGTCACGTGATCAGCGCCTCTCAGTCACATGATCACCGTATGATAAACACGTGTTCAGTGAATAAACAGCCACGTGATCACTGCATGCGCAGTCTGGTGGTCAGTTCCTGATCAGCCTCGTGATCAGTGAGTGCACAGTCCCATGATCAGCGCCTGTCAGTCACTGATCACTGCCTGATAAACACGTGATCAGTGCCCGATCAGCCACGTCATCAGTGCATGCGAAGCCACGTCATCATTGCATTCGCAGTCACGTGATTAGTGCATTATAGCCACCTGATCAGTGCGGGCACAGTCCCATGATCAGCGACTGTCAGTCCCTGAGCATTGCCTGATAAATAGGTGATCAGTGCATGATGAGCCATGTGATCAGTGCCCGATCAGCCACGTCATCAGTGCATGCGGAGTCACGTGTTCAGTGCATGATAGCCACGTGATCAGTGCATGCTCAGTCACGTGATCTGGACTTGATCAGTCACATGATCAGTGCCTGCAGAGTCACGTGATCAGGGCCTGCTCAGCTTCGTGATTCCTGCCGGCTCATCTGCATGACAATTGCCAGATGAGCTGCGTGATTCCTGCCGGCTCATCTGCATGACAATTGCCAGATGAGCTGCGTGATTCCTGTCGGCACATCTGCTTGACAGTTGCCAGCTGAGCTGAGTGATTCCTGCCTGGTCACCTGCTTGATTATTGCCAGTTGAGCAGCATGATTCGTCAGTGCTGAGCTCCATGCTTACTGCCTGCTGATTGCGTGGTTCGTGTCTGCTCAGCTCTTTGAGTATTGCCTCCTGAGGTCCCTGTTCGGGCGCCACCTGCCGGGGACCAGCCCCAGCTGATCCAGGGTGTTCGAAGGAGAGATGGCCTAGGCGACTATTTATATGCTAATCAGAGATGTCAAGAATAATAGTATGAGGATAGCTCAGTAGGAAAATTCGGTGGAGAAAAGAGACTGAGTAGCTTGGTTTACGCGAGAGACCAATCAAACTTCAAGACAAGAAGTTTGCACCACTTCCGTAGGCCGCAGGCGCCCTCTCGAATAGCGGAAGGTGCCTCACCCTAGACATCTTCTCCAGTGGGTCTTAGCAGCCCAGGCATAATTTTTAAGCGTGGTGGGTTCCTCGCTCCAGATGGAGACTCAGCTGGAAGTTAAAGGGAAGAATGACAAGGAACTTTATGAATTGGAGCTGTAAGTTAACTCTTTGACAGAGAGAGCGAGATGGTGGTGGGGGACAGCCCCCAGTGAAATCAGAGGTGAGAGCACAAAGCAATATAGAAGGCAGACTCTGGTTTTTTTGGTGGGGACATGCTCGAGAATATCCGGGTGGACTCCTGGGGCTCGATCCCGCATTTGCGTATGCCGAACCTCCTTCCTCATGACCTTTGTCCAGAGTGGAATGCCTCACCGGCTCCCGGCACATGATCAGTGCATGCTCAGTCATGATATCAGTGCTTGATCAGCCACGTGATCACTGACTGCACAGTCCCGTGATCAGCGCCTCTCAGTCACGTGATCACCGTATGATAAACACGTGATCGGTGAACGACCATCCACGTGAACACTGCATGCGCAGTCAGGTGGTCAGTTCCTGATCAGCCACGTGAACAGTGCGTGCACAGTCCCATGATCAGCACCTGTCAGTCACTGATCACTGCCTGATAAACACGTGATCAGTGCCCGATCAGCCACGTCATCAGTGCATGCGCAGTAACTTGATCAGTGCATGATAGCCACGTGATCAGTGCGTGCACAGTCCCATGATCAGCGCCTGTCAGTCACTGATCACTGCCTGATAAACACTTGAGCAGTGCCAGATCAGCCACGTCATCAATGCATGCGCAGTCACGTGATCAGTGCATGATAGCCACGTGATCAGTGCGGGCACAGTCCCATGATGAGCGCCTGTCAGTCACTGATCACTGCCTGATAAACACGGGATCAGTGCATGATGAGCCATGTGATCATTGCCTGATCAGCCACGTCATCAGTGCATGCTCTGTCACGTGATCTGTGCATGATAGCCACGTGACCAGTGCATGCTCAGTCACCTGATCTGTTCTTGATCAGCCACGTGATCAGGGCCTGCTAAGCTGCGTGATTCCTGCCGGCTCATCTGAATGACAATTGCCAGCTGAACTGTGTGATTCCTGTCGGCCGATCAGCTTGACAATTGCCAGCTGAGCTGCGTGATTCCTGCCAGGTCACCTGCTTGATTATTGCCAGTTGAGCAGCATGAGTCGTCACTGCTGAGCTCCATGCTTATTGCCTGCTAATTGCGTGGTTCGTGTCTGCTCAGCTCTTTGAGTATTGCCTCCTGAGGTCCCTGTTCGGGCGCCACCTGCCGGGGACCAGCCCCAGCTGATCCAGGGTATTCGAAGGAGAGATGGCCTAGGCGACTATTTATATGCTAATCAGAGATGTCAAGAATAATAGTATGAGGATAGCTCAGTAGGAAAATTCGGTGGAGAAAAGAGACTGAGTAGCTTGGTTTACGCGAGAGACCAATCAAACTTCAAGACAAGAAGTTTGCACCACTTCCGTAGGCCGCAGGCGCCCTCTCGAATAGCGGAAGGTGCCTCACCCTAGACATCTTCTCCAGTGGGTCTTATCAGCCCAGGCATAATTTTTAAGCGTGGTGGGTTCCTCGCTCCAGATGGAGACTCAGCTGGAAGTTAAAGGGAAGAATGACAAGGAACTTTATGAATTGGAGCTGTAAGTTAACTCTTTGACAGAGAGAGCGAGATGGTGGTGGGGGACAGCCCCCAGTGAAATCAGAGGTGAGAGCACAAAGCAATATAGAAGGCAGACTCTGGTTTTTTTGGTGGGGACATGCTCGAGAATATCCGGGTGGACTCCTGGGGTTCGATCCTGCATTTGCGTATGCCGAACCTCCTTCCTCATGACCTTTGTCCAGAGTGGAATGCCTCACCGGCTCCCGGCACATGATCACTGCATGCTCAGTCACGATATCAGTGCTTGATCAGCCACGTGATCACTGACTGCACAGTCACGTGATCACCGTATGATAAACACGTGATCGGTGAACGACCATCCACGTGAACACTGCATGCGCAGTCAGGTGGTCAGTTCCTGATCAGCCACGTGAACAGTGCGTGCACAGTCCCATGATCAGCACCTCTCAGTCACTGATCACTGCCTGATAAACACGTGATCAGTGCCCGATCAGCCACGTCATCAGTGCATGCGCAGTAACGTGATCAGTGCATGATAGCCACGTGATCAGTGCGTGCACAGTCCCATGATCAGCGCCTGTCAGTCACTGATCACTGCCTGATAAACACATGAGCAGTGCCAGATCAGCCACGTCATCAATGCATGCGCAGTCACGTGATCAGTGCATGATAGCCACGTGATCAGTGCGGGCACAGTCCCATGATGAGCGCCTGTCAGTCACTGATCACTGCCTGATAAACACGGGATCAGTGCATGATGAGCCATGTGATCATTGCCTGATCAGCCACGTCATCAGTGCATGCTCTGTCACCTGATCTGTGCATGATAGCCACGTGACCAGTGCATGCTCAGTCACCTGATCTGTTCTTGATCAGCCACGTGATCAGGGCCTGCTAAGCTGCGTGATTCCTGCCGGCTCATCTGAATGACAATTGCCAGCTGAACTGCTTGATTCCTGTCGGCCGATCAGCTTGACAATTGCCAGCTGAGCTGCGTGATTCCTGCCAGGTCACCTGCTTGATTATTGCCAGTTGAGCAGCATGAGTCGTCACTGCTGAGCTCCATGCTTATTGCCTGCTGATTGCGTGGTTCGTGTCTGCTCAGCTCCTTGACTATTGCCTCCTGAGGTCCCTGTTCGGGCGCCACCTGCCGGGGACCAGCCCCAGCTGATCCAGGGTATTCGAAGGAGAGATGGCCTAGGCGACTATTTATATGCTAATCAGAGATGTCAAGAATAATAATATTAGGATAGCTCAGTAGGAAAATTCGGTGGAGAAAAGAGACTGAGTAGCTTGGTTTATGCGGGAGACCAATCAAACTTCAAGACAAGAAGTTTGCACCACTTCCGTAGGCCGCAGGCGCCCTCTCGAATAGCGGAAGGTGCCTCACCCTAGACACCTTCTCGAGTGGGCCTTAGCAGCCCAAGCATAATTAGTAAGCGTGGTGGGTTCCGCGCTCCAGATGGAGACTCAGCTGGAAGTTAAAGGGAAGAATGACAAGGAACTTTATGAATTGGAGCTGTAATTTAACTCTTTGACAGAGAGAGCGAGATGGTGGTGGAGGACAGCCCCCAGTGAAATCAGAGGTGAGAGCACAAAGCAATACAGTAGGCAAACTCTGGTTTTTCTGGGGGGGAGATGCTGGAGAATATCCGGGTGGATTCCTGAGGCTCGATCCCGCATTTGCGTATGCCGAGCCTCCTTCCTCATGACCTTAGTCCAGAGTGGAATGCCTCACCGGCTCCCGGCACATGATCAGTACATGCTCAGTCACGATATCGGTGCTTGATCAGCCACGTGATCAGTGCGTGCACAGTCCCGTGATCAGCACCTCTCAGTCACTGATCACTGCCTGATAAACACGTGATCAGTGCCAGATCAGCCACGTCATCAGTGCATGCGCAGTCACGTGATCAGTGCATGATAGCCACGTGATCAGTGTGTGCACACTCCCATGATCAGCGCCTGACAGTCACTGATCACTGCCTGATAAACACGTGATCACTGCCTGATCAGCCACGTCATCAGTGCATGCGAAGTCACGTGATCAGTGCATGGTAGCCACGGGATCATTGCATGCTCAGTCACCTGATCTGTACTTGATCAGCCACGGGATCAGTGCCTGCAGAGTCACATGATCAGGGCCTGCTGAGCTGCGTGATTCCTGCCGGCTCATCTGCATGACAATTGCCAGCTCAGCTGCGTGATTCCTGTCGGCTCATCTGCTTGAAAATTGCCAGCTTAGCTGCGTGATTCCTGCCAGGTCAGCTGCTTGTTTATTGCCAGTTGAGCAGCATGATACGTCACTGCTGAGCTCCATGCTTATTGCCTGCTGATTGTGTGGTTCGTGTCTGCTCAGCTCTTTGAGTATTGCCTCCTGAGGTCCCTGTTCAGGCGCCACCTGCTGGGACCAGCCCCAGCTGATCCAGGGTATTCGAAGGAGAGATGGCCTAGGCGACTATTTATATGCTAATCAGAGATGTCAAGAATAATAATATTAGGATAGCTCAGTAGGAAAATTCGGTGGAGAAAAGAGACTGAGTAGCTTGGTTTACGCGGGAGACCAATCAAACTTCAAGACAAGAAGTTTGCACCAGTTACGTAGGACGCAGGCGCCCTCTCGAATAGCGGAAAGTGCCTCACCCTAGACACCTTCTCGAGTGGGTCTTAGCAGCCCAGGCATAATTAGTAAGCGTGGTAGGTTCCTCGGTCCAGATGGAGACTCAGCTGGAAGTTAAAGGAAAATGACAAGGAACTTTATGAATTGGAGCTGTAAGTTAACTCTTTGACAGAGAGAGCGAGATGGTGGTGGAGGACAGCCCCCAGTGAAATCAGAGGTGAGAGCACAAAGCAATACAGTAGGCAGACTCTGGTTTTTTTGGGGGGGAGATGCTCGGGAATTTCCGGGTGGACTCCTGAGGCTTGATCCCACATTTGCGTTTGCCGGGCCTCCTTCCTCATGACCTTTGTCTAGAGTGGAATGCCTCACCGGCTCCCGGCACAGGATCAGTGCATGCTCAGGCACGATATCAGTGCATCAGTGAATGATCAGCCACTTGATCACTGACGGCACAGTCACGTGATCAGCGCCTCTCAGTCACGTGATCACCGTATGATAAACACGTGATCACTGAACGACCAGCCACGTGATCACTGCATGCGCAGTCAGGTGGTCAGTTCCTGATCAGCCACGTGATCAGTGCGTGCACAGTCCCATGATCAGCGCCTGTCAGTCACTGATCATTGCCTGAGAAACACGTGATCAGTGCATGATGAGCCATGTGATCAGTGCCTGATCAGCCACGTCATCAGTGCATGCGAAGTCATGTGATCAGTGCAGGAGAGCCACGTGATCAGTGCATGCTCAGTCACGTGATCTGGACTTGATCAGCCACGTGATCAGTGCCTGCAGAGTCATGTGAACAGGGCCTGCTGAGCTGCGTGATTCCTGCCGTCTCTTCTGCATGACAATTGGCAGCTGAACTGCGTGATTCCTGTCGGCTAATCTGCTTGACAATTGCTGGCTGAGCTGCTTGATTCCTGCCAGGTCACCTGCTTGATTCATTGCAAGTTGAGCAGCATGATTGGTCACTGCTCAGCTCCATGCTTATTGCCTGCTGATTGCGTGGTTCGTGTCTGCTCAGCGCTTTGAGTATTGCCACCTGAGGTCCCTGTTCGGGCGCCACCTGCCGGGGACCAGCCCCAGCTGATCCAGGGTATTCGAAGGAGAGATGGCCTAGGCGACTATTTATATGCTAATCAGAGATGTCAAGAATAATAATATTAGGATAGCTCAGTAGGAAAATTCGGTGGAGAAAAGAGACTGAGTAGCTTGGTTTACGCGGGAGACCAATCAAACTTCAAGACAAGAAGATTGCACCAGTTACGTAGGACGCAGGCGCCCTCTCGAATAGCGGAAGGTGCCTCACCCTAGACACCTTCTCGAGTGGGTCTTAGCAGCCCAGGCATAATTAGTAAGCGTGGTAGGTTCCTCGGTCCAGATGGAGACTCAGCTGGAAGTTAAAGGAAAAATGACAAGGAACTTTATGAATTGGAGCTGTAAGTTAACTCTTTGACAGAGAGAGCGAGATGGTGGTGGAGGACAGCCCCCAGTGAAATCAGAGGTGAGAGCACAAAGCAATACAGTAGGCAGACTCTGTTTTTTTTGGGGGGGGAGATGCTCGGGAATATCCGGGTGGACTCCTGAGGCTTGATCCCGCATTTGCGTTTGCCGGGCCTCCTTCCTCATGACCTTTTTCCAGAGTGGAATGCCTCACCGGCTCCCGGCACATGATCAGTGCATGCTCAGGCACGATATCAGTGCATCAGTGAATGATCAGCCACTTGATCACTGACGGCACAGTCACGTGATCAGCGCCTCTCAGTCACGTGATCACTGTATGATAAACACGTGATCACTGAACGACCAGCCACGTGATCACTGCATGCGCAGTCAGGTGGTCAGTTCCTGATCAGCCACGTGATCAGTGCGTGCACAGTCCCATGATCAGCGCCTGTCAGTCACTGATCACTGCGTGACAAACACGGGATCAGTGCCCATCAGCCCCGACATCAGTGCATGCCCAGTCATGTGATCAGTGCATGATAGCCACGTGATCAGTGCGTGCACAGTCCCATGATCAGCGCCTGTCAGTCACTGATCATTGCCTGAGAAACACGTGATCAGTGCATGATGAGCCATGTGATCAGTGCCTGATCAGCCACGTCATCAGTGCATGGGAAGTCATGTGATCAGTGCAGGAGAGCCACGTGATCAGTGCATGCTCAGTCACGTGATCTGGACTTGATCAGCCACGTGATCAGTGCCTGCAGAGTCATGTGAACAGGGCCTGCTGAGCTGCGTGATTCCTGCCGTCTCTTCTGCATGACAATTGGCAGCTGAACTGCGTGATACCTGTCGGCTCATCTGCTTGACAATTGCTGGCTGAGCTGCTTGATTCCTGCCAGGTCACCTGCTTGATTCATTGCCAGTTGAGCAGCATGATTGGTCACTGCTCAGCTCCATGCTTATTGCCTGCTGATTGCGTGGTTCGTGTCTGCTCAGCTCTTTGAGTATTGCCACCTGAGGTCCCTGTTCGGGCGCCACCTGCCGGGGACCAGCCCCAGCTGATCCAGGGTATTCGAAGGAGAGATGGCCTAGGCGACTATTTATATGCTAATCAGAGATGTCAAGAATAATAATATTAGGATAGCTCAGTAGGAAAATTCGGTGGAGAAAAGAGACTGAGTAGCTTGGTTTAAGAGGGAGACCAATCAAACTTCAAGACAAGAAGTTTGCACCACTTCCGTAGGACGCAGGCGCCCTCTCGAATAGCGGAAGGTGCCTCACCCTAGACACCTTCTCGAGTGGGTCTTAGCAGCCCAGGCATAATTAGTAAGCGTGGTGAGTTCCGCGCTCCAGATGGAGACTCAGCTGGAAGTTAAAGGGAAGAATGACAAGGAACCTTATGAATTGGAGCTGTAAGTTAACTCTTTACAGAGAGAGCGAGATGGTGGTGGGGGACAGTCCCCATTGAAATCAGAGGTAACAGCACCAAGCAATAAAATAGGCAGACTCTGGTTTTTTTGGGTGGGAGATGCTCGAGAATATCCAGGTGGACTCCTGAGGCTTGATCCCACATTTGCGTATGCTGAGCCTCCTTCCTCATGACCTTGGTCCAGAGTGGAATTCCTCACCGGCTCCCGGCACCTTATCAGTGCATGGTCAGTAACGATATCAGTGCATGATCAGCCACGTAATCACTGACTGCAGAGTCACGTGATCAGCGCCTCTCAGTCACGTGATCACCGTATGATAAAAACGTGATCAGTGAGCGACCAGCCACGTGATCACTGCATGCGCAGTCTGGTGGTCAGTTCCTGATCAGCCTCGTGATCAGTGAGTGCACAGTCCCATGATCAGCGCCTGTCAGTCACTGATCACTGCCTGATAAACACGTGATCAGTGCCCGATCAACCACGTCATCAGTGCATGCGAAGCCACGTCATCATTGCATGCGCAGTCACGTGATTAGTGCATTATAGCCACCTGATCAGTGCGGGCACAGTCCCATGAGCAGCGACTGTCAGTCCCTGAGCATTGCCTGATAAATAGGTGATCAGTGCATGATGAGCCATGTGATCAGTGCCCGATCAGCCACGTCATCAGTGCATGCGGAGTCACGTGTTCAGTGCATGATAGCCACGTGATCAGTGCATGCTCAGTCACGTGATCTGGACTTGATCAGTCACATGATCAGTGCCTGCAGAGTCACGTGATCAGGGCCTGCTCAGCTTCGTGATTCCTGCCGGCTCATCTGCATGACAATTGCCAGATGAGCTGCGTGATTCCTGCCGGCTCATCTGCATGACAATTGCCAGATGAGCTGCGTGATTCCTGTCAGCACATCTGCTTGACAATTGCCAGCTGAGCTGAGTGATTCCTGCCTGGTCACCTGCTTGATTATTGCCAGTTGAGCAGCATGATTCGTCAGTGCTGAGCTCCATGCTTACTGCCTGCTGATTGCGTGGTTCGTGTCTGCTCAGCTCTTTGAGTATTGCCTCCTGAGGTCCCTGTTCGGGCGCCACCTGCCGGGGACCAGCCCCAGCTGATCCAGGGTGTTCGAAGGAGAGATGGCCTAGGCGACTATTTATATGCTAATCAGAGATGTCAAGAATAATAGTATGAGGATAGCTCAGTAGGAAAATTCGGTGGAGAAAAGAGACTGAGTAGCTTGGTTTACGCGAGAGACCAATCAAACTTCAAGACAAGAAGTTTGCACCACTTCCGTAGGCCGCAGGCGCCCTCTCGAATAGCGGAAGGTGCCTCACCCTAGACATCTTCTCCAGTGGGTCTTAGCAGCCCAGGCATAATTTTTAAGCGTGGTGGGTTCCTCGCTCCAGATGGAGACTCAGCTGGAAGTTAAAGGGAAGAATGACAAGGAACTTTATGAATTGGAGCTGTAAGTTAACTCTTTGACAGAGAGAGCGAGATGGTGGTGGGGGACAGCCCCCAGTGAAATCAGAGGTGAGAGCACAAAGCAATATAGAAGGCAGACTCTGGTTTTTTTGGTGGGGACATGCTCGAGAATATCCGGGTGGACTCCTGGGGCTCGATCCCGCATTTGCGTATGCCGAACCTCCTTCCTCATGACCTTTGTCCAGAGTGGAATGCCTCACCGGCTCCCGGCACATGATCACTGCATGCTCAGTCACGATATCAGTGCTTGATCAGCCACGTGATCAATGCGTGCACAGTCCCGTGATCAGCGCCTCTCAGTCACGTGATCACCGTATGATAAACACGTGATCGGTGAACGACCATCCACGTGAACACTGCATGCGCAGTCAGGTGGTCAGTTCCTGATCAGCCACGTGAACAGTGCGTGCACAGTCCCATGATCAGCACCTGTCAGTCACTGATCACTGCCTGATAAACACGTGATCAGTGCCCGATCAGCCACGTCATCAGTGCATGCGCAGTAACGTGATCAGTGCATGATAGCCACGTGATCAGTGCGTGCACAGTCCCATGTTCAGCGCCTGTCAGTCACTGATCACTGCCTGATAAACACATGAGCAGTGCCAGATCAGCCACGTCATCAATGCATGCGCAGTCACGTGATCAGTGCATGATAGCCACGTGATCAGTGCGGGCACAGTCCCATGATGAGCGCCTGTCAGTCACAGATCACTGCCTGATAAACACGGGATCAGTGCATGATGAGCCATGTGATCATTGCCTGATCAGCCACGTCATCAGTGCATGCTCTGTCACGTGATCTGTGCATGATAGCCACGTGACCAGTGCATGCTCAGTCACCTGATCTGTTCTTGATCAGCCACGTGATCAGGGTCTGCTAAGCTGCGTGATTCCTGCCGGCTCATCTGAATGACAATTGCCAGCTGAACTGCGTGATTCCTGTCGGCCGATCAGCTTGACAATTGCCAGCTGAGCTGCGTGATTCCTGCCAGGTCACCTGCTTGATTATTGCCAGTTGAGCAGCATGAGTCGTCACTGCTGAGCTCCATGCTTATTGCCTGCTGATTGCGTGGTTCGTGTCTGCTCAGCTCTTTGAGTATTGCCTCCTGAGGTCCCTGTTCGGGCGCCACCTGCCGGGGACCAGCCCCAGCTGATCCAGGGTATTCGAAGGAGAGATGGCCTAGGCGACTATTTATATGCTAATCAGAGATGTCAAGAATAATAGTATGAGGATAGCTCAGTAGGAAAATTCGGTGGAGAAAAGAGACTGAGTAGCTTGGTTTAGGCGGGAGACCAATCAAACTTCAAGACAAGAAGTTTGCACCACTTCCGTAGGCCGCAGGCGCCCTCTCGAATAGCGGAAGGTGCCTCACCCTAGACACCTTCTCGAGTGGGTCTTAGCAGCCCAGGCATAATTAGTAAGCGTGGTGGGTTCCGCGCTCCAGATGGAGACTCAGCTGGAAGTTAAAGGGAAGAATGACAAGGAACTTTATGAATTGGAGCTGTAATTTAACTCTTTGACAGAGAGAGCGAGATGGTGGTGGAGGACAGCCCCCAGTGAAATCAGAGGTGAGAGCACAAAGCAATAAAGTAGGCAAACTCTGGTTTTTCTGGGGGGGAGATGCTGGAGAATATCCGGGTGGACTCCTGAGGCTCGATCCCGCATTTGCGTATGCCGAGCCTCCTTCCTCATGACCTTAGTCCAGAGTGGAATGCCTCACCGGCTCCCGGCACATGATCAGTGCATGCTCAGTCACGATATCGGTGCTTGATCAGCCACGTGATCAGTGCGTGCACAGTCCCGTGATCAGCACCTCTCAGTCACTGATCACTGCCTGATAAACACGTGATCAGTGCCAGATCAGCCACGTCATCAGTGCATGTGCAGTCACGTGATCAGTGCATGATAGCCACGTGATCAGTGTGTGCACACTCCCATGATGAGCGCCTGTCAGTCACTGATCACTGCCTAAGAAAAACGTGATCAGTGCATTAGAGCCACGTGATCAGTGCGTGCACAGTCCCATGATCAGCGCCTGTCAGTCACTGATCATTGCCTAAGAAACACGTGATCAGTGCATGAGAGCCACGTGATCAGTGCCTGCAGAGTCACGTGATCCGGGCCTGCTGAGCTGCGTGATGCCTGCCGGTTCATCTTCATGACAATTGCCAGCTGAGCTGCGTGATTTCTGTCGGCTCATGTGCTTGACAATTGCCAGCTGAGCTGCGTGATTCCTGTCGGCTCATCTGCTTAACAATTGCCAGCTGAGCTGCGTGATTCCTGCCTGGTCACCTGCTTGATTATTGCCAGTTGAGCAGCATGATTCGTCACTGCTGAACTCCATGCTTATTGCCTGCTGATTGCGTGGTTCGTGTCTGCTCAGCTCTTTGAGTATTGCCTCATGAGGTCCCTGTTCGGCGCCACCTGCCGGGGACGAGCCCCAGCTGATCCAGGGTATTCGAAGGAGAGATGGCCTAGGCGACTATTTATATGCTCATCAGAGACGTCAAGAATAATAATATGAGGAGAGCTCAGTAGGAAAATTCGGTGGAGAAGAGAGACTGAGTAGCTTGGTTTACACGGGAGACCAATCAAACTTCAAGACAAGAAGTTTGCACCACTTACGTAGGCCGCAGGCGCCCTCTCGAATAGCGGAAGGTGCCTAACCCTAGACACCTTCT
Source organism: Bos indicus (assembly GCF_029378745.1). NCBI lineage: Eukaryota > Metazoa > Chordata > Mammalia > Artiodactyla > Bovidae > Bos > Bos indicus. Next base: position 284,952 of record NW_027223733.1, on the reverse strand, counting down.
CGAGTGGGTCTTAGCAGCCCAGGCATAATTAGTAAGCGTGGTGGGTTCCTCGCTCCAGATGGAGACTCAGCTGGACGTTAAAGGGAAGAATGACAAGGAACTTTATGAATTGGAGCTGTAAGTTAACTCTTTGACAGAGAGAGCGAGATGGTGGGGGGGGGGGACAGACCCCAGTGAAGTCAGAGGTGAGAGCACAAAGCAATATAGTAGGCAGACTCTCGTTTTTTTGGGGGGGAGATGCTCGGAGAATATCCGGGTGGACTCCTGAGGCTCGATCCCGCATTTGCGTATGCCGAGCCTCCTTCCTCATGACCTTTGTCCAGACTGGAATGCCTCACCGGCTCCCGGCACATGATCAGTGCATGCTCAGTCACAATATCAGTGCTTGATCAGCCACGTGATCACTGACGGCACAGTCACGTGATCAGCGCCTCTCAGTCACATGATCACCGTATGATAAACACGTGTTCAGTGAATAAACAGCCACGTGATCACTGCATGCGCAGTCTGGTGGTCAGTTCCTGATCAGCCTCGTGATCAGTGAGTGCACAGTCCCATGATCAGCGCCTGTCAGTCACTGATCACTGCCTGATAAACACGTGATCAGTGCCCGATCAGCCACGTCATCAGTGCATGCGAAGCCACGTCATCATTGCATTCGCAGTCACGTGATTAGTGCATTATAGCCACCTGATCAGTGCGGGCACAGTCCCATGATCAGCGACTGTCAGTCCCTGAGCATTGCCTGATAAATAGGTGATCAGTGCATGATGAGCCATGTGATCAGTGCCCGATCAGCCACGTCATCAGTGCATGCGGAGTCACGTGTTCAGTGCATGATAGCCACGTGATCAGTGCATGCTCAGTCACGTGATCTGGACTTGATCAGTCACATGATCAGTGCCTGCAGAGTCACGTGATCAGGGCCTGCTCAGCTTCGTGATTCCTGCCGGCTCATCTGCATGACAATTGCCAGATGAGCTGCGTGATTCCTGCCGGCTCATCTGCATGACAATTGCCAGATGAGCTGCGTGATTCCTGTCGGCACATCTGCTTGACAGTTGCCAGCTGAGCTGAGTGATTCCTGCCTGGTCACCTGCTTGATTATTGCCAGTTGAGCAGCATGATTCGTCAGTGCTGAGCTCCATGCTTATTGCCTGCTGATTGCGTGGTTCGTGTCTGCTCAGCTCTTTGAGTATTGCCTCCTGAGGTCCCTGTTCGGGCGCCACCTGCCGGGGACCAGCCCCAGCTGATCCAGGGTATTCGAAGGAGAGATGGCCTAGGCGACTATTTATATGCTAATCAGAGATGTCAAGAATAATAGTATGAGGATAGCTCAGTAGGAAAATTCGGTGGAGAAAAGAGACTGAGTAGCTTGGTTTACGCGGGAGACCAATCAAACTTCAAGACAAGAAGTTTGCACCACTTACGTAGGCCGCAGGCGCCCTCTCGAATAGCGGAAGGTGCCTAACCCTAGACACCTTCTCGAGTGGGTCTTAGCAGCCCAGGCATAATTAGTAAGCCTGGTGGGTTCCTCGCTCCAGATGGAGACTCAGCTGGAAGTTAAAGGGAAGAATGACAAGGAACTTTATGAATTGGAGCTGTAAGTTAACTCTTTGACAGAGAGAGCGAGATGGTGGTGGGGGACAGCCCCCAGTGAAATCAGAGGTGAGAGCACAAAGCAATATAGAAGGCAGACTCTGGTTTTTTTGGTGGGGACATGCTCGAGAATATCCGGGTGGACTCCTGGGGCTCGATCCCGCATTTGCGTATGCCGAACCTCCTTCCTCATGACATTTTTCCAGAGTGGAATGCCTCACCGGCTCCCGGCACATGATCAGTGCATGCTCAGTCATGATATCAGTGCTTGATCAGCCACGTGATCACTGACTGCACAGTCCCGTGATCAGCGCCTCTCAGTCACGTGATCACCGTATGATAAACACGTGATCGGTGAACGACCATCCACGTGAACACTGCATGCGCAGTCAGGTGGTCAGTTCCTGATCAGCCACGTGAACAGTGCGTGCACAGTCCCATGATCAGCACCTGTCAGTCACTGATCACTGCCTGATAAACACGTGATCAGTGCCCGATCAGCCACGTCATCAGTGCATGCGCAGTAACGTGATCAGTGCATGATAGCCACGTGATCAGTGCGTGCACAGTCCCATGATCAGCGCCTGTCAGTCACTGATCACTGCCTGATAAACACATGAGCAGTGCCAGATCAGCCACGTCATCAATGCATGCGCAGTCACGTGATCAGTGCATGATAGCCACGTGATCAGTGCGGGCACAGTCCCATGATGAGCGCCTGTCAGTCACTGATCACTGCCTGATAAACACGGGATCAGTGCATGATGAGCCATGTGATCATTGCCTGATCAGCCACGTCATCAGTGCATGCTCTGTCACGTGATCTGTGCATGATAGCCACGTGACCAGTGCATGCTCAGTCACCTGATCTGTTCTTGATCAGCCACGTGATCAGGGCCTGCTAAGCTGCGTGATTCCTGCCGGCTCATCTGAATGACAATTGCCAGCTGAACTGCGTGATTCCTGTCGGCCGATCAGCTTGACAATTGCCAGCTGAGCTGCGTGATTCCTGCCTGGTCACCTGCTTGATTATTGCCAGTTGAGCAGCATGATTCGTCACTGCTGAGCTCCATGCTTATTGCCTGCTGATTGCGTGGTTCGTGTCTGCTCAGCTCTTTGAGTATTGCCTCCTGAGGTCCCTGTTCGGGCGCCACCTGCCGGGGACCAGCCCCAGCTGATCCAGGGTATTCGAAGGAGAGATGGCCTAGGCGACCATTTATATGCTAATCAGAGATGTCAAGAATAACAGTATGAGGATAGCTCAGTAGGAAAATTCGGTGGAGAAAAGAGACTGAGTAGCTTGGTTTACGCGGAAGACCAATCAAACTTCAAGACAAGAAGTTTGCACCACTTACGTAGGCCGCAGGCGCCCTCTCGAATAGCGGAAGGTGCCTCACCCTAGACACCTTCTCGAGTGGGTCTTAGCAGCCCAGGCATAATTAGTAAGCGTGGTGGGTTCCTCGCTCCAGATGGAGACTCAGCTGGAAGTTAAAGGGAAGAATGACAAGGAACTTTATGAATTGGAGCTGTAAGTTAACTCTTTGACAGAGAGAGCGAGATGGTGGTGGGGGACAGCCCCCAGTGAAATCAGAGGTGAGAGCACAAAGCAATATAGTAGGCAGACTCTGGTTTTTTTTGGGGGGAGATGCTCGAGAATATCCGGGTGGACTCCTGAGGCTCGATCCCGCATTTGCGTATGCCGAGCCTCCTTCCTCATGACCTTTGTCCAGAGTGGAATGCCTCACCGGCTCCCGGCACATGATCAGTGCATGCTCAGTCACGATATCAGTGCTTGATCAGCCACGTGATCACTGACGGCACAGTCACGTGATCAGCGCCTCTCAGTCACGTGATCACCGTATGATAAACACGTGATCAGTGAACGACCAGCCACGTGATCACTGCATGCGCAGTCAGGTGGTCAGTTCCTGATCAGCCACGTGATCAGTGCGTGCACAGTCCCATGATCAGCACCTGTCAGTCACTGATCACTGCCTGATAAACACGTGATCAGTGCCCGATCAGCCACGTCATCAGTGCATGCGCAGTAACGTGATCAGTGCATGATAGCCACGTGATCAGTGCGTGCACAGTCCCATGATCAGCGCCTGTCAGTCACTGATCACTGCCTGATAAACACGTGAGCAGTGCCAGAACAGCCACGTCATCAATGCATGCGCAGTCACGTGATCAGTGCATGATAGCCACGTGATCAGTGCGGGCACAGTCCCATGATGAGCGCCTGTCAGTCACTGATCACTGCCTGATAAACACGGGATCAGTGCATGATGAGCCATGTGATCATTGCCTGATCAGCCACGTCATCAGTGCATGCTCTGTCACATGATCTGTGCATGATAGCCACGTGAGCAGTGCATGCTCAGTCACCTGATCTGTTCTTGATCAGCCACGTGATCAGGGCCTGCTAAGCTGCGTGATTCCTGCCGGCTCATCTGAATGACAATTGCCAGCTGAACTGCTTGATTCCTGTCGGCTCATCTGCTTGACAATTGCCAGCTGAGCTGCGTGATTCCTGCCTGGTCACCTGCTTGATTATTGCCAGTTGAGCAGCATGATTCGTCACTGCTGAGCTCCATGCTTATTGCCTGCTGATTGCGTGGTTCGTGTCTGCTCAGCTCTTTGAGTATTGCCTCCTGAGGTCCCTGTTCGGGCGCCACCTGCCGGGGACCAGCCCCAGCTGATCCAGGGTATTCGAAGGAGAGATGGCCTAGGCGACTATTTATATGCTAATCAGAGATGTCAAGAATAATAGTATGAGGATAGCTCAGTAGGAAAATTCGGTGGAGAAAAGAGACTGAGTAGCTTGGTTTATGCGGGAGACCAATCAAACTTCAAGACAAGAAGTTTGCACCACTTCCGTAGGCCGCAGGCGCCCTCTCGAATAGCGGAAGGTGCCTCACCCTAGACACCTTCTCGAGTGGGTCTTAGCAGCCCAGGCATAATTAGTAAGCGTGGTGGGTTCCTCGCTCCAGATGGAGACTCAGCTGGAAGTTAAAGGGAAGAATGACAAGGAACTTTATGAATTGGAGCTGTAAGTTAACTCTTTGACAGAGAGAGCGAGATGGTGGTGGGGGACAGCCCCCAGTGAAATCAGAGGTGAGAGCACAAAGCAATACAGTAGGCAGACTCTGGTTTTTTTTGGGGGGGAGATGCTCGAGAATATCCGGGTGGACTCCTGAGGCTCGATCCCGCATTTGCGTATGCCGAGCCTCCTTCCTCATGACCTTTGTCCAGAGTGGAATGCCTCACCGGCTCCCGGCACATGATCAGTGCATGCTCAGTCACGATATCAGTGCTTGATCAGCCACGTGATCGCTGACGGCACAGTCACGTGATCAGCGCCTGTCAGTCACTGATCATTGCCTGAGAAACACGTGATCAGTGAATAACAGCCACGTGATCACTGCATGCGCAGTCAGGTGGTCAGTTCCTGATCAGCCACGTGATCAGTGCGTGCACAGTCCCATGATCAGCGCCTGTCAGTCACTGATCACTGCCTGATAAACACGGGATCAGTGCCCATCAGCCACGTCATCAGTGCATGCTCTTTCACGTGATCTGTGCATGATAGCCACGTGACCAGTGCATGCTCAGTCACCTGATCTGTTCATGATCAGCCACGTGATCAGTGCCTGCAGAGTCACGTGATCAGGGCCTGCTGAGCTGCGTGATTCCTGCCGGCTCATCTGAATGACAATTGCCAGCTGAACTGCGTGATTCCTGTCGGCCGATCAGCTTGACAATTGCCAGCTGAGCTGCGTGATTCCTGCCAGGTCACCTGCTTGATTATTGCCAGTTGAGCAGCATGAGTCGTCACTGCTGAGCTCCATGCTTATTGCCTGCTGATTGCGTGGTTCGTGTCTGCTCAGCTCTTTGAGTATTGCCTCCTGAGGTCCCTGTTCGGGCGCCACCTGCGGGGACCAGCCCCAGCTGATCCAGGGTATTGGAAGGAGAGATGGCCTAGGCGACTATTTATATGCTAATCAGAGATGTCAAGAATAATAGTATGAGGAGAGCTCAGTAGGAAAATTCGGTGGAGAAAAGAGACTGAGTAGCTTGGTTTATGCGGGAGACCAATCAAACTTCAAGACAAGAAGTTTGCACCACTTCCGTAGGCCGCAGGCGCCCTCTCGAATAGCGGAAGGTGCCTCACCCTAGACACCTTCTCGAGTGGGTCTTAGCAGCCCAGGCATAATTAGTAAGCGTGATGGGTTCCGCGCTCCAGATGGAGACTCAGCTGGAAGTTAAAGGGAAGAATGACAAGGAACTTTATGAATTGGAGCTGTAAGTTAACTCTTTGACAGAGAGAGCGAGATGGTGGTGGAGGACAGCCCCCAGTGAAATCAGAGGTGAGAGCACAAAGCAATAAAGTAGGCAAACTCTGGTTTTTCTGGGGGGGAGATGCTCGAGAATATCCGGGTGGACTCCTGAGGCTTGATCCCGCATTTGCGTATGCCGAGCCTCCTTCCTCATGACCTTTGTCTAGAGTGGAATGCCTCACCGGCTCCCGGCACAGGATCAGTGCATGCTCAGGCACGATATCAGTGCATCAGTGAATGATCAGCCACTTGATCACTGACGGCACAGTCACGTGATCAGCGCCTCTCAGTCACGTGATCACCGTATGATAAACACGTGATCAGTGAACGACCAGCCACGTGATCACTGCATGCGCAGTCAGGTGGTCAGTTCCTGATCAGCCACGTGATCAGTGCGTGCACAGTCCCATGATCAGCGCCTGTCAGTCACTGATCATTGCCTGAGAAACACGTGATCAGTGCATGATGAGCCATGTGATCAGTGCCTGATCAGCCACGTCATCAGTGCATGCGAAGTCATGTGATCAGTGCAGGAGAGCCACGTGATCAGTGCATGCTCAGTCACGTGATCTGGACTTGATCAGCCACGTGATCAGTGCCTGCAGAGTCATGTGAACAGGGCCTGCTGAGCTGCGTGATTCCTGCCGTCTCTTCTGCATGACAATTGCCAGCTGAGCTGCGTGATTCCTGTCGGCTCATCTGCTTGACAATTGCCAGCTGAGCTGCGTGATTCCTGCCTGGTCACCTGCTTGATTATTGCCAGTTGAGCAGCATGATTCGTCACTGCTGAGCTCCATGCTTATTGCCTGCTGATTGCGTGGTTCGTGTCTGCTCAGCTCTTTGAGTATTGCCTCCTGAGGTCCCTGTTCGGGCGCCACCTGCCGGGGACCAGCCCCAGCTGATCCAGGGTATTCGAAGCAGAGATGGCCTAGGCGACTATTTATATGCTCATCAGAGACGTCAAGAATAATAATATGAGGATAGCTCAGTAGGAAAATTCGGTGGAGAAAAGAGACTGAGTAGCTTGGTTTACGCGGGAGACCAATCAAACTTCAAGACAAGAAGTTTGCACCACTTACGTAGGCCGCAGGCGCCCTCTCGAATAGCGGAAGGTGCCTCACCCTAGACACCTTCTCGAGTGGGTCTTAGCAGCCCAGGCATAATTTGTAAGCCTGGTGGGTTCCTCGATCCAGATGGAGACTCAGCTGGATGTTAAAGGGAGGAATGACAAGGAACTTTATGAATTGGAGCTGTAAGTTAACTCTTTGACAGAGAGAGCGAGATGGTGGGGGGGGGACAGATCCCAGTGAAATCAGAGGTGAGAGCACAAAGCAATATAGTAGGCAGACTCTGTTTTTTTTGGGGGGAGATGCTGGAGAATATCCGGGTGGACTCCTGAGGCTCGATCCCGCATTTGCGTATGCCGAGCCTCCTTCCTCATGACCTTTGTCCAGACTGGAATGCCTCACCGGCTCCCGGCACATGATCAGTGCATGCTCAGGCACGATATCAGTGCTTGATCAGCCACGTGATCACTGACGGCACAGTCACGTGATCAGCGCCTCTCAGTCACATGATCACCGTATGATAAAGACGTGATCAGTGAACAAACAGCCACGTGATCACTGCATGCGCAGTCAGGTGGTCAGTTCCTGATCAGCCACGTGATCAGTGCGTGCACAGTTCCATGATCAGCGCCTTTCAGTCACTGATCACTGCCTGAGAAAAACGTGATAAGTGCCCGATCAGCCATGTCATCAGTGCATGCGCAGTCACGTGATCAGTGCATGATAGCCACGTGATCAGTGCGTGCACAGTCCCATGATCAGCGCCTGTCAGTCACTGATCACTGCCTGATAAACACGTGATCACTGCCTGATCAGCCACGTCATCATTGCATGCTCAGTCACGTGATCTGTACTTGATCAGCCACGTGATCAGTGCCTGCAGAGTCATGTGAACAGGGCCTGCTGAGCTGCATGATTCCTGCCGTCTCTTCTGCATGACAATTGGCAGCTGAACTGCGTGATTCCTGTCGGCTCATCTGCTTGACAATTGCTGGCTGAGCTGCTTGATTCCTGCCAGGTCACCTGCTTGATTCATTGCGACTTGAGCAGCATGATTGGTCACTGCTGAGCTCCATGCTTATTGCCTGCTGATTGCGTGGTTCGTGTCTGCTCAGCTCTTTGAGTATTGCCACCTGAGGTCCCTGTTCGGGCGCCACCTGCCGGGGACCAGCCCAAGCTGATCCAGGGTATTCGAAGGAGAGATGGCCTAGGCGACTATTTATATGCTAATCAGTGATGTCAAGAATAATAATATGAGGATAGCTCAGTAGGAAAATTCGGTGGAGAAAAGAGACTGAGTAGCTTGGTTTATGCGGGAGACCAATCAAACTTCAAGACAAGAAGTTTGCACCACTTACGTAGGCCGCAGGCGCCCTCTCGAATAGCGGAAGGTGCCTCACCCTAGACACCTTCTCGAGTGGGTCTTAGCAGCCCAGGCATAATTAGTAAGCGTGGTAGGTTCCTCGCTCCAGATGGAGACTCAGCTGGAAGTTAAAGGGAAGAAAGACAAGGAACTTTATGAATTGGAGCTGTAAGTTAACTCTTTGACAGAGAGAGTGAGATGGTGGGGGGGGACAGCCCCCAGTGAAATCAGAGGTGAGAGCACAAAGCAATATAGTAGGCAGACTCTGGTTTTTTTTGGGGGGAGATGCTGGAGAATATCCGGGTGGACTCCTGAGGCTCGATCCCGCATTTACGTATGCCGAGCCTCCTTCCTCATGACCTTAGTCCAGAGTGGAATGCCTCACCGGCTCCCGGCACATGAGCAGTGCATGCTCAGTCACGATATCGGTGCTTGATCAGCCACGTGATCAGTGCGTGCACAGTCCCGTGATCAGCACCTCTCAGTCACTTATCACTGCCTGATAAACACGTGATCAGTGCCAGATCAGCCACGTCATCAGTGCATGGGCAGTCACGTGATCAGTGCATGATAGCCACGTGATCAGTGTGTGCACACTCCCATGATGAGCGCCTGTCAGTCACTGATCACTGCCTAAGAAAAACGTGATCAGTGCATTAGAGCCACGTGATCAGTGCGTGCACAGTCCCATGATCAGCGCCTGTCAGTCACTGATCACTGCCTGATAAACACGTGATCACTGCCTGATCAGCCACGGCATCAGTGCATGCGAAGTCACGTGATCAGTGCATGGTAGCCACGGGATCATTGCATGCTCAGTCACGTGATCTGTACTTGATCAGCCACGTGATCAGTGCCTGCAGAGTCACGTGATCAGGGCCTGCTGAGCTGCGTGATTCCTGCCGGCTCATCTGCTTGACAATTGCCAGCTGAGCTGCGTGATTCCTGCCAGGTCACCTGCTTGATTATTGCCAGTTGAGCAGCATGATACGTGACTGCTGAGCTCCATGCTTATTGCCTGCTGATTGCGTGGTTCGTGTCTGCTCAGCTCTTTGAGTATTGCCTCCTGAGGTCCCTGTTCGGGCGCCACCTGCTGGGGACCAGCCCCAGCTGATCCAGGGTATTCGAAGGAGAGATGGCCTAGGCGACTATTTATATGCTAATCAGAGATGTCAAGAATAATAATATTAGGATAGCTCAGTAGGAAAATTCGTTGGAGAAAAGAGACTGAGTAGCTTGGTTTACGCGGGAGACCAATCAAACTTCAAGACAAGAAGTTTGCACCAGTTACGTAGGCCGCAGGCGCCCTCTCGAATAGCGGAAGGTGCCTCACCCTAGACACCTTCTCGAGTGGGTCTTAGCAGCCCAGGCATAATTAGTAAGCGTGGTAGGTTCCTTGGTCCAGATGGAGACTCAGCTGGAAGTTAAAGGGAAGAATGACAAGGAACTTTATGAATTGGAGCTGTAAGTTAACTCTTTGACAGAGAGAGCGAGATGGTGGTGGGGGACAGCCCCCAGTGAAATCAGAGGTGAGAGCACAAAGCAATACAGTAGGCAGACTCTGTTTTTTTGGGGGGGAGATGCTCGGGAATATCCGGGTGGACTCCTGAGGCTCGATCCCGCATTTGCGTTTGCCGGGCCTCCTTCCTCATGACCTTTGTCCAGAGTGGAATGCCTCACCGGCTCCCTGCACATGATCAGTGCATGCTCAGGCACGATATCAGTGCATCAGTGAATGATCAGCCACTTGATCACTGACGGCACAGTCACGTGATCAGCGCCTCTCAGTCACGTGATCACTGTATGATAAACACGTGATCACTGAACGACCAGCCACGTGATCACTGCATGCGCAGTCAGGTGGTCAGTTCCTGATCAGCCACGTGATCAGTGCGTGCACAGTCCCATGATCAGCGCCTGTCAGTCACTGATCACTGCGTGACAAACACGGGATCAGTGCCCATCAGCCCCGACATCAGTGCATGCCCAGTCATGTGATCAGTGCATGATAGCCACGTGATCAGTGCGTGCACAGTCCCATGATCAGCGCCTGTCAGTCACTGATCATTGCCTGAGAAACACGTGATCAGTGCATGATGAGCCATGTGATCAGTGCCTGATCAGCCACGTCATCAGTGCATGCGCAGTCATGTGATCAGTGCATGAGAGCCACGTGATCAGTGCCTGCAGAGTCACGTGATCAGGGCCTGCTGAGCTGCGTGATGCCTGCCGGCTCATCTGCATGACAATTGCCAGCTGAGCTGCGTGATTCCTGTCGGCTCATGTGCTTGACAATTGCCAGCTGAGCTGCGTGATTCCTGTCGGCTCATCTGCTTAACAATTGCCAGCTGAGCTGCGTGATTCCTGCCTGGTCACCTGCTTGATTATTGCCAGTTGAGCAGCATGATTCGTCACTGCTGAGCTCCATGCTTATTGCCTGCTGATTGCGTGGTTCGTGTCTGCTCAGCTCTTTGAGTATTGCCTCATGAGGTCCCTGTTCGGCACCACCTGCCGGGGACCAGCCCCAGCTGATCCAGGGTATTGGAAGGAGAGATGGCCTAGGCGACTATTTATATGCTCATCAGAGACGTCAAGAATAATAATATGAGGATAGCTCAGTAGGAAAATTCGGTGGAGAAAAGAGACTGAGTAGCTTGGTTTACGCGGGAGACCAATCAAACTTCAAGACAAGAAGTTTGCACCACTTCCGTAGGCCGCAGGCGCCCTCTCGAATAGCGGAAGGTGCCTCACCCTAGACACCTTCTCGAGTGGGTCTTAGCAGCCCAGGCATAATTAGTAAGCCTGGTGGGTTCCTCGATGCAGATGGAGACTCAGCTGGATGTTAAAGGGAAGAATGACAAGGAACTTTATGAATTGGAGCTGTAAGTTAACTCTTTGACAGAGAGAGCGAGATGGTGGGGGGGGGGACAGACCCCAGTGAAATCAGAGGTGAGAGCACAAAGCAATATAGTAGGCAGACTCTGGTTTTTTTGGGGGGGAGATGCTGGAGAATATCCGGGTGGACTCCTGAGGCTCGATCCCGCATTTACGTATGCCGAGCCTCCTTCCTCATGACCTTTGTCCAGACTGGAATGCCTCACCGGCTCCCGGCACATGATCAGTGCATGCTCAGTCACAATATCAGTGCTTGATCAGCCACGTGATCACTGACGGCACAGTCACGTGATCAGCGCCTCTCAGTCACATGATCACCGTATGATAAACACGTGATCAGTGAATAAACAGCCACGTGATCACTGCATGTGCAGTCAGGTGGTCAGTTCCTGATCAGCCACGTGATCAGTGCGTGCACAGTTCCATAATCAGCGCCTTTCAGTCACTGATCACTGCCTGAGAAAAACGTGATAAGTGCCCAATCAGCCACGTCATCAGTGCATGCGCAGTCACGTGATCAGTGCATGATGGCCACGTGATCAGTGCGTGCACAGTCCCATGATCAGCGCCTGTCAGTCACTGATCACTGCCTGATAAACACGTGATCACTGCCTGATCAGCCACGTCATCAGTGCATGCGAAGTCACGTGATCAGTGCATGGTAGCCACGGGATCATTGCATGCTCAATCACGTGATCTGTACTTGATCAGCCACGTGATCAGTGCCTGCAGAGTCACGTGATCAGGGCCTGCTGAGCTGCGTGATTCCTGCCGACTCATCTGCATGTCAATTGCCAGCTCAGCTGCGTGATTCCTGTCGGCTCATCTGCTTGACAATTGCCAGCTGAGCTGCGTGATTCCTGCCAGGTCACCTGCTTGATTATTGCCAGTTGAGCAGCATGATACGTCACTGCTGAGCTCCATGCTTATTGCCTGCTGATTGCGTGGTTCGTGTCTGCTCAGCTCTTTGAGTATTGCCTCCTGAGGTCCCTGTTCAGGCGCCACCTGCTGGGGTCCAGCCCCAGCTGATCCAGGGTATTGGAAGGAGAGATGGCCTAGGCGACTATTTATATGCTCATCAGAGACGTCAAGAATAATAATATGAGGATAGCTCCGTAGGAAAATTCGGTGGAGAAAAGAGACTGAGTAGCTTGGTTTACGCGGGAGACCAATCAAACTTCAAGACAAGAAGTTTGCACCACTTACGTAGGCCGCAGGCGCCCTCTCGAATAGCGGAAGGTGCCTCACCCTAGACACCTTCTCGAGTGGGTCTTAGCAGCCCAGGCATAATTAGTAAGCCTGGTGGGTTCCTCGATGCAGATGGAGACTCAGCTGGATGTTAAAGGGAAGAATGACAAGGAACTTTATGAATTGGAGCTGTAAGTTAACTCTTTGACAGAGAGAGCGAGATGGTGGGGGGGGGGACAGACCCCAGTGAAATCAGAGGTGAGAGCACAAAGCAATATAGTAGGCAGACTCTGGTTTTTTTTGGGGGGAGATGCTGGAGAATATCCGGGTGGACTCCTGAGGCTCGATCCCGCATTTACGTATGCCGAGCCTCCTTCCTCATGACCTTTGTCCAGACTGGAATGCCTCACCGGCTCCCGGCACATGATCAGTGCATGCTTAGGCACGATATCAGTGCTTGATCAGCCACGTGATCACTGACGGCACAGTCACGTGATCAGCGCCTCTCAGTCACATGATCACCGTATGATAAACACGTGATCAGTGAACAAACAGCCACATGATCACTGCATGCGCAGTCAGGTGGTCAGTTCCTGATCAGCCACGTGATCAGTGCGTGCACAGTTCCATGATCAGCGCCTGTCAGTCACAGATCACTGCCTGATAAACACGTGATCACTGCCTGATCAGCCACGTCATCAGTGCATGCGCAGTCACGTGATCAGTGCATGATGGCCACGTGATCAGTGCGTGCACAGTCCCATGATCAGCGCCTGTCAGTCACTGATCACTGCCTGATAAACACGTGATCACTGCCTGATCAGCCACGTCATCAGTGCATGCGAAGTCACGGGATCAGTACATGGTAGCCACGGGATCATTGCATGCTCAGTCACGTGATCTGTACTTGATCAGCCACGTGATCAGTGCCTGCAGAGTCACGTGATCAGGGCCTGCTGAGCTGCGTGATGCCTGCCGGCTCATCTGCATGACAATTGCCAGCTCAGCTGCGTGATTCCTGTCGGCTCATCTGCTTGACAATTGCCAGCTGAGCTGCGTGATTCCTGCCAGGTCACCTGCTTGATTATTGCCAGTTGAGCAGCATGATACGTCACTGCTGAGCTCCATGCTTATTGCCTGCTGATTGCGTGGTTCGTGTCTGCTCAGCTCTTTGAGTATTGCCTCCTGAGGTCCCTGTTCGGGCGCCACCTGCTGGGGACCAGCCCCAGCTGATCCAGGGTATTGGAAGGAGAGATGGCCTAGGCGACTATTTATATGCTCGTCAGAGACGTCAAGAATAATAATATGAGGATAGCTCAGTAGGAAAATTCGGTGGAGAAAAGAGACTGAGTAGCTTGGTTTACGCGGGAGACCAATCAAACTTCAAGACAAGAAGTTTGCACCACTTACGTAGGCCGCAGGCGCCCTCTCGAATAGCGGAAGGTGCCTCACCCTAGACACCTTCTCGAGTGGGTCTTAGCAGCCCAGGCATAATTAGTAAGCGTGGTGAGTTCCGCGCTCCAGATGGAGACTCAGCTGGAAGTTAAAGGGAAGAATGACAAGGAACCTTATGAATTGGAGCTGTAAGTTAACTCTTCGACAGAGAGAGCGAGATGGTGGTGGGGGACAGTCCCCATTGAAATCAGAGGTAACAGCACAAAGCAATAAAATAGGCAGACTCTGGTTTTTTTGGGTGGGAGATGCTCGAGAATATCCAGGTGGACTCCTGAGGCTTGATCCCACATTTGCGTATGCTGAGCCTCCTTCTTCATGACCTTGGTCCAGAGTGGAATTCCTCACCGGCTCCCGGCACCTTATCAGTGCATGGTCAGTAACGATATCAGTGCATGATCAGCCACGTAATCACTGACTGCAGAGTCACGTGATCAGCGCCTCTCAGTCACGTGATCACCGTATGATAAAAACGTGATCAGTGAGCGACCAGCCACGTGATCACTGCATGCGCAGTCTGGTGGTCAGTTCCTGATCAGCCTCGTGATCAGTGAGTGCACAGTCCCATGATCAGCGCTTGTCAGTCACTGATAACTGCCTGATAAACACGTGATCAGTGCCCGATCAGCCACGTCATCAGTGCATGTGAAGCCACGTCATCATTGCATGCGCAGTCACGTGATTAGTGCATTATAGCCACCTGATCAGTGCGGGCACAGTCCCATGATCAGCGACTGTCAGTCCCTGAGCATTGCCTGATAAATAGGTGATCAGTGCATGATGAGCCATGTGATCAGTGCCCGATCAGCCACGTCATCAGTGCATGCGGAGTCACGTGTTCAGTGCATGATAGCCACGTGATCAGTGCATGCTCAGTCACGTGATCTGGACTTGATCAGTCACATGATCAGTGCCTGCAGAGTCACGTGATCAGGGCCTGCTCAGCTTCGTGATTCCTGCCGGTTCATCTGCATGACAATTGCCAGATGAGCAGCGTGATTCCTGCCGGCTCATCTGCATGACAATTGCCAGATGAGCTGCGTGATTCCTGTCGGCACATCTGCTTGACAGTTGCCAGCTGAGCTGAGTGATTCCTGCCTGGTCACCTGCTTGATTATTGCCAGTTGAGCAGCATGATTCGTCAGTGCTGAGCTCCATGCTTATTGCCTGCTAATTGCGTGGTTCGTGTCTGCTCAGCTCTTTGAGTATTGCCTCCTGAGGTCCCTGTTCGGGCGCCACCTGCCGGGGACCAGCCCAAGCTGATCCAGGGTATTCGAAGGAGAGATGGCCTAGGCGACTATTTATATGCTAATCAGAGATGTCAAGAATAATTGTATGAGGATAGCTCAGTAGGAAAATTCGGTGGAGAAAAGAGACTGAGTAGCTTGGTTTACGCGAGAGACCAATCAAACTTCAAGACAAGAAGTTTGCACCACTTCCGTAGGCCACAGGCGCCCTCTCGAATAGCGGAAGGTGCCTCACCCTAGACACCTTCTCGAGTGGGTCTTAACAGCCCAGGCATAATTCTTAAGTGTGGTGGGTTCCTCGCTCCAGATGGAGACTCAGCTGGAAGTTAAAGGGAAGAATGACAAGGAACTTTATGAATTGGAGCTGTAAGTTAACTCTTTGACAGAGAGAGCGAGATGGTGGTGGGGGACAGCCCCCAGTGAAATCAGAGGTGAGAGCACAAAGCAATATAGAAGGCAGACTCTGGTTTTTTTGGTGGGGACATGCTCGAGAATATCTGGGTGGACTCCTGGGGCTCGATCCCGCATTTGCGTATGCCGAACCTCCTTCCTCATGACCTTTGTCCAGAGTGGAATGCCTCACCGGCTCCCGGCACATGATCAGTGCATGCTCAGTCACGATATCAGTGCTTGATCAGCCACGTGATCACTGACTGCACAGTCACGTGATCAGCGCCTCTCAGTCACGTGATCACCCTATGATAAACACGTGATCGGTGAACGACCATCCACGTGAACACTGCATGCGCAGTCAGGTGGTCAGTTCCTGATCAGCCACGTGAACAGTGCGTGCACAGTCCCATGATCAGCACCTGTCAGTCACTGATCACTGCCTGATAAACACGTGATCAGTGCCCGATCAGCCACGTCATCAGTGCATGCGCAGTAACGTGATCAGTGCATGATAGCCACGTGATCAGTGCGTGCACAGTCCCATGATCAGCGCCTGTCAGTCACTGATCACTGCCTGATAAACACATGAGCAGTGCCAGATCAGCCACGTCATCAATGCATGCGCAGTCAGGTGATCAGTGCATGATAGCCACGTGATCAGTGCGGGCACAGTCCCATGATGAGCGCCTGTCAGTCACTGATCACTGCTTGATAAACACGTGATCAGTGCATGATGAGCCATGTGATCATTGCCTGATCAGCCACGTCATCAGTGCATGCTCTGTCACGTGATCTGTGCATGATAGCCACGTGACCAGTGCATGCTCAGTCACCTGATCTGTTCTTGATCAGCCACGTGATCAGGGCCTGCTAAGCTGCGTGATTCCTGCCGGCTCATCTGAATGACAATTGCCAGCTGAACTGCGTGATTCCTGTCGGCCGATCAGCTTGACAATTGCCAGCTGAGCTGCGTGATTCCTGCCAGGTCACCTGCTTGATTATTGCCAGTTGAGCAGCATAAGTCGTCACTGCTGAGCTCCATGCTTATTGCCTGCTGATTGCATGGTTCGTGTCTGCTCAGCTCTTTGAGTATTGCCTCCTGAGGTCCCTGTTCGGGCGCCACCTGCTGGGGACCAGACCCAAGTGATCCAGGGTATTCGAAGGAGAGATGGCCTAGGCGACTATTTATATGCTAATCAGAGATCTCAAGAATAATATTATGAGGATAGCTCAGTAGGAAAATTCGGTGGAGAAAAGAGACTGAGTAGCTTGGTTTATGCGGGAGACCAATCAAACTTCAAGACAAGAAGTTTGCACCACTTACGTAGGCCGCAGGCGCCCTCTCGAATAGCGGAAGGTGCCTCACCCTAGACACCTTCTGGAGTGGGCCTTAGCAGCCCAGGCATAATTAGTAAGCGTGGTGGGTTCCGCGCTCCAGATGGAGACTCAGCTGGAAGTTAAAGGGAAGAATGACAAGGAACTTTATGAATTGGAGCTGTAATTTAACTCTTTGACAGAGAGAGCGAGATGGTGGTGGAGGACAGCCCCCAGTGAAAGCAGAGGTGAGAGCACAAAGCAATAAAGTAGGCACACTCTGGTTTTTCTGGGGGGGAGATGCTGGAGAATATCCGGGTGGACTCCTGAAGCTCGATCCCGCATTTGCGTATGCCGAGCCTCCTTCCTCATGACCTTAGTCCAGAGTGGAATGCCTCACCGGCTCCCGGCACATGAGCAGTGCATGCTCAGTCACGATATCGGTGCTTGATCAACCACGTGATCAGTGCGTGCACAGTCCCGTGATCAGCACCTCTCAGTCACTGATCACTGCCTGATAAACACGTGATCAGTGCCAGATCAGCCACGTCATCAGTGCATGGGCAGTCACGTGATCAGTGCATGAGAGCCACGTGATCAGTGCCTGCAGAGTCACGTGATCAGGGCCTGCTGAGCTGCGTGGTGCCTGCCGGCTCATCTGCATGACAATTGCCAGCTGAGCTGCGTGATTCCTGTCGGCTCATGTGCTTGACAATTGCCAGCTGAGCTGCGTGATTCCTGTCCGCTCATCTGCTTAACAATTGCCAGCTGAGCTGCGTGATTCCTGCCTGGTCACCTGCTTGATTATTGCCAGTTGAGCAGCATGATTCGTCACTGCTGAGCTCCATGCTTATTGCCTGCTGATTGCGTGGTTCGTGTCTGCTCAGCTCTTTGAGTATTGCCTCATGAGGTCCCTGCTCGGCACCACCTGCCGGGGACCAGCCCCAGCTGATCCAGGGTATTGGAAGGAGAGATGGCCTAGGCGACTATTTATATGCTCATCAGAGACGTCAAGAATAATAATATGAGGATAGCTCCGTAGGAAAATTCGGTGGAGAAAAGAGACTGAGTAGCTTGGTTTACGCGGGAGACCAATCAAACTTCAAGACAAGAAGTTTGCACCACTTTACGTAGGCCGCAGGCGCCCTCTCGAATAGCGGAAGGTGCCTCACCCTAGACACCTTCTCGAGTGGGTCTTAGCAGCCCAGGCATAATTAGTAAGCCTGGTGGGTTCCTCGATGCAGATGGAGACTCAGCTGGATGTTAAAGCGAAGAATGACAAGGAACTTTATGAATTGGAGCTGTAAGTTAACTCTTTGACAGAGAGAGCGAGATGGTGGGGGGGGGACAGACCCCAGTGAAATCAGAGGTGAGAGCACAAAGCAATATAGTAGGCAGACTCTGGTTTTTTTTGGGGGGAGATGCTGGAGAATATCCGGGTGGACTCCTGAGGCTCGATCCCGCATTTACGTATGCCGAGCCTCCTTCCTCATGACCTTTGTCCAGACTGGAATGCCTCACCGGCTCCCGGCACATGATCAGTGCATGCTCAGTCACAATATCAGTGCTTGATCAGCCACGTGATCACTGACGGCACAGTCACGTGATCAGCGCCTCTCAGTCACATGATCACCATATGATAAACACGTGATCAGTGAATAAACAGCCACGTGATCACTGCATGTGCAGTCAGGTGGTCAGTTCCTGATCAGCCACGTGATCAGTGCGTGCACAGTTCCATAATCAGCGCCTTTCAGTCACTGATCACTGCCTGAGAAAAACGTGATAAGTGCCCAATCAGCCACGTCATCAGTGCATGCGCAGTCACGTGATCAGTGCATGATAGCCACGTGATCAGTGCGTGCACAGTCCCATGATCAGCGCCTGTCAGTCACTGATCACTGCCTGATAAACACGTGATCACTGCCTGATCAGCCACGTCATCAGTGCATGCGAAGTCACGTGATCAGTGCATGGTAGCCACGGGATCATTGCATGCTCAGTCACGTGATCTGTACTTGATCAGCCACGTGATCAGTGCCTGCAGAGTCACGTGATCAGGGCCTGCTGAGCTGCGTGATTCCTGCCGGCTCATATGCATGTCAATTGCCAGCTCAGCTGCGTGATTCCTGTCGGCTCATCTGCTTGACAATTGCCAGCTGAGCTGCGTGATTCCTGCCTGGTCACCTGCTTGATTATTGCCAGTTGAGCAGCATGATACGTCACTGCTGAGCTCCATGCTTATTGCCTGCTGATTGCGTGGTTCGTGTCTGCTCAGCTCTTTGAGTATTGCCTCCTGAGGTCCCTGTTCAGGCGCCACCTGCTGGGGTCCAGCCCCAGCTGATCCAGGGTATTGGAAGGAGAGATGGCCTAGGCGACTATTTATATGCTCATCAGAGACGTCAAGAATAATAATATGAGGATAGCTCCGTAGGAAAATTCGGTGGAGAAAAGAGACTGAGTAGCTTGGTTTACGCGGGAGACCAATCAAACTTCAAGACAAGAAGTTTGCACCACTTACGTAGGCCGCAGGCGCCCTCTCGAATAGCGGAAGGTGCCTCACCCTAGACACCTTCTCGAGTGGGTCTTAGCAGCCCAGGCATAATTAGTAAGCCTGGTGGGTTCCTCGATCCAGATGGAGACTCAGCTGGATGTTAAAGGGAAGAATGACAAGGAACTTTATGAATTGGAGCTGTAAGTTAACTCTTTGACAGAGAGAGCGAGATGGTGGGGGGGGGACAGACCCCAGTGAAATCAGAGGTGAGAGCACAAAGCAATATAGTAGGCAGACTCTGGTTTTTTTTGGGGGGAGATGCTGGAGAATATCCGGGTGGACTCCTGAGGCTCGATCCCGCATTTACGTATGCCGAGCCTCCTTCCTCATGACCTTTGTCCAGACTGGAATGCCTCACCGGCTCCCGGCACATGATCAGTGCATGCTTAGGCACGATATCAGTGCTTGATCAGCCACGTGATCACTGACGGCACAGTCATGTGATCAGCGCCTCTCAGTCACATGATCACCGTATGATAAACACGTGATCAGTGAACAAACAGCCACGTGATCACTGCATGCGCAGTCAGGTGGTCAGTTCCTGATCAGCCACGTGATCAGTGCGTGCACAGTTCCATGATCAGCGCCTTTCAGTCACTGATCACTGCCTGAGAAAAACGTGATAAGTGCCCGATCAGCCATGTCATCAGTGCATGCGCAGTCACGTGATCAGTGCATGAGAGCCACGTGATCAGTGCCTGCAGAGTCACGTGATCAGGGCCTGCTGAGCTGCGTGGTGCCTGCCGGCTCATCTGCATGACAATTGCCAGCTGAGCTGCGTGATTCCTGTCGGCTCATGTGCTTGACAATTGCCAGCTGAGCTGCGTGATTCCTGTCCGCTCATCTGCTTAACAATTGCCAGCTGAGCTGCGTGATTCCTGCCTGGTCACCTGCTTGATTATTGCCAGTTGAGCAGCATGATTCGTCACTGCTGAGCTCCATGCTTATTGCCTGCTGATTGCGTGGTTCGTGTCTGCTCAGCTCTTTGAGTATTGCCTCATGAGGTCCCTGCTCGGCACCACCTGCCGGGGACCAGCCCCAGCTGATCCAGGGTATTGGAAGGAGAGATGGCCTAGGCGACTATTTATATGCTCATCAGAGACGTCAAGAATAATAATATGAGGATAGCTCCGTAGGAAAATTCGGTGGAGAAAAGAGACTGAGTAGCTTGGTTTACGCGGGAGACCAATCAAACTTCAAGACAAGAAGTTTGCACCACTTTACGTAGGCCGCAGGCGCCCTCTCGAATAGCGGAAGGTGCCTCACCCTAGACACCTTCTCGAGTGGGTCTTAGCAGCCCAGGCATAATTAGTAAGCCTGGTGGGTTCCTCGATGCAGATGGAGACTCAGCTGGATGTTAAAGCGAAGAATGACAAGGAACTTTATGAATTGGAGCTGTAAGTTAACTCTTTGACAGAGAGAGCGAGATGGTGGGGGGGGGACAGACCCCAGTGAAATCAGAGGTGAGAGCACAAAGCAATATAGTAGGCAGACTCTGGTTTTTTTTGGGGGGAGATGCTGGAGAATATCCGGGTGGACTCCTGAGGCTCGATCCCGCATTTACGTATGCCGAGCCTCCTTCCTCATGACCTTTGTCCAGACTGGAATGCCTCACCGGCTCCCGGCACATGATCAGTGCATGCTCAGTCACAATATCAGTGCTTGATCAGCCACGTGATCACTGATGGCACAGTCACGTGATCAGCGCCTCTCAGTCACATGATCACCATATGATAAACACGTGATCAGTGAATAAACAGCCACGTGATCACTGCATGTGCAGTCAGGTGGTCAGTTCCTGATCAGCCACGTGATCAGTGCGTGCACAGTTCCATAATCAGCGCCTTTCAGTCACTGATCACTGCCTGAGAAAAACGTGATAAGTGCCCAATCAGCCACGTCATCAGTGCATGCGCAGTCACGTGATCAGTGCATGATAGCCACGTGATCAGTGCGTGCACAGTCCCATGATCAGCGCCTGTCAGTCACTGATCACTGCCTGATAAACACGTGATCACTGCCTGATCAGCCACGTCATCAGTGCATGCGAAGTCACGTGATCAGTGCATGGTAGCCACGGGATCATTGCATGCTCAGTCACGTGATCTGTACTTGATCAGCCACGTGATCAGTGCCTGCAGAGTCACGTGATCAGGGCCTGCTGAGCTGCGTGATTCCTGCCGGCTCATATGCATGTCAATTGCCAGCTCAGCTGCGTGATTCCTGTCGGCTCATCTGCTTGACAATTGCCAGCTGAGCTGCGTGATTCCTGCCTGGTCACCTGCTTGATTATTGCCAGTTGAGCAGCATGATACGTCACTGCTGAGCTCCATGCTTATTGCCTGCTGATTGCGTGGTTCGTGTCTGCTCAGCTCTTTGAGTATTGCCTCCTGAGGTCCCTGTTCAGGCGCCACCTGCTGGGGTCCAGCCCCAGCTGATCCAGGGTATTGGAAGGAGAGATGGCCTAGGCGACTATTTATATGCTCATCAGAGACGTCAAGAATAATAATATGAGGATAGCTCCGTAGGAAAATTCGGTGGAGAAAAGAGACTGAGTAGCTTGGTTTACGCGGGAGACCAATCAAACTTCAAGACAAGAAGTTTGCACCACTTACGTAGGCCGCAGGCGCCCTCTCGAATAGCGGAAGGTGCCTCACCCTAGACACCTTCTCGAGTGGGTCTTAGCAGCCCAGGCATAATTAGTAAGCCTGGTGGGTTCCTCGATCCAGATGGAGACTCAGCTGGATGTTAAAGGGAAGAATGACAAGGAACTTTATGAATTGGAGCTGTAAGTTAACTCTTTGACAGAGAGAGCGAGATGGTGGGGGGGGGACAGACCCCAGTGAAATCAGAGGTGAGAGCACAAAGCAATATAGTAGGCAGACTCTGGTTTTTTTTGGGGGGAGATGCTGGAGAATATCCGGGTGGACTCCTGAGGCTCGATCCCGCATTTACGTATGCCGAGCCTCCTTCCTCATGACCTTTGTCCAGACTGGAATGCCTCACCGGCTCCCGGCACATGATCAGTGCATGCTTAGGCACGATATCAGTGCTTGATCAGCCACGTGATCACTGACGGCACAGTCATGTGATCAGCGCCTCTCAGTCACATGATCACCGTATGATAAACACGTGATCAGTGAACAAACAGCCACGTGATCACTGCATGCGCAGTCAGGTGGTCAGTTCCTGATCAGCCACGTGATCAGTGCGTGCACAGTTCCATGATCAGCGCCTTTCAGTCACTGATCACTGCCTGAGAAAAACGTGATAAGTGCCCGATCAGCCATGTCATCAGTGCATGCGCAGTCACGTGATCAGTGCATGATAACCACGTGATCAGTGCGTGCACAGTCCCATGATCAGTGCCTGTCAGTCACTGATCACTGCCTGATAAACACGTGATCACTGCCTGATCAAACACGTCATCAGTGCATGCGAAGTCACGGGATCAGAGCATGGTAGCCACGGGATCATTGCATGCTCAGTCACGTGATCTGTACTTGATCAGCCACGTGATCAGTGCCTGCAGAGTCACGTGATCAGGGCCTGCTGAGCTGCGTGATGCCTGCCGGCTCATCTGCATGACAATTGCCAGCTCAGCTGCGTGATTCCTGTCGGCTCATCTGCTTGACAATTGCCAGCTGAGCTGCGTGATTCCTGCCAGGTCACCTGCTTGATTATTGCCAGTTGAGCAGCATGATACGTCACTGCTGAGCTCCATGCTTATTGCCTGCTGATTGCGTGGTTCGTGTCTGCTCAGCTCTTTGAGTATTGCCTCCTGAGGTCCCTGTTCGGGCGCCACCTGCTGGGGACCAGCCCCAGCTGATCCAGGGTATTGGAAGGAGAGATGGCCTAGGCGACTATTTATATGCTCGTCAGAGACGTCAAGAATAATAATATGAGGATAGCTCAGTAGGAAAATTCGGTGGAGAAAAGAGACTGAGTAGCTTGGTTTACGCGGGAGACCAATCAAACTTCAAGACAAGAAGTTTGCACCACTTACGTAGGCCGTAGGCGCCCTCTCGAATAGCGGAAGGTGCCTCACCCTAGACACCTTCTCGAGTGGGTCTTAGCAGCCCAGGCATAATTAGTAAGCGTGGTGGGTTCCGCGCTCCAGATGGAGACTCAGCTGGAAGTTAAAGGGAAGAATGACAAGGAACCTTATGAATTGGAGCTGTAAGTTAACTCTTCGACAGAGAGAGCGAGATGGTGGTGGGGGACAGTCCCCATTGAAATCAGAGGTAACAGCACAAAGCAATAAAATAGGCAGACTCTGGTTTTTTTGGGTGGGAGATGCTCGAGAATATCCAGGTGGACTCCTGAGGCTTGATCCCACATTTGCGTATGCTGAGCCTCCTTCCTCATGACCTTGGTCCAGAGTGGAATTCCTCACCGGCTCCCGGCACCTTATCAGTGCATGGTCAGTAACGATATCAGTGCATGATCAGCCACGTAATCACTGACTGCAGAGTCACGATTCAGCGCCTCTCAGTCACGTGATCACCGTATGATAAACACGTGATCAGTGAATAAACAGCCACGTGATCACTGCATGCGCAGTCTGGTGGTTAGTTCCTGATCAGCCTCGTGATCAGTGAGTGCACAGTCCCATGATCTGCGCTTGTCAGTCACTGTTCACTGCCTGATAAACACGTGATCAGTGCCCGAACAGCCACGTCATCAGTGCATGTGAAGCCACGTCATCATTGCATGCGCAGTCACGTGATTAGTGCATTATAGCCACCTGATCAGTGCGGGCACAGTCCCATGCTCAGCGACTGTCAGTCCCTGAGCATTGCCTGATAAATAGGTGATCAGTGCATGATGAGCCATGTGATCAGTGCCCGATCAGCCACGTTATCAGTGCATGCGGAGTCACGTGTTCAGTGCATGATAGCCACGTGATCAGTGCATGCTCAGTCACGTGATCTGGACTTGATCAGTCACATGATCAGTGCCTGCAGAGTCACGTGATCAGGGCCTGCTCAGCTTCGTGATTCCTGCCGGTTCATCTGCATGACAATTGCCAGATGAGCAGCGTGATTCCTGCCGGCTCATCTGCATGACAATTGCCAGATGAGCTGCGTGATTCCTGTCGGCACATCTGCTTGACAGTTGCCAGCTGAGCTGAGTGATTCCTGCCTGGTCACCTGCTTGATTATTGCCAGTTGAGCAGCATGATTCGTCAGTGCTGAGCTCCATGCTTATTGCCTGCTAATTGCGTGGTTCGTGTCTACTCAGCTCTTTGAGTATTGCCTCCTGAGGTCCCTGTTCGGGCGCCACCTGCCGGGGACCAGCCCCAGCTGATCCAGGGTATTCGAAGGAGAGATGGCCTAGGCGACTATTTATATGCTAATCAGAGATGTCAAGAATAATAGTATGAGGATAGCTCAGTAGGAAAATTCGGTGGAGAAAAGAGACTGAGTAGCTTGGTTTACGCGAGAGACCAATCAAACTTCAAGACAAGAAGTTTGCACCACTTCCGTAGGCCACAGGCGCCCTCTCGAATAGCGGAAGGTGCCTCACCCTAGACACCTTCTCGAGTGGGTCTTAGCAGCCCAGGCATAATTCTTAAGTGTGGTGGGTTCCTCGCTCCAGATGGAGACTCAGCTGGAAGTTAAAGGGAAGAATGACAAGGAACTTTATGAATTGGAGCTGTAAGTTAACTCTTTGACAGAGAGAGCGAGATGGTGGTGGGGGACAGCCCCCAGTGAAATCAGAGGTGAGAGCACAAAGCAATATAGAAGGCAGACTCTGGTTTTTTTGGTGGGGACATGCTCGAGAATATCCGGGTGGACTCCTGGGGCTCGATCCCGCATTTGCATATGCCGAACCTCCTTCCTCATGACCTTTGTCCAGAGTGGAATGCCTCACCGGCTCCCGGCACATGATCAGTGCATGCTCAGTCACGATATCAGTGCTTGATCAGCCACGTGATCACTGACTGCACAGTCACGTGATCAGCGCCTCTCAGTCACGTGATCACCGTATGATAAACACGTGATCGGTGAACGACCATCCACGTGAACACTGCATGCGCAGTCAGGTGGTCAGTTCCTGATCAGCCACGTGAACAGTGCGTGCAGAGTCCCATGATCAGCACCTGTCAGTCACTGATCACTGCCTGATAAACACGTGATCAGTGCCCGATCAGCCACGTCATCAGTGCATGCGCAGTAACGTGATCAGTGCATGATAGCCACGTGATCAGTGCGTGCACAGTCCCATGATCAGCGCCGGTCAGTCACTGATCACTGCCTGATAAACACATGAGCAGTGCCAGATCAGCCACGTCATCAATGCATGCGCAGTCAGGTGATCAGTGCATGATAGCCACGTGATCAGTGCGGGCACAGTCCCATGATGAGCGCCTGTCAGTCACTGATCACTGCTTGATAAACACGTGATCAGTGCATGATGAGCCATGTGATCATTGCCTGATCAGCCACGTCATCAGTGCATGCTCTGTCACGTGATCTGTGCATGATAGCCACGTGACCAGTGCATGCTCAGTCACCTGATCTGTTCTTGATCAGCCACGTGATCAGGGCCTGCTAAGCTGCGTGATTCCTGCCGGCTCATCTGAATGACAATTGCCAGCTGAACTGCGTGATTCCTGTCGGCCGATCAGCTTGACAATTGCCAGCTGAGCTGCGTGATTCCTGCCAGGTCACCTGCTTGATTATTGCCAGTTGAGCAGCATAAGTCGTCACTGCTGAGCTCCATGCTTATTGCCTGCTGATTGCATGGTTCGTGTCTGCTCAGCTCTTTGAGTATTGCCTCCTGAGGTCCCTGTTCGGGCGCCACCTGCTGGGGACCAGACCCAAGTGATCCAGGGTATTCGAAGGAGAGATGGCCTAGGCGACTATTTATATGCTAATCAGAGATCTCAAGAATAATATTATGAGGATAGCTCAGTAGGAAAATTCGGTGGAGAAAAGAGACTGAGTAGCTTGGTTTATGCGGGAGACCAATCAAACTTCAAGACAAGAAGTTTGCACCACTTCCGTAGGCCGCAGGCGCCCTCTCGAATAGCGGAAGGTGCCTCACCCTAGACACCTTCTGGAGTGGGCCTTAGCAGCCCAGGCATAATTAGTAAGCGTGGTGGGTTCCGCGCTCCAGATGGAGACTCAGCTGGAAGTTAAAGGGAAGAATGACAAGGAACTTTATGAATTGGAGCTGTAATTTAACTCTTTGACAGAGAGAGCGAGATGGTGGTGGAGGACAGCCCCCAGTGAAATCAGAGGTGAGAGCACAAAGCAATAAAGTAGGCACACTCTGGTTTTTCTGGGGGGGAGATGCTGGAGAATATCCGGGTGGACTCCTGAGGCTCGATCCCGCATTTGCGTATGCCGAGCCTCCTTCCTCATGACCTTAGTCCAGAGTGGAATGCCTCACCGGCTCCCGGCACATGAGCAGTGCATGCTCAGTCACGATATCGGTGCTTGATCAGCCACGTGATCAGTGCGTGCACAGTCCCGTGATCAGCACCTCTCAGTCACTGATCACTGCCTGATAAACACGTGATCAGTGCCAGATCAGCCACGTCATCAGTGCATGGGCAGTCACGTGATCAGTGCATGATAGCCACGTGATCAGTGTGTGCACACTCCCATGATGAGCGCCTGTCAGTCACTGATCACTGCCTAAGAAAAACGTGATCAGTGCATTAGAGCCACGTGATCAGTGCGTGCACAGTCCCATGATCAGCGCCTGTCAGTCACTGATCATTGCCTAAGAAACACGTGATCAGTGCATGAGAGCCACGTGATCAGTGCCTGCAGAGTCACGTGATCAGGGCCTGCTGAGCTGCGTGATGCCTGCCGGCTCATCTGCATGACAATTGCCAGCTGAGCTGCGTGATTCCTGTCGGCTCATGTGCTTGACAATTGCCAGCTGAGCTGTGTGATTCCTGTCGGCTCATCTGCTTAACAATTGCCAGCTGAGCTGCGTGATTCCTGCCTGGTCACCTGCTTGATTATTGCCAGTTGAGCAGCATGATTCGTCACTGCTGAGCTCCATGCTTATTGCCTGCTGATTGCGTGGTTCGTGTCTGCTCAGCTCTTTGAGTATTGCCTCATGAGGTCCCTGTTCCGCACCACCTGCCGGGGACCAGCCCCAGCTGATCCAGGGTATTGGAAGGAGAGATGGCCTAGGCGACTATTTATATGCTCATCAGAGACGTCAAGAATAATAATATGAGGATAGCTCCGTAGGAAAATTCGGTGGAGAAAAGAGACAGAGTAGCTTGGTTTACGCGGGAGACCAATCAAACTTCAAGACAAGAAGTTTGCACCACTTACGTAGGCCGCAGGCGCCCTCTCGAATAGCGGAAGGTGCCTCACCCTAGACACCTTCTCGAGTGGGTCTTAGCAGCCCAGGCATAATTAGTAAGCCTGGTGGGTTCCTCGATCCAGATGGAGACTCAGCTGGATGTTAAAGGGAAGAATGACAAGGAACTTTATGAATTGGAGCTGTAAGTTAACTCTTTGACAGAGAGAGCGAGATGGTGGGGGGGGGACAGACCCCAGTGAAATCAGAGGTGAGAGCACAAAGCAATATAGTAGGCAGACTCTGGTTTTTTTTTGGGGGGAGATGCTGGAGAATATCCGGGTGGACTCCTGAGGCTCGATCCTGCATTTACGTATGCCGAGCCTCCTTCCTCATGACCTTAGTCCAGAGTGGAATGCCTCACCGGCTCCCGGCACATGAGCAGTGCATGCTCAGTCACGATATCGGTGCTTGATCAGCCACGTGATCAGTGCGTGCACAGTCCCGTGATCAGCACCTCTCAGTCACTGATCACTGCCTGATAAACACGTGATCAGTGCCAGATCAGCCACGTCATCAGTGCATGGGCAGTCACGTGATCAGTGCATGATAGCCACGTGATCAGTGTGTGCACACTCCCATGATGAGCGCCTGTCAGTCACTGATCACTGCCTAAGAAAAACGTGATCAGTGCATTAGAGCCACGTGATCAGTGCGTGCACAGTCCCATGATCAGCGCCTGTCAGTCACTGATCATTGCCTAAGAAACACGTGATCAGTGCATGAGAGCCATGTGATCAGTGCCTGCAGAGTCACGTGATCAGGGCCTGCTGAGCTGCGTGATGCCTGCCGGCTCATCTGCATGACAATTGCCAGCTGAGCTGCGTGATTCCTGTCGGCTCATGTGCTTGACAATTGCCAGCTGAGCTGCGTGATTCCTGTCGGCTCATCTGCTTAACAATTGCCAGCTGAGCTGCGTGATTCCTGCCTGGTCACCTGTTTGATTATTGCCAGTTGAGCAGCATGATTCGTCACTGCTGAGCTCCATGCTTATTGCCTGCTGATTGCGTGGTTCGTGTCTGCTCAGCTCTTTGAGTATTGCCTCATGAGGTCCCTGTTCGGCACCACCTGCCGGGGACCAGCCCCAGCTGATCCAGGGTATTGGAAGGAGAGTTGGCCTAGGCGACTATTTATATGCTCATCAGAGACGTCAAGAATAATAATATGAGGATAGCTCCTTAGGAAAATTCGGTGGAGAAAAGAGACTGAGTAGCTTGGTTTACGCGGGAGACCAATCAAACTTCAAGACAAGAAGTTTGCACCACTTACGTAGGCCGCAGGCGCCCTCTCGAATAGCGGAAGGTGCCTCACCCTAGACACCTTCTCGAGTGGGTCTTAGCAGCCCAGGCATAATTAGTAAGCCTGGTGGGTTCCTCGATGCAGATGGAGACTCAGCTGGATGTTAAAGGGAAGAATGACAAGGAACTTTATGAATTGGAGCTGTAAGTTAACTCTTTGACAGAGAGAGCGAGATGGTGGGGGGGGGACAGACCCCAGTGAAATCAGAGGTGAGAGCACAAAGCAATATAGTAGGCAGACTCTGGTTTTTTTTGGGGGGAGATGCTGGAGAATATCCGGGTGGACTCCTGAGGCTCGATCCCGCATTTACGTATGCCGAGCCTCCTTCCTCATGACCTTTGTCCAGACTGGAATGCCTCACCGGCTCCCGGCACATGATCAGTGCATGCTCAGTCACAATATCAGTGCTTGATCAGCCACGTGATCACTGACGGCACAGTCACGTGATCAGCGCCTCTCAGTCACATGATCACCGTATGATAAACACGTGATCAGTGAATAAACAGCCACGTGATCACTGCATGTGCAGTCAGGTGGTCAGTTCCTGATCAGCCACGTGATCAGTGCGTGCACAGTTCCATAATCAGCGCCTTTCAGTCACTGATCACTGCCTGAGAAAAACGTGATAAGTGCCCAATCAGCCACGTCATCAGTGCATGCGCAGTCACGTGATCAGTGCATGATAGCCACGTGATCAGTTCGTGCACAGTCCCATGATCAGCGCCTGTCAGTCACTGATCACTGCCTGATAAACACGTGATCACTGCCTGATCAGCCACGTCATCAGTGCATGCGAAGTCACGTGATCAGTGCATGGTAGCCACGGGATAATTGCATGCTCAGTCACGTGATCTGTACTTGATCAGCCACGTGATCAGTGCCTGCAGAGTCACGTGATCAGGGCCTGCTGAGCTGCGTGATTCCTGCCGGCTCATCTGCATGTCAATTGCCAGCTCAGCTGCGTGATTCCTGTCGGCTCATCTGCTTGACAATTGCCAGCTGAGCTGCGTGATTCCTGCCTGGTCACCTGCTTGATTATTGCCAGTTGAGCAGCATGATACGTCACTGCTGAGCTCCATGCTTATTGCCTGCTGATTGCGTGGTTCGTGTCTGCTCAGCTCTTTGAGTATTGCCTCCTGAGGTCCCTGTTCAGGCGCCACCTGCTGGGGTCCAGCCCCAGCTGATCCAGGGTATTGGAAGGAGAGATGGCCTAGGCGACTATTTATATGCTCATCAGAGACGTCAAGAATAATAATATGAGGATAGCTCCGTAGGAAAATTCGGTGGAGAAAAGAGACTGAGTAGCTTGGTTTACGCGGGAGACCAATCAAACTTCAAGACAAGAAGTTTGCACCACTTCCGAAGGCCGCAGGCGCCCTCTCGAATAGCGGAAGGTGCCTCACCCTAGACACCTTCTCGAGTGGGTCTTAGCAGCCCAGGCATAATTAGTAAGCCTGGTGGGTTCCTCGATCCAGATGGAGACTCAGCTGGATGTTAAAGGGAAGAATGACAAGGAACTTTATGAATTGGAGCTGTAAGTTAACTCTTTGACAGAGAGAGCGAGATGGTGGGGGGGGGGACAGACCCCAGTGAAATCAGAGGTGAGAGCACAAAGCAATATAGTAGGCAGACTCTGGTTTTTTTGGGGGGGAGATGCTGGAGAATATCCGGGTGGACTCCTGAGGCTCGATCCCGCATTTACGTATGCCGAGCCTCCTTCCTCATGACCTTTGTCCAGACTGGAATGCCTCACCGGCTCCCGGCACATGATCAGTGCATGCTTAGGCACGATATCAGTGCTTGATCAGCCACGTGATCACTGACGGCACAGTCACGTGATCAGCGCCTCTCAGTCACATGATCACCGTATGATAAACACGTGATCAGTGAACAAACAGCCACGTGATCACTGCATGCGCAGTCAGGTGGTCAGTTCCTGATCAGCCACGTGATCAGTGCGTGCACAGTTCCATGATCAGCGCCTTTCAGTCACTGATCACTGCCTGAGAAAAACGTGATAAGTGCCCGATCAGCCATGTCATCAGTGCATGCGCAGTCACGTGATCAGTGCATGATAGCCACGTGATCAGTGCGTGCACAGTCCCATGATCAGTGCCTGTCAGTCACTGATCACTGCCTGATAAACACGTGATCACTGCCTGATCAGCCACGTCATCAGTGCATGCGAAGTCACGGGATCAGTGCATGGTAGCCACGGGATCATTGCATGCTCAGTCACGTGATCTGTACTTGATCAGCCACGTGATCAGTGCCTGCAGAGTCACGTGATCAGGGCCTGCTGAGCTGCGTGATGCCTGCCGGCTCATCTGCATGACAATTGCCAGCTGAGCTGCGTGATTCCTGCCAGGTCACCTGCTTGATTATTGCCAGTTGAGCAGCATGATACGTCACTGCTGAACTCCATGCTTATTGCCTGCTGATTGCGTGGTTCGTGTCTGCTCATCTCTTTGAGTATTGCCTCCTGAGGTCCCTGTTCGGGCGCCACCTGCTGGGGACCAGCCCCAGCTGATCCAGAGTATTGGAAGGAGAGATGGCCTAGGCGACTATTTATATGCTCGTCAGAGACGTCAAGAATAATAATATGAGGATAGCTCAGTAGGAAAATTCGGTGGAGAAAAGAGACTGAGTAGCTTGGTTTACGCGGGAGACCAATCAAACTTCAAGACAAGAAGTTTGCACCACTTACGTAGGCCGCAGGCGCCCTCTCGAATAGCGGAAGGTGCCTCACCCTAGACACCTTCTCGAGTGGGTCTTAGCAGCCCAGGCATAATTAGTAAGCGTGGTGAGTTCCGCGCTCCAGATGGAGACTCAGCTGGAAGTTAAAGGGAAGAATGACAAGGAACCTTATGAATTGGAGCTGTAAGTTAACTCTTCGACAGAGAGAGCGAGATGGTGGTGGGGGACAGTCCCCATTGAAATCAGAGGTAACAGCACAAAGCAATAAAATAGGCAGACTCTGGTTTTTCTGGGTGGGAGATGCTCGAGAATATCCAGGTGGACTCCTGAGGCTTGATCCCACATTTGCGTATGCTGAGCCTCCTTCCTCATGACCTTGGTCCAGAGTGGAATTCCTCACCGGCTCCCGGCACCTTATCAGTGCATGGTCAGTAACGATATCAGTGCATGATCAGCCACGTAATCACTGACTGCAGAGTCACGTGATCAGCGCCTCTCAGTCACGTGATCACCGTATGATAAAAACGTGATCAGTGAGCGACCAGCCACGTGATCACTGCATGCGCAGTCTGGTGGTCAGTTCCTGATCAGCCTCGTGATCAGTGAGTGCACAGTCCCATGATCAGCGCTTGTCAGTCACTGATCACTGCCTGATAAACACGTGATCAGTGCCCGATCAGCCACGTCATCAGTGCATGTGAAGCCACGTCATCATTGCATGCGCAGTCACGTGATTTGTGCATTATAGCCACCTGATCAGTGCGGGCACAGTCCCATGATCAGCGACTGTCAGTCCCTGAGCATTGCCTGATAAATAGGTGATCAGTGCATGATGAGCCATGTGATCAGTGCCCGATCAGCCACGTTATCAGTGCATGCGGAGTCACGTGATCTGTGCATGATAGCCACGTGACCAGTGCATGCTCAGTCACCTGATCTGTTCTTGATCAGCCACGTGATCAGGGCCTGCTAAGCTGCGTGATTCCTGCCGGCTCATCTGAATGACAATTGCCAGCTGAACTGCGTGATTCCTGTCGGTCGATCAGCTTGACAATTGCCAGCTGAGCTGCGTGATTCCTGCCAGGTCACCTGCTTGATTATTGACAGTTGAGCAGCATAAGTCGTCACTGCTGAGCTCCATGCTTATTGCCTGCTGATTGCATGGTTCGTGTCTGCTCAGCTCTTTGAGTATTGCCTCCTGAGGTCCCTGTTCGGGCGCCACCTGCTGGGGACCAGACCCAAGTGATCCAGGGTATTCGAAGGAGAGATGGCCTAGGCGACTATTTATATGCTAATCAGAGATCTCAAGAATAATATTATGAGGATAGCTCAGTAGGAAAATTCGGTGGAGAAAAGAGACTGAGTAGATTGGTTTATGCGGGAGACCAATCAAACTTCAAGACAAGAAGTTTGCACCACTTACGTAGGCCGCAGGCGCCCTCTCGAATAGCGGAAGGTGCCTCACCCTAGACACCTTCTGGAGTGGGCCTTAGCAGCCCAGGCATAATTAGTAAGCGTGGTGGGTTCCGCGCTCCAGATGGAGACTCAGCTGGAAGTTAAAGGGAAGAATGACAAGGAACTTTATGAATTGGAGCTGTAATTTAACTCTTTGACAGAGAGAGCGAGATGGTGGTGGAGGACAGCCCCCAGTGAAATCAGAGGTGAGAGCACAAAGCAATAAAGTAGGCACACTCTGGTTTTTCTGGGGGGGAGATGCTGGAGAATATCCGGGTGGACTCCTGAGGCTCGATCCCGCATTTGCGTATGCCGAGCCTCCTTCCTCATGACCTTAGTCCAGAGTGGAATGCCTCACCGGCTCCCGGCACATGAGCAGTGCATGCTCAGTCACGATATCGGTGCTTGATCAGCCACGTGATCAGTGCGTGCACAGTCCCGTGATCAGCACCTCTCAGTCACTGATCACTGCCTGATAAACACGTGATCAGTGCCAGATCATCCACGTCATCAGTGCATGGGCAGTCACGTGATCAGTGCATGATAGCCACGTGATCAGTGTGTGCACACTCCCATGATGAGCGCCTGTCAGTCACTGATCACTGCCTAAGAAAAACGTGATCAGTGCATTAGAGCCACGTGATCAGTGCGTGCACAGTCCCATGATCAGCGCCTGTCAGTCACTGATCATTGCCTAAGAAACACGTGATCAGTGCATGAGAGCCACGTGATCAGTGCCTGCAGAGTCACGTGATCAGGGCCTGCTAAGCTGCGTGATGCCTGCCGGCTCATCTGCATGTCAATTGCCAGCTGAGCTGCGTGATTCCTGTCGGCTCATGTGCTTGACAATTGCCAGCTGAGCTGCGTGATTCCTGTCGGCTCATCTGCTTAACAATTGCCAGCTGAGCTGCGTGATTCCTGCCAGGTCACCTGCTTGATTATTGCCAGTTGAGCAGCATGATTCGTCACTGCTGAGCTCCATGCTTATTGCCTGCTGATTGCGTGGTTCGTGTCTGCTCAGCTCTTTGAGTATTGCCTCATGAGGTCCCTGTTCGGCACCACCTGCCGGGGACCAGCCCCAGCTGATCCAGGGTATTGGAAGGAGAGATGGCCTAGGCGACTATTTATATGCTCATCAGAGACGTCAAGAATAATAATATGAGGATAGCTCAGTAGGAAAATTCGGTGGAGAAAAGAGACTGAGTAGCTTGGTTTACGCGGGAGACCAATCAAACTTCAAGACAAGAAGTTTGCACCATTTACGTAGGCCGCAGGCGCCCTCTCGAATAGCGGAAGGTGCCTCACCCTAGACACCTTCTCGAGTGGGTCTTAGCAGCCCAGGCATAATTAGTAAGCCTGGTGGGTTCCTCGATGCAGATGGAGACTCAGCTGGATGTTAAAGGGAAGAATGACAAGGAACTTTATGAATTGGAGCTGTAAGTTAACTCTTTGACAGAGAGAGCGAGATGGTGGGGGGGGGACAGACCCCAGTGAAATCAGAGGTGAGAGCACAAAGCAATATAGTAGGCAGACTCTGGTTTTTTTTGGGGGGAGATGCTGGAGAATATCCGGGTGGACTCCTGAGGCTCGATCCCGCATTTACGTATGCCGAGCCTCCTTCCTCATGACCTTAGTCCAGAGTGGAATGCCTCACCGGCTCCCGGCACATGATCAGTGCATGCTCAGTCACGATATCGGTGCTTGATCAGCCACGTGATCAGTGCGTGCACAGTCCCGTGATCAGCACCTCTCAGTCACTGATCACTACCTGATAAACCCGTGACCAGTGCCAGATCAGCCACGTCATCAGTGCATGGGCAGTCACGTGATCAGTGCATGATAGCCACGTGATCAGTGTGTGCACACTCCCATGATGAGCGCCTGTCAGTCACTGATCACTGCCTAAGAAAAACGTGATCAGTGCATTAGAGCCACGTGATCAGTGCGTGCACAGTCCCATGATCAGCGCCTGTCAGTCACTGATCATTGCCTAAGAAACACGTGATCAGTGCATGAGAGCCACGTGATCAGTGCCTGCAGAGTCACGTGATCAGGGCCTGCTGAGCTGCGTGATGCCTGCCGGCTCATCTGCATGACAATTGCCAGCTGAGCTGCGTGATTCCTGTCGGCTCATGTGCTTGACAATTGCCAGCTGAGCTGCGTGATTCCTGTCGGCTCATCTGCTTAACAATTGCCAGCTGAGCTGCGTGATTCCTGCCTGGTCACCTGCTTGATTATTGCCAGTTGAGCAGCATGATTCGTCACTGCTGAGCTCCATGCTTATTGCCTGCTGATTGCGTGGTTCGTGTCTGCTCAGCTCTTTGAGTATTGCCTCATGAGGTCCCTGTTCGGCACCACCTGCCGGGGACCAGCCCCAGCTGATCCAGGGTATTGGAAGGAGAGATGGCCTAGGCGACTATTTATATGCTAATCAGAGACGTCAAGAATAATAATATGAGGATAGCTCAGTAGGAAAATTCGGTGGAGAAAAGAGACTGAGTAGCTTGGTTTACGCGGGAGACCAATCAAACTTCAAGACAAGAAGTTTGCACCACTTACGTAGGCCGCAGGCGCCCTCTCGAATAGCGGAAGGTGCCTCACCCTAGACACCTTCTCGAGTGGGTCTTAGCAGCCCAGGCATAATTAGTAAGCGTGGTGGGTTCCTCGCTCCAGATGGAGACTCAGCTGGAAGTTAAAGGGAAGAATGACAAGGAACTTTATGAATTGGAGCTGTAAGTTAACTCTTTGACAGAGAGAGCGAGATGGTGGTGGGGGACAGACCCCAGTGAAATCAGAGGTGAGAGCACAAAGCAATAAAGTAGGCAGACTCTGGTTTTTTTTGGGGGGAGATGCTCGAGAATATCCGGGTGGACTCCTGAGGCTCGATCCCGCATTTGCGTATGCCGAGCCTCCTTCCTCATGACCTTTGTCCAGACTGGAATGCCTCCCCGGCTCCCGGCACATGATCAGTGCATGCTTAGGCACGATATCAGTGCTTGATCAGCCACGTGATCACTGACGGCACAGTCACGTGATCAGCGCCTCTCAGTCACATGATCACCGTATGATAAACACGTGATCAGTGAACAAACAGCCACGTGATCACTGCATGCGCAGTCAGGTGGTCAGTTCCTGATCAGCCACGTGATCAGTGCGTGCACAGTTCCATGATCAGCGCCTTTCAGTCACTGATCACTGCCTGAGAAAAACGTGATAAGTGCCCGATCAGCCATGTCATCAGTGCATGCGCAGTCACGTGATCAGTGCATGATAGCCACGTGATCAGTGCGTGCACAGTCCCATGATCAGTGCCTGTCAGTCACTGATCACTGCCTGATAAACACGTGATCACTGCCTGATCAGCCACGTCATCAGTGCATGCGAAGTCACGGGATCAGTGCATGGTAGCCACGGGATCATTGCATGCTCAGTCACGTGATCTGTACTTGATCAGCCACGTGATCAGTGCCTGCAGAGTCACGTGATCAGGGCCTGCTGAGCTGCGTGATGCCTGCCGGCTCATCTGCATGACAATTGCCAGCTCAGCTGCGTGATTCCTGTCGGCTCATCCGCTTGACAATTGCCAGCTGAGCTGCGTGATTCCTGCCAGGTCACCTGCTTGATTATTGCCAGTTGAGCAGCATGATACGTCACTGCTGAGCTCCATGCTTATTGCCTGCTGATTGCGTGGTTCGTGTCTGCTCAGCTCTTTGAATATTGCCTCCTGAGGTCCCTGTTCGGGCGCCACCTGCTGGGGACCAGCCCCAGCTGATCCAGGGTATTCGAAGGAGAGATGGCCTAGGCGACTATTTATATGCTCGTCAGAGACGTCAAGAATAATAATATGAGGAGAGCTCAGTAGGAAAATTCGGTGGAGAAAAGAGACTGAGTAGCTTGGTTTACGCGGGAGACCAATCAAACTTCAAGACAAGAAGTTTGCACCACTTCCGTAGGCCGCAGGCGCCCTCTCGAATAGCGGAAGGTGCCTCACCCTAGACACCTTCTCGAGTGGGTCTTAGCAGCCCAGGCATAATTAGTAAGCGTGGTGGGTTCCGCGCTCCAGATGGAGACTCAGCTGGAAGTTAAAGGGAAGAATGACAAGGAACTTTATGAATTGGAGCTGTAAGTTAACTCTTTGACAGAGAGAGCGAGATGGTGGTGGGGGACAGCCCCCAGTGAAATCAGAGGTGAGAGCACAAAGCAATAAAGTAGGCAGACTCTGGTTTTTTTGGGGG
The DNA here is from genome assembly GCF_029378745.1 of Bos indicus. Classification (NCBI taxonomy): domain Eukaryota; kingdom Metazoa; phylum Chordata; class Mammalia; order Artiodactyla; family Bovidae; genus Bos; species Bos indicus. Next base: position 247,520 of record NW_027223733.1, on the reverse strand, counting down.
GAGATGCTCGAGAATATCCGGTGGACTCCTGAGGCTCGATCCCGCATTTGCGTATGCCGAGCCTCCTTCCTCATGACTTTTGTCCAGAGTGGAATGCCTCACCGGCTCCCGGCACATGATCAGTGCATGCTCAGTCACGATATCAGTGCATGATCAGCCACGTGATCACTGACTGCAGAGTCACGTGATCAGCGCCTCTCAGTCACGTGATCACCGTATGATAAAAACGTGATCAGTGAGCGAACAGCCACGTGATCACTGCATGCGCAGTCTGGTGGTCAGTTCCTGATCAGCCTCGTGATCAGTGAGTGCACAGTCCCATGATCAGCGCTTGTCAGTCACTGATCACTGCCTGATAAACACGTGATCAGTGCCCGATCAGCCACGTCATCAGTGCATGTGAAGCCACGTCATCATTGCATGTGCAGTCACGTGATTAGTGCATTATAGCCACCTGATCAGTGCGGGCACAGTCCCATGATCAGCGACTGTCAGTCCCTGAGCATTGCCTGATAAATAGGTGATCAGTGCATGATGAGCCATGTGATCAGTGCCCGATCAGCCACGTTATCAGTGCATGCGGAGTCACGTGTTCAGTGCATGATAGCCACGTGATCAGTGCATGCTCAGTCACGTGATCTGGACTTGATCAGTCACATGATCAGTGCCTGCAGAGTCACGTGATCAGGGCCTGCTGAGCTGCGTGATTCCTGCCGGCTCATCTGCATGACAATTGCCAGCTGAGCTGCGTGATTCCTGTCGGCTCATCTGCTTGACAATTGCCAGCTGAGCTGCGTGATTCCTGCCTGGTCACCTGCTTGATTATTGCCAGTTGAGCAGCATGATTCGTCACTGCTGAGCTCCATGCTTATTGCCTGCTGATTGCGTGGTTCGTGTCTGCTCAGCTCTTTGAGTATTGCCTCCTGAGGTCCCTGTTCGGGCGCCACCTGCCGGGGACCAGCCCCAGCTGATCCAGGGTATTCGAAGGAGAGATGGCCTAGGCGACTATTTATATGCTAATCAGAGATGTCAAGAATAATAGTATGAGGATAGCTCAGTAGGAAAATTCGGTGGAGAAAAGAGACTGAGTAGCTTGGGAGACCAATCAAACTTCAAGACAAGAAGTTTGCACCACTTCCGTAGGCCGCAGGCGCCCTCTCGAATAGCGGAAGGTGCCTCACCCTAGACACCTTCTCGAGTGGGTCTTAGCAGCCCAGGCATAATTAGTAAGCGTGGTGGGTTCCTCGCTCCAGATGGAGACTCAGCTGGAAGTTAAAGGGAAGAATGACAAGGAACTTTATGAATTGGAGCTGTAAGTTAACTGTTTGACAGAGAGAGCGAGATGGTGGTGGGGGACAGCCCCCAGTGAAATCAGAGGTGAGAGCACAAAGCAATAAAGTAGGCAGACTCTGGTTTTTTTGGGGGGGAGATGCTCGAGAATATCCGGGTGGACTCCTGAGGCTCGATCCCGCATTTGCGTATGCCGAGCCTCCTTCCTCATGACCTTTGTCCAGAGTGGAATGCCTCACCGGCTCCCGGCACATGATCAGTGCATGCTCAGTCACGATATCAGTGCATGATCAGCCACGTGATCACTGACGGCACAGTCACGTGATCAGCGCCTCTCAGTCACGTGATCACCGTATGATAAACACGTGATCGGTGAACGACCATCCACGTGAACACTGCATGCGCAGTCAGGTGGTCAGTTCCTGATCAGCCACGTGAACAGTGCGTGCACAGTCCCATGATCAGCACCTGTCAGTCACTGATCACTGCCTGATAAACACGTGATCAGTGCCCGATCAGCCACGTCATCAGTGCATGCGCAGTCACGTGATCAGTGCATGATAGCCACGTGATCAGTGCGTGCACAGTCCCATGATCAGCGCCGGTCAGTCACTGATCACTGCCTGATAAACACATGAGCAGTGCCAGATCAGCCACGTCATCAATGCATGCGCAGTCAGGTGATCAGTGCATGATAGCCACGTGATCAGTGCGGGCACAGTCCCATGATGAGCGCCTGTCAGTCACTGATCACTGCTTGATAAACACGTGATCAGTGCATGATGAGCCATGTGATCATTGCCTGATCAGCCACGTCATCAGTGCATGCTCAGTCACGTGATCTGTGCATGATAGCCACGTGATCAGTGCATGCAGAGTCACGTGATCAGGGCCTGCTGTTCTTGATCAGCCACGTGATCAGGGCCTGCTAAGCTTCGTGATTCCTGCCTGCTCATCTGCGTGACAATTGCCAGCTGAGCTGCGTGATTCCTGCCTGGTCACCTGCTGGATTATTGCCAGTTGAGCAGCATGATTCGTCACTGCTGAGCTCCATGCTTATTGCCTGCTGATTGCATGGTTCGTGTCTGCTCAGCTCTTTGAGTATTGCCTCCTGAGGTCCCTGTTCAGGCGCCACCTGCCGGGGACCAGCCCCAAGTGATCCAGGGTATTCGAAGGAGAGATGGCCTAGGCGACTATTTATATGCTAATCAGAGATGTCAAGAATAATAGTATGAGGATAGCTCAGTAGGAAAATTCGGTGGAGAAAAGAGACTGAGTAGCTTGGTTTATGCGGGAGACCAATCAAACTTCAAGACAAGAAGTTTGCACCACTTCCGTAGGCCGCAGGCGCCCTCTCGAATAGCGGAAGGTGCCTCACCCTAGACACCTTCTCGAGTGGGTCTTAGCAGCCCAGGCATAATTAGTAAGCGTGGTGGGTTCCGCGCTCCAGATGGAGACTCAGCTGGAAGTTAAAGGGAAGAATGACAAGGAACTTTATGAATTGGAGCTGTAAGTTAACTCTTTGACAGAGAGAGCGAGATGGTGGTGGGGGACAGCCCCCAGTGAAATCAGAGGTGAGAGCACAAAGCAATACAGTAGGCAGACTCTGGTTTTTTTGGGGGGGAGATGCTCGAGAATATCCGGGTGGACTCCTGAGGCTCGATCCCGCATTTGCGTATGCCGAGCCTCCTTCCTCATGACCTTTGTCCAGAGTGGAATGCCTCACCGGCTCCCGGCACATGATCAGTGCATGCTCAGTCACGATATCAGTGCATGATCAGCCACGTGATCACTGACGGCACAGTCACGTGATCAGCGCCTCTCAGTCACTGATCACTGCCTGATAAACACGTGATCAGTGCCAGATCAGCCACGTCATCAGTGCATGGGCAGTCACGTGATCAGTGCATGATAGCCACGTGATCAGTGCTGTGCACAGTCCCATGATGAGCCCTGTCAGTCACTGATCACTGCCTAAGAAAAACGTGATCAGTGCATTAGAGCCACGTGATCAGTGCGTGCACAGTCCCATGATCAGCGCCTGTCAGTCACTGATCATTGCCTGAGAAACACGTGATCAGTGCATGAGAGCCACGTGATCAGTGCCTGCAGAGTCACGTGATCAGGGCCTGCTGAGCTGCGTGATTCCTGCCGGCTCATCTGCATGACAATTGCCAGCTGAGCTGCGTGATTCCTGTCGGCTCATCTGCTTGACAATTGCCAGCTGAGCTGCGTGATTCCTGTCGGCTCATCTGCTTGACAATTGCCAGCTGAGCTGCGTGATTCCTGCCTGGTCACGTGCTTGATTATTGCCAGTTGAGCAGCATGATTCGTCACTGCTGAGCTCCATGCTTATTGCCTGCTGATTGCGTGGTTCGTGTCTGCTCAGCTCTTTGAGTATTGCCTCCTGAGGTCCCTGTTCGGTCGCCACCTGCCGGGGACCAGCCCCAACTGATCCAGGGTATTCGAAGGAGAGATGGCCTAGGCGACTATTTATATGCTAATCAGAGATGTCAAGAATAATAGTATGAGGAGAGCTCAGTAGGAAAATTCGGTGGAGAAAAGAGACTGAGTAGCTTGGTTTACGCGGAAGACCAATCAAACTTCAAGACAAGAAGTTTGCACCACTTACGTAGGCCGCAGGCGCCCTCTCGAATAGCGGAAGGTGCCTCACCCTAGACACCTTCTCGAGTGGGTCTTAGCAGCCCAGGCATAATTAGTAAGCGTGGTGGGTTCCGCGCTCCAGATGGAGACTCAGCTGGAAGTTAAAGGGAAGAATGACAAGGAACTTTATGAATTGGAGCTGTAAGTTAACTCTTTGACAGAGAGAGCGAGATGGTGGTGGGGGACAGCCCCCAGTGAAATCAGAGGTGAGAGCACAAAGCAATAAAGTAGGCAGACTCCGGTTTTTTTGGGGGGGAGATGCTCGAGAATATCCGGGTGGACTCCTGAGGCTCGATCCCGCATTTGCGTATGCCGAGCCTCCTTCCTCATGACCTTTGTCCAGAGTGGAATGCCTCCCCGGCTCCCGGCACATGATCAGTGCATGCTCAGTCACGATATCAGTGCATGATCAGCCACGTGATCACTGACGGCACAGTCACGTGATCAGCGCCTCTCAGTCACGTGATCACCGTATGATAAACACGTGATCAGTGAACGACCAGCCACGTGATCACTGCATGCGCAGTCAGGTGGTCAGTTCCTGATCAGCCACGTGATCAGTGCGTGCACAGTCCCCTGATCAGCGCCTGTCAGTCACTGATCACTGCCTGATAAACACGTGATCAGTGCCCGATCAGCCACGTCATCAGTGCATGCGCAGTCACGTGATCAGTGCATGATAGCCACGTGATCAGTGCGTGCACAGTCCCATGATCAGCGCCTGTCAGTCACTGATCATTGCCTGATAAACACGTGATCAGTGCATGCCTGATCAGCCACGTCATCAGTGCATGCGCAGTCACGTGATCAGTGCATGATAGCCACGTGATCAGTGCATGCTCAGTCACGTGATCTGTACTTGATCAGCCACGTGATCAGTGCCTGCAGAGTCACGTGATCAGGGCCTGCTGAGCTGCGTGATTCCTGCCGGCTCATCTGCATGACAATTGCCAGCTGAGCTGCGTGATTCCTGTCGGCTCATCTGCTTGACAATTGCCAGCTGAGCTGCGTGATTCCTGCCTGGTCACCTGCTTGATTATTGCCAGTTGAGCAGCATGATTCGTCACTGCTGAGCTCCATGCTTATTGCCTGCTGATTGCGTGGTTCGTGTCTGCTCAGCTCTTTGAGTATTGCCTCCTGAGGTCCCTGTTCGGGCGCCACCTGCCGGGGACCAGCCCCAGCTGATCCAGGGTATTCGAAGGAGAGATGGCCTAGGCGACTATTTATATGCTAATCAGAGATGTCAAGAATAATAGTATGAGGATAGCTCAGTAGGAAAATTCGGTGGAGAAAAGAGACTGAGTAGCTTGGTTTACGCGGGAGACCAATCAAACTTCAAGACAAGAAGTTTGCACCACTTACGTAGGCCGCAGGCGCCCTCTCGAATAGCGGAAGGTGCCTCACCCTAGACACCTTCTCGAGTGGGTCTTAGCAGCCCAGGCATAATTAGTAAGCGTGGTGGGTTCCGCGCTCCAGATGGAGACTCAGCTGGAAGTTAAAGGGAAGAATGACAAGGAACTTTATGAATTGGAGCTGTAAGTTAACTCTTTGACAGAGAGAGCGAGATGGTGGTGGGGGACAGCCCCCAGTGAAATCAGAGGTGAGAGCACAAAGCAATAAAGTAGGCAGACTCTGGTTTTTTTGGGGGGGAGATGCTCGAGAATATCCGGGTGGACTCCTGAGGCTCGATCCCGCATTTGCGTATGCCGAGCCTCCTTCCTCATGACCTTTGTCCAGAGTGGAATGCCTCACCGGCTCCCGGCACATGATCAGTGCATGCTCAGTCACGATATCAGTGCATGATCAGCCACGTGATCACTGACGGCACAGTCACGTGATCAGCGCCTCTCAGTCACGTGATCACCTTATGATAAACACGTGATCAGTGAACGACCAGCCACGTGATCACTGCATGCGCAGTCAGATGGTCAGTTCCTGATCAGCCACGTGATCAGTGCGTGCACAGTCCCATGATCAGCTCCTGTCAGTCACTGATCACTGCCTTATAAACCCGGGATCAGTGCCCGATCAGCCACGTCATCAGTGCACGCGCAGTCACGTGATCAGTGCATTATAGCCACGTGATCAGTGCGTGCACAGTCCCATGATCAGCGCCTGTCAGTCACTGATCATTGCCTGAGAAACAGGTGATCAGTGCATGATAAGCCATGTGATCAGTGCCTGATCAGCCACGTCATCAGTGCATGCGCAGTCACGTGATCAGTGCATGATAGCCACGTGATCAGTGCATGCTCAGTCACGTGATCTGGACTTGATCAGCCACGTGATCAGTGCCTGCAGAGTCACGTGATCAGGGCCTGCTGAGCTGCGTGATTCCTGCCGGCTCATCTGCATGACAATTGCCAGCTGAGCTGCGTGATTCCTGTCGGCTCATCTGCTTGACAATTGCCAGCTGAGCTGCGTGATTCCTGCCTGGTCACCTGCTTGATTATTGCCAGTTGAGCAGCATGATTCGTCACTGCTGAGCTCCATGCTTATTGCCTGCTGATTGCGTGGTTCGTGTCTGCTCAGCTCTTTGAGTATTGCCTCCTGAGGTCCCTGTTCGGGCGCCACCTGCCGGGGACCAGCCCCAGCTGATCCAGGGTATTCGAAGGAGAGATGGCCTAGGCGACTATTTATATGCTAATCAGAGATGTCAAGAATAATAGTATGAGGATAGCTCAGTAGGAAAATTCGGTGGAGAAAAGAGACTGAGTAGCTTGGTTTACGCGGGAGACCAATCAAACTTCAAGACAAGAAGTTTGCACCACTTACGTAGGCCGCAGGCGCCCTCTCGAATAGCGGAAGGTGCCTCACCCTAGACACCTTCTCGAGTGGGTCTTAGCAGCCCAGGCATAATTAGTAAGCGTGGTGGGTTCCGCGCTCCAGATGGAGACTCAGCTGGAAGTTAAAGGGAAGAATGACAAGGAACTTTATGAATTGGAGCTGTAAGTTAACTCTTTGACAGAGAGAGCGAGATGGTGGTGGGGGACAGCCCCCAGTGAAATCAGAGGTGAGAGCACAAAGCAATAAAGTAGGCAGACTCTGGTTTTTTTGGGGGGGAGATGCTCGAGAATATCCGGGTGGACTCCTGAGGCTCGATCCCGCATTTGCGTATGCCGAGCCTCCTTCCTCATGACCTTTGTCCAGAGTGGAATGCCTCACCGGCTCCCGGCACATGATCAGTGCATGCTCAGTCACGATATCAGTGCATGATCAGCCACGTGATCACTGACGGCACAGTCACGTGATCAGCGCCTCTCAGTCACGTGATCACCGTATGATAAACACGTGATCAGTGAACGAACAGCCACGTGATCACTGCATGCGCAGTCAGGTGGTCAGTTCCGGATCAGCCACGTGATCAGTGCGTGCACAGGTCCCATGATCCTGCTCCTTGTCAGTCACTGATCACTGCCTGAAAAACTCGGATCAGTGCCCGATTAGCCACGCTCAGGCAGTGCATCATTGCATTGCGCAGTCACGTGATCAGTGCATGATAGCCACGTGATCAGTGCGTGCCAGTCCCAGATCAGCGCCTGTCAGTCACTGATCATTGCCTGAGAAACAGGTGATCAGTGCCATGATGAGCCATGTGATCAGTGCCCGATCAGCCACGTCATCAGTGCATGCCGCAGTCACGTGATCAGTGCATGATAGCCACGTGTTCAGTGCTGCTCAGTCACATGATCTGGACTTGTTCAGTCACTGATCATGTGCCTGCAGAGTCACGTGATCAGGGCCTGCTGAGCCATGAGCTGCGTGATTCCTGCCGGCTCATCTGCATGACAATTGCCAGCTGAGCTGCGTGATTCCTGTCGGCTCATCTGCTTGACAATTGCCAGCTGAGCTGCGTGATTCCTGCCTGGTCACCTGCTTGAATATTGCCAGTTGAGCAGCATGATTCGTCACTGCTGAGCTCCATGCTTATTGCCTGCTGATTGCGTGGTTCGTGTCTGCTCAGCTCTTTGAGTATTGCCTTCTGAGGTCCCTGTTCGGGCGCCACCTGCCGGGGACCAGCCCCAGCTGATCCAGGGTATTCGAAGGAGAGATGGCCTAGGCGACTATTTATATGCTAATCAGAGATGTCAAGAATAATAGTATGAGGATAGCTCAGTAGGAAAATTCGGTGGAGAAAAGAGACTGAGTAGCTTGGTTTACGCGGGAGACCAATCAAACTTCAAGACAAGAAGTTTGCACCACTTACATAGGCCACAGGCGCCCTCTCGAATAGCGGAAGGTGCCTCACCCTAGACACCTTCTCGAGTGGGTCTTAGCAGCCCAGGCATAATTAGTAAGCGAGGTGGGTTCCGAGCTCCAGATGGAGACTCAGCTGGAAGTTCAAGGGAAGAATGACAAGGAACTTTATGAATTGGAGCTGTAAGTTAACTCTTTGACAGAGAGAGCGAGATGGTGGTGGGGGACAGCCCCCAGTGAAATCAGAGGTGAGAGCACAAAGCAATAAAGTAGGCAGACTCTGGTTTTTTTGGGGGGGAGATGCTCGAGAATATCCGGGTGGACTCCTGAGGCTCGATCCCGCATTTGCGTATGCCGAGCCTCCTTCCTCATGACCTTTGTCCAGAGTGGAATGCCTCACCGGCTCCCGGCACATGATCAGTGCATGCTCAGTCACGATATCAGTGCATGATCAGCCACGTGATCACTGACGGCACAGTCACGTGATCAGCGCCTCTCAGTCACGTGATCACCATATGATAAACACGTGATCAGTGAACGACCATCCACGTGATCACTGCATGCTCAGTCAGGTGGTCAGTTCCTGATCAGCCACGTGATCAGTGCGTGCACAGTCCCATGATCAGCACCTGTCAGTCACTGATCACTGCCTGATAAACACGTGATCAGTGCCCGATCAGCCACGTCATCAGTGCATGCGCAGTCACGTGATCAGTGCATGATAGCCACGTGATCAGTGCGTGCACAGTCCCATGATCAGCGCCTGTCAGTCACTGATCACTGCCTGATAAACACATGAGCAGTGCCAGATCAGCCACGTCATCAATGCATGCGCAGTCACGTGATCAGTGCATGATAGCCACGTGATCAGTGCGGGCACAGTCCCATGATGAGCGCCTGTCAGTCACTGATCACTGCTGATAAACACGTGATCAGTGCATGATGAGCCATGTGATCATTGCCTGATCAGCCACGTCATCAGTGCATGCTCTGTCACGTGATCTGTGCATGAGAGCCACGTGATCAGTGCTTGCTCAGTCACGTGATCCCGTACTTGATCAACCACGTGATCAGTGCCTGCAGAGTCACGGGATCAGGGCCTGCTGAGCTGCATGATTCCTGCCGGCTCATCTGCATGATAATTGGCAGCTGAGCTGCGGGATTCCTGAATGCTCATCTGCTTGCCAATTGCCAGCTGAGCCGCGGGATTCCTGCCTGGTCACCTGCTTGATTATTGCCAGTTGAGCAGCATGATTCGTCACTGCTGAGCTCCATGCTTATTGCCTGCTGATTGCGTGGTTCGTGTCTGCTCAGCTCTTTGATTATTGCCTCCTGAGGTCCCTGTTCGGGCGCCACCTGCCGGGGAACATCCCCAGCTGACCCAGGGTATTCGAAGTAGAGATGGCCTAGGCGACTATTTATATGCTTATCAGAGATATCAAGAATAATATTATTAGGATAGCTCAGTAGGAAAATTCGGTGGAGAAAAGAGATTGAGTAGCTTGGTTTACACGGGAGACCAATAAAATATCTAGACAAGAAGTTTGCATCACTTACATAGGGAGAAGGCGCCCTCTCGAATGGCGGAAGGCGCCTCACCCTAGACACCTTCTCGAGTGGGTCTTAGCAGCCCAGGCATAATTAGTAAGCGTGGTGGGTTCCGCGCTCCAGATGGAGACTCAGCTGGAAGTTAAAGGGAAGAATGACAAGGAACTTTATGAATTGGAGCTGTAAGTTAACTCTTTGACAGAGAGAGCGAGATGGTGCTGGGGGACAGCCCCCAGTGAAATCAGAGGTGAGAGCACAAAGCAATAAAGTAGGCAGACTCTGGTTTTTTTGGGGGGGAGATGCTCGAGAATATCCGGGTGGACTCTTGAGGCTCGATCCCGCATTTGCGTATGCCGAGCCTCCTTCCTCATGACCTTTGTCCAAATTGGAATGCCTCACCGTCTCCCGGCACATGATCAGTGCATGCTCAGTCACGATATCAGTGCATGATCAGCCACGTGATCACTGACTGTACAGTCACGTGATCAGCGCCTCTCAGTCACGTGATCACCGTATGATAAACACGTGATCAGTGAACGATCAGTCACCTGATCACTGCATGCTCAGTCAGGTGGTCAGTTCCTGATCAGCCACGTGATCAGTGCGTGCACAGTCACATGATCAGCGCCTGTCAGTCACTGATCACTGCATGAGAAACACGTGATCAGTGCATGAGAGCCACGTGATCAGTGCCTGATCATCCACGTCATCAGTGCATGCGCAGTCACGTGATCAGTGCATGAGAGCCACGTGATCAGTGCATGCTCAGTCACGTGATCTGTGCTTGATCAGCCACGTGATCAGTGCCTGCAGAGTCACGTGATCAGGGCCTGCTGAGCTGCGTGATTCCTTACTGCTCATCTGCATGATAACTGCCAGCTGAGCTGCGTGATTCTTGTCTGCTCATCTGCTTGACAATTGCCAGCTGAGCTGCGTGATTCCTGTCGGCTCATCTGCTTGACAATGCCATCGCGTGATTCCTGCCTGGTCCCCTGCTTGATTATTGCCAGTTGAGCAGCATGATTCGTCACTGCTGAGCTCCATGCTTATTGCCTGCTGATTGCGTGGTTCGTGTCTGCTCAGCTCTTTGAGTATTGCCTCCTGAGGTCCCTGTTCGGGCGCCACCTGCCGGGGACCAGCCCCAGCTGATCCAGGGTATTCGAAGGAGAGATGGCCTAGGCGACTATTTATATGCTAATCGGAGATGTCAAGAATAATAGTATGAGGATAGCTCAGTAGGAAAATTCGGTGGAGAAAAGAGACTGAGTAGCTTGGTTTACGCGGGAGACCAATCAAACTTCAAGACAAGAAGTTTGCACCACTTACGTAGGCCGCAGGCGCCCTCTCGAATAGCGGAAGGTGCCTCACCCTAGACACCTTCTCGAGTGGGTCTTAGCAGCCCAGGCATAATTAGTAAGCGTGGTGGGTTCCGCGCTCCAGATGGAGACTCAGCTGGAAGTTAAAGGGAAGAATGACAAGGAACTTTATGAACTGGAGCTGTAAGTTAACTCTTTGACAGAGAGAGCGAGATGGTGGTGGGGGACAGCCCCCAGTGAAATCAGAGGTGAGAGCACAAAGCAATAAAGTAGGCAGACTCTGGTTTTTTTGGGGGGAGATGCTCGAGAATATCCGGGTGGCCTCCTGAGGCTCGATCCCGCATTTGCGTATGCCGAGCCTCCTTCCTCATGACCTTTGTCCAGAGTGGAATGCCTCACCGGCTCCCGGCACATGATCAGTGCATGCTCAGTCACGATATCAGTGCATGATCAGCCACGTGATCACTGACGGCACAGTCACGTGATCAGCGCCTCTCAGTCACGTGATCACCGTATGATAAACACGTGATCAGTGAACGACAGCCACGTGATCACTGCATGCGCAGTCAGGTGGTCAGTTCCTGATCAGCCACGTGATCAGTGCGTGCACAGTCCCATGATCAGCGCCTGTCTGTCACTGATCACTGCCTGATAAACACGGGATCAGTGCCCGATCAGCCACGTCATCAGTGCATGCGCAGTCACGTGATCAGTGCATGATAGCCAAGTGATCAGTGCGTGCACAGTCACATGATCAGTGCCTGTAAGTCACTGATCACTGCATGAGAAACACGTGTTCAGTGCATGAGGAGCCACGTGATCAGTGCCTGATCATCCACGTCATCAGTGCAAGTGCAGTCACCTGATCAGTGCATGAGAGCCACGTGATCAGTGCTTGCTCAGTCACGTGATCCGTACTTGATCAGCCACGTGATCAGTGCCTGCAGAGTCACGGGATCAGGGCCTGCTGAGCTGCATGATTCCTGCCGGCTCATCTGCATGATAATTGGCAGCTGAGCTGCGGGATTCCTGAATGCTCATCTGCTTGCCAATTGCCAGCTGAGCCGCGGGATTCCTGCCTGGTCACCTGCTTGATTATTGCCAGTTGAGCAGCATGATTCGTCACTGCTGAGCTCCATGCTTATTGCCTGCTGATTGCGTGGTTCGTGTCTGCTCAGCTCTTTGATTATTGCCTCCTGAGGTCCCTGTTCGGGCGCCACCTGCCGGGGAACATCCCCAGCTGACCCAGGGTATTCGAAGGAGAGATGGCCTAGGCGACTATTTATATGCTTATCAGAGATATCAAGAATAATAGTATGAGGATAGCTCAGTAGGAAAATTCGGTGGAGAAAAGAGACTGAGTAGCTTGGTTTACGCGGGAGACCAATCAAACTTCAAGACAAGAAGTTTGCACCACTTACGTAGGCCGCAGGCGCCCTCTCGAATAGCGGAAGGCGCCTCACCCTAGACACCTTCTCGAGTGGGTCTTAGCAGCCCAGGCATAATTAGTAAGCGTGGTGGGTTCCGCGCTCCAGATGGAGACTCAGCTGGAAGTTAAAGGGAAGAATGACAAGGAACTTTATGAATTGGAGCTGTAAGTTAACTCTTTGACAGAGAGAGCGAGATGGTGGTGGGGGACAGCCCCCAGTGAAATCAGAGGTGAGAGCACAAAGCAATAAAGTAGGCAGACTCTGGTTTTTTTGGGGGGGAGATGCTCGAGAATATCCGGGTGGACTCCTGAGGCTCGATCCCGCATTTGCGTATGCCGAGCCTCCTTCCTCATGACCTTTGTCCAGAGTGGAATGCCTCACCGGCTCCCAGCACATGATCAGTGCATGCTCAGTCACGATATCAGTGCATGATCAGCCACGTGATCACTGACGGCACAGTCACGTGATCAGCGCCTCTCAGTCACGTGATCACCTTATGATAAACACGTGATCAGTGAACGACCAGCCACGTGATCACTGCATGCGCAGTCAGGTGGTCAGTTCCTGATCAGCCACGTGATCAGTGCGTGCACAGTCCCCTGATCAGCTCCTGTCAGTCACTGTTCACTGCCTTATAAACCCGGGATCAGTGCCCGATCAGCCAGGTCATCAGTGCATGCGCAGTCACGTGATCAGTGCATGATAGCCACGTGATCAGTGCGTGCACAGTCCCATGATCAGCGCCTGTCAGTCACTGATCATTGCCTGAGAAACAGGTGATCAGTGCATGATGAGCCACGTGATCAGTGCCTGATCAGCCACGTGATCAGTGCATGACAGTCACGTGATCAGTGCATGATAGCCACGTGATCAGTGCATGCTCAGTCACGTGATCTGGACTTGATCAGCCACGTGATCAGTGCCTGCAGAGTCACGTGATCAGGGCCTGCTGAGCTGCGTGATTCCTGCCGGCTCATCTGCATGACAATTGCCAGCTGAGCTGCGTGATTCCTGTCGGCTCATCTGCTTGACAATTGCCAGCTGAGCTGCGTGATTCCTGCCTGGTCACCTGCTTGATTATTGCCAGTTGAGCAGCATGATTCGTCACTGCTGAGCTCCATGCTTATTGCCTGCTGATTGCGTGGTTCGTGTCTGCTCAGCTCTTTGAGTATTGCCTCCTGAGGTCCCTGTTCGGGCGCCACCTGCCGGGGACCAGCCCCAGCTGATCCAGGGTATTCGAAGGAGAGATGGCCTAGGCGACTATTTATATGCTAATCAGAGATGTCAAGAATAATAGTATGAGGATAGCTCAGTAGGAAAATTCGGTGGAGAAAAGAGACTGAGTAGCTTGGTTTACGCGGGAGACCAATCAAACTTCAAGACAAGAAGTTTGCACCACTTACGTAGGCCGCAGGCGCCCTCTCGAATAGCGGAAGGTGCCTCACCCTAGACACCTTCTCGAGTGGGTCTTAGCAGCCCAGGCATAATTAGTAAGCGTGGTGGGTTCCGCGCTCCAGATGGAGACTCAGCTGGAAGTTAAAGGGAAGAATGACAAGGAACTTTATGAATTGGAGCTGTAAGTTAACTCTTTGACAGAGAGAGCGAGATGGTGGTGGGGGACAGCCCCCAGTGAAATCAGAGGTGAGAGCACAAAGCAATAAAGTAGGCAGACTCCGGTTTTTTTGGGGGGGAGATGCTCGAGAATATCCGGGTGGACTCCTGAGGCTCGATCCCGCATTTGCGTATGCCGAGCCTCCTTCCTCATGACCTTTGTCCAGAGTGGAATGCCTCACCGGCTCCCGGCACATGAGCAGTGCATGCTCAGTCACGATATCGGTGCTTGATCAGCCACGTGATCAGTGCGTGCACAGTCCCGTGATCAGCACCTCTCAGTCACTGATCACTGCCTGATAAACACGTGATCAGTGCCAGAACAGCCACGTCATCAGTGCATGCGCAGTCACGTGATCAGTGCATGATAGCCACGTGATCAGTGTGTGCACAGTCCCATGATGAGCGCCTGTCAGGCACTGATCACTGCCTAAGAAAAACGTGATCAGTGCATGAGAGCCACGTGATCAGTGCGTGCACAGTCCCATGATCAGCGCCTGTCAGTCACTGATCGTTGCCTAAGAAACACGTGATCAGTGCATGTGAGCCACGTGATCAGTGCCTGCAGAGTCACGTGATCAGGGCCTGCTGAGCTGCGTGATGCCTGCCGGCTCATCTGCATGACAATTGCCAGGTGAGCTGCCTGATTCCTGTCGGCTCATGTGCTTGACAATTGCCAGCTGAGCTGCGTGATTCCTGTCGGCTCATCTGCTTAAACAATTGCCAGCTGAGCTGCGTGATTCCTGCCTGGTCACCTGCTTGATTATTGCCAGTTGAGCAGCATGATTCGTCACTGCTGAGCTCCATGCTTATTGCCTGCTGATTGCGTGGTTCGTGTCTGCTCAGCTCTTTGAGTATTGCCTCCTGAGGTCCCTGTTCGGTCGCCACCTGCCGGGGACCAGCCCCAACTGATCCAGGGTATTCGAAGGAGAGATGGCCTAGGCGACTATTTATATGCTAATCAGAGATGTCAAGAATAATTGTATGAGGATAGCTCAGTAGGAAAATTCGGTGGAGAAAAGAGACTGAGTAGCTTGGTTTACGCGGGAGACCAATCAAACTTCAAGACAAGAAGTTTGCACCACTTACGTAGGCCGCAGACGCCCTCTCGAATAGCGGAAGGTGCCTCACCCTAGACACCTTCTCGAGTGGGTCTTAGCAGCCCAGGCATAATTAGTAAGCGTGGTGGGTTCCGCGCTCCAGATGGAGACTCAGCTGGAAGTTAAAGGGAAGAATGACAAGGAACTTTATGAATTGGAGCTGTAAGTTAACTCTTTGACAGAGAGAGCGAGATGGTGGTGGAGGACAGCCCCCAGTGAAATCAGAGGTGAGAGCACAAAGCAATAAAGTAGGCAGACTCTGGTTTTTCTGGGGGGGAGATGCTCGAGAATATCCGGGTGGACTCCTGAGGCTCGATCCCGCATTTGCGTATGCCGAGCCTCCTTCCTCATGACCTTAGTCCAGAGTGGAATGCCTCACCGGCTCCCGGCACATGATCAGTGCATGCTCAGTCACGATATCAGTGCTTGATCAGCCACGTGATCAGTGCGTGCACAGTCCCCTGATCAGCACCTGTCAGTCACTGATCACTGCCTGATAAACACGTGATCAGTGCCAGAACAGCCACGTCATCAGTGCATGCGCAGTCACGTGATCAGTGCATGATAGCCACGTGATCAGTGTGTGCACAGTCCCATGATGAGCGCCTGTCAGGCACTGATCACTGCCTAGAAACACGTGATCAGTGCATGATGAGCCACGTGATCAGTGCCTGATCAGCCACGTCATCAGTGCATGCGACAGTCACGTGATCAGTGCATGATAGCCACGTGATCAGTGCATGCTCAGTCACGTGATCTGTACTTGATCAGCCACGTGATCAGTGCCTGCAGAGTCACGTGATCAGGGCCTGCTGAGCTGCGTGATTCCTGCCGGCTCATCTGCTTGACAATTGCCAGCTGAGCTGCGTGATTCCTGTCGGCTCATCTGCTTGACAATTGCCAGCTGAGCTGCGTGATTCCTGCCTGGTCACCTGCTTGATTATTGCCAGTTGAGCAGCATGATTCGTCACTGCTGAGCTCCATGCTTATTGCCTGCTGATTGCGTGGTTCGTGTCTGCTCAGCTCTTTGAGTATTGCCTCCTGAGGTCCCTGTTCGGGCGCCACCTGCCGGGGACCAGCCCCAGCTGATCCAGGGTATTCGAAGGAGAGATGGCCTAGGCGACTATTTATATGCTAATCAGAGATGTCAAGAATAATAGTATGAGGATAGCTCAGTAGGAAAATTCGGTGGAGAAAAGAGACTGAGTAGCTTGGTTTACGCGGGAGACCAATCAAACTTCAAGACAAGAAGTTTGCACCACTTACGTAGGCCGCAGGCGCCCTCTCGAATAGCGGAAGGTGCCTCACCCTAGACACCTTCTCGAGTGGGTCTTAGCAGCCCAGGCATAATTAGTAAGCGTGGTGGGTTCCTCACTCCAGATGGAGACTCAGCTGGAAGTTAAAGGGAAGAATGACAAGGAACTTTATGAATTGGAGCTGTAAGTTAACTCTTTGACAGAGAGAGCGAGATGGTGGTGGGGGACAGCCCCCAGTGAAATCAGAGGTGAGAGCACAAAGCAATAAAGTAGGCAGACTCTGGTTTTTTTGGGGGGGAGATGCTCGAGAATATCCGGGTGGACTCCTGAGGCTCGATCCCGCATTTGCGTATGCCGAGCCTCCTTCCTCATGACCTTTGTCCAGACTGGAATGCCTCACCGGCTCCCGGCACATGATCAGTGCATGCTTAGGCACGATATCAGTGCTTGATCAGCCACGTGATCACTGACGGCACAGTCACGTGATCAGCGCCTCTCAGTCACATGATCACCGTATGATAAACACGTGATCAGTGAACAAACAGCCACGTGATCACTGCATGCGCAGTCAGGTGATCAGTTCCTGATCAGCCACGTGATCAGTGCGTGCACAGTTCCATGATCAGCGCCTTTCAGTCACTGATCACTGCCTGAGAAAAACGTGATAAGTGCCCGATCAGCCATGTCATCAGTGCATGCGCAGTCACGTGATCAGTGCATGATAGCCACGTGATCAGTGCGTGCACAGTCCCATGATCAGCGCCTGTCAGTCAGTGATCACTGCCTGATAAACACGTGATCACTGCCTGATCAGCCACGTCATCAGTGCATGCGAAGTCACGGGATCAGTGCATGGTAGCCACGTGATCAGTGCATGCTCAGTCACGTGATCTGTACTTGATCAGCCACGTGATCAGTGCCTGCAGAGTCACGTGATCAGGGCCTGCTGAGCTGCGTGATTCCTGCCGGCTCATCTGCATGACAATTGCCAGCTGAGCTGCGTGATTCCTGTCGGCTCATCTGCTTGACAATTGCCAGCTGAGCTGCGTGATTCCTGCCTGGTCACCTGCTTGATTATTGCCAGTTGAGCAGCATGATTCGTCACTGCTGAGCTCCATGCTTATTGCCTGCTGATTGCGTGGTTCGTGTCTGCTCAGCTCTTTGAGTATTGCCTCCTGAGGTCCCTGTTCGGGCGCCACCTGCCGGGGACCAGCCCCAGCTGATCCAGGGTATTCGAAGGAGAGATGGCCTAGGCGACTATTTATATGCTAATCAGAGATGTCAAGAATAATAGTATGAGGATAGCTCAGTAGGAAAATTCGGTGGAGAAAAGAGACTGAGTAGCTTGGTTTACGCGGGAGACCAATCAAACTTCAAGACAAGAAGTTTGCACCACTTACGTAGGCCGCAGGCGCCCTCTCGAATAGCGGAAGGTGCCTCACCCTAGACACCTTCTCGAGTGGGTCTTAGCAGCCCAGGCATAATTAGTAAGCGTGGTGGGTTCCGCGCTCCAGATGGAGACTCAGCTGGAAGTTAAAGGGAAGAATGACAAGGAACTTTATGAATTGGAGCTGTAAGTTAACTCTTTGACAGAGAGAGCGAGATGGTGGTGGGGGACAGCCCCCAGTGAAATCAGAGGTGAGAGCACAAAGCAATAAAGTAGGCAGACTCTGGTTTTTTTGGGGGGGAGATGCTCGAGAATATCCGGGTGGACTCCTGAGGCTCGATCCCGCATTTGCGTATGCCGAGCCTCCTTCCTCATGACCTTTGTCCAGAGTGGAATGCCTCACCGGCTCCCGGCACATGATCAGTGCATGCTCAGTCACGATATCAGTGCATGATCAGCCACGTGATCACTGACGGCACAGTCACGTGATCAGCGCCTCTCAGTCACGTGATCACCGTATGATAAACACGTGATCAGTGAACGATCAGCCACGTGATCACTGCATGCGCAGTCAGGTGGTCAGTTCCTGATCAGCCACGTGATCAGTGCGTGCACAGTCCCATGATCAGCGCCTGTCAGTCACTGATCACTGCCTGATAAACACGTGATAGTGCATGATAGCCACGTGATCAGTGCCCGATCAGCCACGTCATCAGTGCATGCTCTTTCACGTGATCTGTGCATGATAGCCACGTGACCAGTGCATGCTCAGTCACCGTGATCTGTTCTTGATCAGCCACGTGATCAGTGCCTGCAGAGTCACGTGATCAGGGCCTGCTGAGC
The DNA here is from genome assembly GCF_029378745.1 of Bos indicus. Taxonomy (NCBI): domain Eukaryota; kingdom Metazoa; phylum Chordata; class Mammalia; order Artiodactyla; family Bovidae; genus Bos; species Bos indicus. The sequence goes on along the minus strand of NW_027223733.1, from coordinate 228,878 downwards.
TGCGTGATTCCTGCCGGCTCATCTGAATGACAATTGCCAGCTGAGCTGCGTGATTCCTGTCGGCCGATCAGCTTGACAATTGCCAGCTGAGCTGCGTGATTCCTGCCTGGTCACCTGCTTGATTATTGCCAGTTGAGCAGCATGAGTCGTCACTGCTGAGCTCCATGCTTATTGCCTGCTGATTGCGTGGTTCGTGTCTGCTCAGCTCTTTGAGTATTGCCTCCTGAGGTCCCTGTTCGGGCGCCACCTGCCGGGGACCAGCCCCAGCTGATCCAGGGTATTCGAAGGAGAGATGGCCTAGGCGACTATTTATATGCTAATCAGAGATGTCAAGAATAATAGTATGAGGATAGCTCAGTAGGAAAATTCGGTGGAGAAAAGAGACTGAGTAGCTTGGTTTACGCGGGAGACCAATCAAACTTCAAGACAAGAAGTTTGCACCACTTACGTAGGCCGCAGGCGCCCTCTCGAATAGCGGAAGGTGCCTCACCCTAGACACCTTCTCGAGTGGGTCTTAGCAGCCCAGGCATAATTAGTAAGCGTGGTGGGTTCCGCGCTCCAGATGGAGACTCAGCTGGAAGTTAAAGGGAAGAATGACAAGGAACTTTATGAATTGGAGCTGTAAGTTAACTCTTTGACAGAGAGAGCGAGATGGTGGTGGGGGACAGCCTCCAGTGAAATCAGAGGTGAGAGCACAAAGCAATAAAGTAGGCAGACTCTGGTTTTTCTGGGGGGGAGATGCTCGAGAATATCCGGGTGGACTCCTGAGGCTCGATCCCGCATTTGCGTATGCCGAGCCTCCTTCCTCATGACCTTTGTCCAGAGTGGAATGCCTCACCGGCTCCCGGCACATGATCAGTGCATGCTCAGTCACGATATCAGTGCATGATCAGCCACGTGATCACTGACGTGCACAGTCACGTGATCAGCGCCTCTCAGTCACGTGATCACCGTATGATAAACACGTGATCAGTGAACGATCAGCCACGTGATCACTGCATGCGCAGTCAGGTGGTCAGTTCCTGATCAGCCACGTGATCAGTGCGTGCACAGTCCCATGATCAGCGCCTGTCAGTCACTGATCACTGCCTGAGAAACACGTGATCAGTGCATGAGAGCCACGTGATCAGTGCCTGATCAGCCATCAGTGCCTGTCAGTCACTGATCGTTGCCTAAGAACACGTGATCAGTGCATGATAGCCACGTGATCAGTGCCTGCAGAGTCACGTGATCAGGGCCTGCTGAGCTGCGTGATTCCTTACTGCTCATCTGCATGATAACTGCCAGCTGAGCTGCGTGATTCTTGTCTGCTCATCTGCTTGACAATTGCCAGCTGAGCTGCGTGATTCCTGTCGGCTCATCTGCTTGACAATTGCCAGCTGAGCTGCGTGATTCCTGCCTGGTCACCTGCTTGATTATTGCCAGTTGAGCAGCATGATTCGTCACTGCTGAGCTCCATGCTTATTGCCTGCTGATTGCGTGGTTCGTGTCTGCTCAGCTCTTTGAGTATTGCCTCCTGAGGTCCCTGTTCGGGCGCCACCTGCCGGGGACCAGCCCAAGCTGATCCAGGGTATTCGAAGGAGAGATGGCCTAGGCGACTATTTATATGCTAATCAGAGATGTCAAGAATAATAGTATGAGGATAGCTCAGTAGGAAAATTCGGTGGAGAAAAGAGACTGAGTAGCTTGGTTTACGCGGAGACCAATCAAACTTCAAGACAAGAAGTTTGCACCACTTCCGTAGGCCGCAGGCGCCCTCTCGAATAGCGGAAGGTGCCTCACCCTAGACACCTTCTCGAGTGGGTCTTAGCAGCCCAGGCATAATTAGTAAGCGTGGTGGGTTCCGCGCTCCAGATGGAGACTCAGCTGGAAGTTAAAGGGAAGAATGACAAGGAACTTTATGAATTGGAGCTGTAAGTTAACTCTTTGACAGAGAGAGCGAGATGGTGGTGGGGGACAGCCCCCAGTGAAATCAGAGGTGAGAGCACAAAGCAATAAAGTAGGCAGACTCTGGTTTTTTTGGGGGGGAGATGCTCGAGAATATCCGGGTGGACTCCTGAGGCTCGATCCCGCATTTGCGTATGCCGAGCCTCCTTCCTCATGACCTTTGTCCAGAGTGGAATGCCTCACCGGCTCCCGGCACATGATCAGTGCATGCTCAGTCACGATATCAGTGCATGATCAGCCACGGGGTCACTGACTGTACAGTCACGTGATCAGCGCCTCTCAGTCACGTGATCACCGTATGATAAACACGTGATCAGTGAACGATCAGTCACCTGATCACTGCATGCTCAGTCAGGTGGTCAGTTCCTGATCAGCCACGTGATCAGTGCGTGCACAGTCACATGATCAGCGCCTGTCAGTCACTGATCACTGCATGAGAAACACGTGATCAGTGCATGAGAGCCACGTGATCAGTGCCTGATCATCCACGTCATCAGTGCATGCGCAGTCACGTGATCAGTGCATGAGAGCCACGTGATCAGTGCATGCTCAGTCACGTGATCTGTGCTTGATCAGCCACGTGATCAGTGCCTGCAGAGTCACGTGATCAGGGCCTGCTGAGCTGCGTGATTCCTTACTGCTCATCTGCACGATAACTGCCAGCTGAGCTGCGTGATTCTTGTCTGCTCATCTGCTTGACAATTGCCAGCTGAGCTGCGTGATTCCTGTCGGCTCATCTGCTTGACAATTGCCAGCTGAGCTGCGTGATTCCTGCCTGGTCACCTGCTTGATTATTGCCAGTTGAGCAGCATGATTCGTCACTGCTGAGCTCCATGCTTATTGCCTGCTGATTGCGTGGTTCGTGTCTGCTCAGCTCTTTGAGTATTGCCTCCTGAGGTCCCTGTTCGGGCGCCACCTGCCGGGGACCAGCCCCAGCTGATCCAGGGTATTCGAAGGAGAGATGGCCTAGGCGACTATTTATATGCTAATCAGAGATGTCAAGAATAATAGTATGAGGATAGCTCAGTAGGAAAATTCGGTGGAGAAAAGAGACTGAGTAGCTTGGTTTACGCGGAAGACCAATCAAACTTCAAGACAAGAAGTTTGCACCACTTACGTAGGCCGCAGGCGCCCTCTCGCATAGCGGAAGGTGCCTCACCCTAGACACCTTCTCGAGTGGGTCTTAGCAGCCCAGGCATAATTAGTAAGCGTGGTGGGTTCCTCGCTCCAGATGGAGACTCAGCTGGATGTTAAAGGGAAGAATGACAAGGAACTTTATGAATTGGAGCTGTAAGTTAACTCTTTGACAGAGAGAGCGAGATGGTGGGGGGGGACAGACCCCAGTGAAATCAGAGGTGAGAGCACAAAGCAATAGAGTAGGCAGACTCTGGTTTTTTTGGGGGGGAGATGCTCGAGAATATCCGGGTGGACTCCTGAGGCTCGATCCCGCATTTGCGTATGCCGAGCCTCCTTCCTCATGACCTTTGTCCAGACTGGAATGCCTCCCCGGCTCCCGGCACATGATCAGTGCATGCTTAGGCACGATATCAGTGCTTGATCAGCCACGTGATCACTGACGGCACAGTCACGTGATCAGCGCCTCTCAGTCACATGATCACCGTATGATAAACACGTGATCAGTGAACAAACAGCCACGTGATCACTGCATGCGCAGTCAGGTGGTCAGTTCCTGATCAGCCACGTGATCAGTGCGTGCACAGTTCCATGATCAGCGCCTTTCAGTCACTGATCACTGCCTGAGAAAAACGTGATAAGTGCCCGATCAGCCATGTCATCAGTGCATGCGCAGTCACGTGATCAGTGCATGATAGCCACGTGATCAGTGCGTGCACAGTCCCATGATCAGCGCCTGTCAGTCAGTGATCACTGCCTGATAAACACGTGATCACTGCCTGATCAGCCACGTCATCAGTGCATGCGAAGTCACGGGATCAGTGCATGGTAGCCACGGGATCATTGCATGCTCAGTCACCTGATCTGTACTTGATCAGCCACGTGATCAGTGCCTGCAGAGTCACGTGATCAGGGCCTGCTGAGCTGCGTGATTCCTGCCGGCTCATCTGCATGACAATTGCCAGCTCAGCTGCGTGATTCCTGTCGGCTCATCTGCTTGACAATTGCCAGCTGAGCTGCGTGATTCCTGCCAGGTCACCTGCTTGATTATTGCCAGTTGAGCAGCATGATACGTCACTGCTGAGCTCCATGCTTATTGCCTGCTGATTGCGTGGTTCGTGTCTGCTCAGCTCTTTGAGTATTGCCTCCTGAGGTCCCTGTTCGGGCGCCACCTGCCGGGGACCAGCCCCAGCTGATCCAGGGTATTCGAAGGAGAGATGGCCTAGGCGACTATTTATATGCTAATCAGAGATGTCAAGAATAATAGTATGAGGAGAGCTCAGTAGGAAAATTCGGTGGAGAAAAGAGACTGAGTAGCTTGGTTTACGCGGAAGACCAATCAAACTTCAAGACAAGAAGTTTGCACCACTTCCGTAGGCCGCAGGCGCCCTCTCGAATAGCGGAAGGTGCCTCACCCTAGACACCTTCTCGAGTGGGTCTTAGCAGCCCAGGCATAATTAGTAAGCGTGGTGGGTTCCTCGCTCCAGATGGAGACTCAGCTGGAAGTTAAAGGGAAGAATGACATGGAACTTTATGAATTGGAGCTGTAAGTGAACTCTTTGACAGAGAGAGCGAGATGGTGGTGGGGGACAGCCCCCAGTGAAATCAGAGGTGAGAGCACAAAGCAATATAGTAGGCAGACTCTGGTTTTTTTGGGGGGGAGATGCTAGAGAATATCCGGGTGGATTCCTGAGGCTCGATCCGGCATTTGCGTATGCCGAGCCTCCTTCCTCATGACCTTTGTCCAGAGTGGAATGCCTCACCGGCTCCGGGCACATGATCAGTGCATGCTCAGTCACGATATCAGTGCTTGATCAGCCACGTGATCACTGACGGCACAGTCACATGATCAGCGCCTCACAGTCACATGATCACCGTATGATAAACACGTGATCAGTGAATAAACAGCCACGTGATCACTGCATGCGCAGTCAGGTGGTCAGTTCCTGATCAGCCACGTGATCAGTGCGTACACAGTCCCATGATCAGCGCCTGTCAGTCACTGATCACTGCCTGATAAACACGGGATCAGTGCCCATCAGCCACGTCATCAGTGCATGCTCTTTCACGTGATCTGTGCATGATAGCCACGTGACCAGTGCATGCTCAGTCACCGTGATCTGTTCTTGATCAGCCACGTGATCAGTGCGTGCAGAGTCACGTGATCAGGGCCTGCTGAGCTGCGTGATTCCTGCCGGCTCATCTGAATGACAATTGCCAGCTGAACTGCGTGATTCCTGTCGGCCGATCAGCTTGACAATTGCCAGCTGAGCTGCGTGATTCCTGCCTGGTCACCTGCTTGATTATTGCCAGTTGAGCAGCATGAGTCGTCACTGCTGAGCTCCATGCTTATTGCCTGCTGATTGCGTGGTTCGTGTCTGCTCAGCTCTTTGAGTATTGCCTCCTGAGGTCCCTGTTCGGGCGCCACCTGCCGGGGACCAGCCCCAGCTGATCCAGGGTATTCGAAGGAGAGATGGCCTAGGCGACTATTTATATGCTAATCAGAGATGTCAAGAATAATAATATGAGGATAGCTCAGTAGGAAAATTCGGTGGAGAAAAGAGACTGAGTAGCTTGGTTTATGCGGGAGACCAATCAAACTTCAAGACAAGAAGTTTGCACCACTTCCGTAGGCCGCAGGTGCCCTCTCGAATAGCGGAAGGTGCCTCACCCTAGACACCTTCTCGAGTGGGCCTTAGCAGCCCAGGCATAATTAGTAAGCGTGGTGGGTTCCGCGCTCCAGATGGAGACTCAGCTGGAAGTTAAAGGGAAGAATGACAAGGAACTTTATGAATTGGAGCTGTAAGTTAACTCTTTGACAGAGAGAGCGAGATGGTGGTGGAGGACAGCCCCCAGTGAAATCAGAGGTGAGAGCACAAAGCAATACAGTAGGCAGACTCTGGTTTTTCTGGGGGGGAGATGCTCGAGAATATCCGGGTGGACTCCTGAGGCTCGATCCCGCATTTGCGTATGCCGAGCCTCCTTCCTCATGACCTTAGTCCAGAGTGGAATGCCTCACCGGCTCCCGGCACATGAGCAGTGCATGCTCAGTCACGATATCAGGTGCTTGATCAGCCACGTGATCAGTGCGTGCACAGTCCCGTGATCAGCACCTCTCAGTCACTGATCACTGCCTGATAAACACGTGATCAGTGCCAGATCAGCCACGTCATCAGTGCATGCGCAGTCACGTGATCAGTGCATGATAGCCACGTGATCAGTGTGTGCACAGTCCCATGATCAGCGCCTGTCAGTCACTGATCATTGCCTAAGAAACACGTGATCAGTGCATGAGAGCCACGTGATCAGTGCCTGCAGAGTCACGTGTACAGGGCCTGCTGAGCTGCGTGATTCCTGCCGGCTCATCTGCATGACAATTGCCAGCTGAGCTGCGTGATTCCTGTCGGCTCATCTGCTTGACAATTGCCAGCTGAGCTGCGTGATTCCTGCCTGGTCACCTGCTTGATTATTGCCAGTTGAGCAGCATGATTCGTCACTGCTGAGCTCCATGCTTATTGCCTGCTGATTGCGTGGTTCGTGTCTGCTCAACTCTTTGAGTATTGCCTCCTGAGGTCCCTGTTCGGGCGCCACTTTCCGGGGACCAGCCCCAGCTGATCCAGGGTATTCGAAGGAGAGATGGCCTAGGCGACTATTTATATGCTAATCAGAGATGTCACGAATAATAGTATGAGGAGAGCTCAGTAGGAAAATTCGGTGGAGAAAAGAGACTGAGTAGCTTGGTTTACGCGGGAGACCAATCAAACTTCAAGACAAGAAATTTGCACGACTTACGTAGGCCCCAGGCGCCCTGTTGAAGAGTGGAAGGTGCCTCACCCTAGACACCTTCTCCAGTGGGTCTCTGCAGCCCAGGCATAATTAGTAAGCGTGGTGGGTTCCGCGATCCAGATGGAGACTCAGCTGGAAGTTAAAGGGAAGAATGACAAAGAACTTTATGAATTGGAGCTGTAAGTTAACTCTTTGACAGAGAGAGCGAGATGGTGGGGGCGGGGGACAGATCCCAGTGAAGTCAGAGGTGAGAGCACAAAGCAATACAGTAGGCAGACTCTGGTTTTTTTGGGGGGGGAGATGCTCGAGAATATCCGGGTGGACTCCTGAGGCTCGATCCCGCATTTGCGTATGCCGAGCCTCCTTCCTCATGACCTTTGTCCAGAGTGGAATGCCTCACCGGCTCCCGGCACATGATCAGTGCATGCTTAGGCACGATATCAGTGCTTGATCAGCCACGTGATCACTGACGGCACAGTCACGTGATCAGCGCCTCTCAGTCACATGATCACCGTATGATAAAGACGTGATCAGTGAACAAACAGCCACGTGATCACTGCATGCGCAGTCAGGTGGTCAGTTCCTGATCAGCCACGTGATCAGTGCGTGCACAGTTCCATGATCAGCGCCTTTCAGTCACTGATCACTGCCTGAGAAAAACGTGATAAGTGCCCGATCAGCCATGTCATCAGTGCATGCGCAGTCACGTGATCAGTGCATGATAGCCACGTGATCAGTGCGTGCACAGTCCCATGATCAGCGCCTGTCAGTCACTGATCACTGCCTGATAAACACGTGATCACTGCCTGATCAGCCACGTCATCAGTGCATGCGAAGTCACGGGATCAGTGCATGGTAGCCACGAGATCATTGCATGCTCAGTCACGTGATCTGTACTTGATCAGCCACGTGATCAGTGCCTGCAGAGTCACGTGATCAGGGCCTGCTGAGCTGCGTGATTCCTGCCGGCTCATCTGCTTGACAATTGCCAGCTGAGCTGCGTGATTCCTGCCAGGTCACCTGCTTGATTATTGCCAGTTGAGCAGCATGATACGTCACTGCTGAGCTCCATGCTTATTGCCTGCTGATTGCGTGGTTCGTGTCTGCTCAGCTCTTTGAGTATTGCCTCCTGAGGTCCCTGTTCGGGCGCCACCTGCCAGGGACCAGCCCCAGCTGATCCAGGGTATTGGAAGGAGAGATGGCCTAGGCGACTATTTATATGCTCGTCAGAGACGTCAAGAATAATAATATGAGGATAGCTCAGTAGGAAAATTCGGTGGAGAAAAGAGACTGAGTAGCTTGGTTTACGCGGGAGACCAATCAAACTTCAAGACAAGAAGTTTGCACCACTTACTTAGGCCGCAGGTGCCCTCTCGAATAGCGGAAGGTGCCTCACCCTAGACACCTTCTCGAGTGGGTCCTAGCAGCCCAGGCATAATTAGTAAGGGTGGTAGGTTCCTTGGTCCAGATGGAGACTCAGCTGGAAGTTAAAGGGAAGAATGACAAGGAACTTTATGAATTGGAGCTGTAATTTAACTCTTTGACAGAGAGAGCGAGATGGTGGTGGGGGACAGCCCCCAGTGAAATCAGAGGTGAGAGCACAAAGCAATACAGTAGGCAGACTCTGTTTTTTTGGGGGGGAGATGCTCGGGAATATCCGGGTGGACTCCTGAGGCTCGATCCCGCATTTGCGTTTGCCGGGCCTCCTTCCTCATGACCTTTGTCCAGAGTGGAATGCCTCACCGGCGCCCTGCACATGATCAGTGCATGCTCAGGCACGATATCTGTGCATCAGTGCATGATCAGCCACTTGATCACTGACGGCACAGTCACGTGATCAGCGCCTCTCAGTCACGTGATCACTGTATGATAAACACGTGAGTACTGAACGACCAGCAACGTGATCACTGCATGCGCAGTCAGGTGGTCAGTTCCTGATCAGCCACGTGATCAGTGCGTGCACAGTCCCATGATCAGCGCCTGTCAGTCACTGATCACTGCGTGATAAACACGGGATCAGTGCCCATCAGCCCCGACATCAGTGCATGCCCAGTCATGTGATCAGTGCATGATAGCCACGTGATCAGTGCGTGCACAGTCCCATGATCAGCGCCTGTCAGTCACTGATCATTGCCTGAGAAACACGTGATCAGTGCATGATGAGCCATGTGATCAGTGCCTGATCAGCCACGTCATCAGTGCATGCGCAGTCATGTGATCAGTGCAGGAGAGCCACGTGATCAGTGCATGCTCAGTCACGTGATCTGGACTTGATCAGCCACGTGATCAGTGCCTGCAGAGTCATGTGAACAGGGCCTGCTGAGCTGCATGATTCCTGCCGTCTCTTCTGCATGACAATTGGCAGCTGAACTGCGTGATTCCTGTCGGCTCATCTGCTTGACAATTGCTGGCTGAGCTGCTTGATTCCTGCCAGGTCACCTGCTTGATTCATTGCCAGTTGAGCAGCATGATTGGTCACTGCTGAGCTCCATGCTTATTGCCTGCTGATTGCGTGGTTCGTGTCTGCTCAGCTCTTTGAGTATTGCCACCTGAGGTCCCTGTTTGGGCGCCACCTGCCGGGGACCAGCCCCAGCTGATCCAGGGTATTCGAAGGAGAGATGGCCTAGGCGACTATTTATATGCTAATCAGAGATGTCAAGAATAATAATATGAGGATAGCTCAGTAGCAAAATTCGGTGGAGAAAAGAGACTGAGTAGCTTGGTTTACGCGGGAGACCAATCAAACTTCAAGACAAGAAGTTTGCACCAGTTACGTAGGCCGCAGGCGCCCTCTCGAATAGCGGAAGGTGCCTCACCCTAGACACCTTCTCGAGTGGGTCTTAGCAGCCCAGGCATAATTAGTAAGCGTGGTAGGTTCCTTGGTCCAGATGGAGACTCAGCTGGAAGTTAAAGGGAAGAATGACAAGGAACTTTATGAATTGGAGCTGTAAGTTAACTCTTTGACATAGAGAGCGAGATGGTGGTGGAGGACAGCCCCCAGTGAAATCAGAGGTGAGAGCACAAAGCAATAAAGTAGGCAAACTCTGGTTTTTCTGGGGGGGAGATGCTGGAGAATATCCGGGTGGACTCCTGAGGCTCGATCCCGCATTTGCGTATGCCGAGCCTCCTTCCTCATGACCTTAGTCCAGAGTGGAATGCCTCACCGGCTCCCGGCACATGAGCAGTGCATGCTCAGTCACGATATCGGTGCTTGATCAGCCACGTGATCAGTGCGTGCACAGTCCCGTGATCAGCACCTCTCAGTCACTGATCACTGCCTGATAAACACGTGATCAGTGCCAGAACAGCCACGTCATCAGTGCATGCGCAGTCACGTGATCAGTGCATGATAGCCACGTGATCAGTGTGTGCACAGTCCCATGATGAGCGCCTGTCAGGCACTGATCACTGCCTAAGAAAAACGTGATCAGTGCATGAGAGCCACGTGATCAGTGCGTGCACAGTCCCATGATCAGCGCCTGTCAGTCACTGATCGTTGCCTAAGAAACACGTGATCAGTGCATGAGAGCCACGTGATCAGTGCCTGCAGAGTCACGTGATCAGGGCCTGCTGAGCTGCGTGATGCCTGCCGGCTCATCTGCATGACAATTGCCAGGTGAGCTGCCTGATTCCTGTCGGCTCATGTGCTTGACAATTGCCAGCTGAGCTGCGTGATTCCTGTCGGCTCATCTGCTTAACAATTGCCAGCTGAGCTGCGTGATTCCTGCCTGGTCACCTGTTTGATTATTGCCAGTTGAGCAGCATGATTCGTCAGTGTTGAGCTCCATGCTTATTGCCTGCTGATTGCGTGGTTCGTGTCTGCTCAGCTCTTTGAGTATTGCCTCCTGAGGTCCCTGTTCGGGCGCCACCTGCCGGGGACCAGCCCCAGCTGATCCAGGGTATTCGAAGGAGAGATGGCCTAGGCGACTATTTATATGCTCATCAGAGACGTCACGAATAATAATATGAGGATAGCTCAGTAGGAAAATTCGGTGGAGAAAAGAGACTGAGTAGCTTGGTTTACGCTGGAGACCAATCAAACTTCAAGACAAGAAGTTTGCACGACTTACATAGGCCGCAGGCGCCCTCTCGAATAGCGGAAGGTGCCTCACCCTAGACACCTTCTCGAGTGGGTCTTAGCAGCCCAGGCATAATTAGTAAGCCTGGTGGGTTCCTCGATCCAGATGGAGACTCACCTGGATGTTAAAGGGAAGAATGACAAGGAACTTTATGAATTGGAGCTGTAAGTTAACTCTTTGACAGAGAGAGCGAGATGGTGGGGGGGGGGACAGACCCCAGTGAAATCAGAGGTGAGAGCACAAAGCAATATAGTAGGCAGACTCTGGTTTTTTGGGGGGGGAGATGCTGGAGAATATCCGGGTGTACTCCTGAGGCTCGATCCCGCATTTGCGTATGCCGAGCCTCCTTCCTCATGACCTTTGTCCAGACTGGAATGCCTCACCGGCTCCCGGCACATGATCAGTGCATGCTTAGGCACGATATCAGTGCTTGATCAGCCACGTGATCACTGACGGCACAGTCACGTGATCAGCGCCTCTCAGTCACATGATCACCGTATGATAAACACGTGATCAGTGAACAAACAGCCACGTGATCACTGCATGCGCAGTCAGGTGGTCAGTTCCTGATCAGCCACGTGATCAGTGCGTGCACAGTTCCATGATCAGCGCCTTTCAGTCACTGATCACTGCCTGAGAAAAACGTGATAAGTGCCCGATCAGCCATGTCATCAGTGCATGCGCAGTCACGTGATCAGTGCATGATAGCCACGTGATCAGTGCGTGCACAGTCCCATGATCAGCGCCTGTCAGTCACTGATCACTGCCTGATAAACACGTGATCACTGCCTGATCAGCCACGTCACCAGTGCATGGGAAGTCACGGGATCAGTGCATGGTAGCCACGGGATCATTGCATGCTCAGTCACGTGATCTGTACTTGATCAGCCACGTGATCAGTGCCTGCAGAGTCACGTGATCAGGGCCTGCTGAGCTGCGTGATTCCTGCCGGCTCATCTGCATGACAATTGCCAGCTCAGCTGCGTGATTCCTGTCGGCTCATCTGCTTGACAATTGCCAGCTGAGCTGCGTGATTCCTGTCAGGTCACCTGCTTGATTATTGCCAGATGAGCAGCATGATACGTCACTGCTGAGCTCCATGCTTATTGCCTGCTGATTGCGTGGTTCGTGTCTGCTCAGCTCTTTGAGTATTGCCTCCTGAGGTCCCTGTTCGGGCGCCACCTGCCGGGGACCAGCCCCAGCTGATCCAGGGTATTGGAAGGAGAGATGGCCTAGGCGACTTTTATATGCTCGTCAGAGACGTCAAGAATAATAATATGAGGATAGCTCAGTAGGAAAATTCGGTGGAGAAAAGAGACTGAGTAGCTTGGTTTACGCGGGAGACCAATCAAACTTAAAGACAAGAAGTTTGCACCACTTCCGTAGGCCGCAGGCGCCCTCTCGAATAGCGGAAGGTGCCTCACCCTAGACACCTTCTCGAGTGGGTCTTAGCAGCCCAGGCATAATTAGTAAGCCTGGTGGGTTCCTCGATGCAGATGGAGACTCAGCTGGATGTTAAAGGGAAGAATGACAAGGAACTTTATGAATTGGAGCTGTAAGTTAACTCTTTGACAGAGAGAGCGAGATGGTGGGGGGGGGACAGACCCCAGTGAAATCAGAGGTGAGAGCACAAAGCAATATAGTAGGCAGACTCTGGTTTTTTTTGGGGGGGAGATGCTAGAGAATATCCGGGTGGACTCCTGAGGCTCGATCCCACATTTGCGTATGCCGAGCCTCCTTCCTCATGACCTTTGTCCAGAGTGGAATGCCTCACCGGCTCCGGGCACATGATCAGTGCATGCTCAGTCACGATATCAGTGCTTGATCAGCCACGTGATCACTGACGGCACAGTCACATGATCAGCGCCTCTCAGTCACATGATCACCGTATGATAAACACGTGATCAGTGAATAAACAGCCACGTGATCACTGCATGCGCAGTCAGGTGGTCAGTTCCTGATCAGCCACGTGATCAGTGCGTGCACAGTCCCATGATCAGCGCCTGTCAGTCACTGATCACTGCCTGATAAACACGGGATCAGTGCCCATCAGCCACGTCATCAGTGCATGCTCTTTCACGTGATCTGTGCATGATAGCCACGTGACCAGTGCATGCTCAGTCACCTGATCTGTTCTTGATCAGCCACGTGATCAGTGCCTGCAGAGTCACGTGATCAGGGCCTGCTGAGCTGCGTGATTCCTGCCGGCTCATCTGAATGACAATTGCCAGCTGAACTGCGTGATTCCTGTCGGCTGATCAGCTTGACAATTGCCAGCTGAGCTGCGTGATTCCTGCCAGGTCACCTGCTTGATTATTGCCAGTTGAGCAGCATGAGTCGTCACTGCTGAGCTCCATGCTTATTGCCTGCTGATTGCGTGGTTCGTGTCTGCTCAGCTCTTTGAGTATTGCCTCCTGAGGTCCCTGTTCGGGCGCCACCTGCCGGGGACCAGCCCCAGCTGATCCAGGGTATTCGAAGGAGAGATGGCCTAGGCGACTATTTATATGCTAATCAGAGATGTCAAGAATAATAGTATGAGGATAGCTCAGTAGGAAAATTCGGTGGAGAAAAGAGACTGAGTAGCTTGGTTTATGCGGGAGACCAATCAAACTTCAAGACAAGAAGTTTGCACCACTTCCGTAGGCCGCAGGTGCCCTCTCGAATAGCGGAAGGTGCCTCACCCTAGACACCTTCTCGAGTGGGCCTTAGCAACCCAGGCATAATTAGTAAGCGTGGTGGGTTCCGCGCTCCAGATGGAGACTCAGCTGGAAGTTAAAGGGAAGAATGACAAGGAACATTAGGAATTCGAGCTGTAATTTAACTCTTTGACAGAGAGAGCGAGATGGTGGTGGGGGACAGCCCCCAGTGAAATCAGAGGTGAGAGCACAAAGCAATAAAGTAGGCAAACTCTGGTTTTTCTGGGCGGGAGATGCTGGAGAATATCCGGGTGGACTCCGGAGGCTCGATCCCGCATTTGCGTATGCCGAGCCTCCTTCCTCATGACCTTAGTCCAGAGTGGAATGCCTCACCGGCTCCCGGCACATGAGCAGTGCATGCTCAGTCACGATATCGGTGCTTGATCAGCCACGTGATCAGTGCGTGCACAGTCCCGTGATCAGCACCTCTCAGTCACTGATCACTGCCTGATAAACACGTGATCAGTGCCAGATCAGCCACGTCATCAGTGCATGCGCAGTCACGTGATCAGTGCATGATAGCCACGTGATCAGTGCGTGCACAGTCCCGTGATCAGCACCTCTCAGTCACTGATCACTGCCTGATAAACACGTGATCAGTGCCAGATCAGCCACGTCATCAGTGCATGCGCAGTCACGTGATCAGTGCATGATAGCCACGTGATCAGTGTGTGCACAGTCCCATGATCAGCGCCTGTCAGTCACTGATCATTGCCTAAGAAACACGTGATCAGTGCATGAGAGCCACATGATCAGTGCCTGCAGAGTCACGTGATCAGGGCCTGCTGAGCTGCGTGATGCCTGCCGGCTCATCTGCATGACAATTGCCAGCTGAGCTGCGTGATTCCTGTCGGCTCATCTGCTTAACAATTGCCAGCTGAGCTGCGTGATCCCTGCCTGGTCACCTGCTTGATTATTGCCAGTTGAGCAGCATGATTCGTCACTGCTGAGCTCCATGCTTATTGCCTGCTGATTGCGTGGTTCGTGTCTGCTCAGCTCTTTGAGTATTGCCTCCTGAGGTCCCTGTTTGGGCGCCACCTTCCGGGGACCAGCCCCAGCTGATCCAGGGTATTGGAAGGAGAGATGGCCTAGGCGACTATTTATATGCTCATCAGAGACGTCACGAATAATAATATGAGGATAGCTCAGTAGGAAAATTCGGTGGAGAAAAGAGACTGAGTAGCTTGGTTTACGCGGGAGACCAATCAAACTTCAAGACAAGAAGTTTGCACCACTTACGTAGGCCGCAGGCGCCCTCTCGAATAGCGGAAGGTGCCTCACCCTAGACACCTTCTCGAGTGGGTCTTAGCAGCCCAGGCATAATTTGTAAGCCTGGTGGGTTCCTCGATCCAGATGGAGACTCAGCTGGATGTTAAAGGGAAGAATGACAAGGAACTTTATGAATTGGAGCTGTAAGTTAACTCTTTGACAGAGAGAGCGAGATGGTGGGGGGGGGGACAGATCCCAGTGAAATCAGAGGTGAGAGCACAAAGCAATATAGTAGGCAGACTCTGTTTTTTTGGGGGGGGAGATGCTGGAGAATATCCGGGTGGACTCCTGAGGCTCGATCCCGCATTTGCGTATGCCGAGGCTCCTTCCTCATGACCTTTGTCCAGACTGGAATGCCTCACCGGCTCCCGGCACATGATCAGTGCATGCTTAGGCACGATATCAGTGCTTGATCAGCCACGTGATCACTGACGGCACAGTCACGTGATCAGCGCCTCTCAGTCACATGATCACCGTACGATAAAGACGTAATCAGTGAACAAACAGCCACGTGATCACTGCATGCGCAGTCAGGTGGTCAGTTCCTGATCAGCCACGTGATCAGTGCGTGCACAGTTCCATGATCAGCGCCTTTCAGTCACTGATCACTGCCTGAGAAAAGCGTGATAAGTGCCCGATCAGCCATGTCATCAGTGCATGCGCAGTCACGTGATCAGTGCATGATAGCCACGTGATCAGTGCGTGCACAGTCCCATGATCAGCGCCTGTCAGTCACTGATCACTGCCTGATAAACACGTGATCACTGCCTGATCAGCCACGTCATCAGTGCATGCGAAGTCACGGGATCAGTGCATGGTAGCCACGGGATCATTGCATGCTCAGTCACGTGATCTGTACTTGATCAGCCACGTGATCAGTGCCTGCA
Source organism: Bos indicus (assembly GCF_029378745.1). Taxonomy (NCBI): domain Eukaryota; kingdom Metazoa; phylum Chordata; class Mammalia; order Artiodactyla; family Bovidae; genus Bos; species Bos indicus. Next base: position 213,080 of record NW_027223733.1, on the reverse strand, counting down.
GAGTCACGTGTACAGGGCCTGCTGAGCTGCGTGATTCCTGCCGGCTCATCTGCATGACAATTGCCAGCTCAGCTGCGTGATTCCTGTCGGCTCATCTGCTTGACAATTGCCAGCTGAGCTGCGTGATTCCTGCCAGGTCACCTGCTTGATTATTGCCAGTTGAGCAGCATGATACGTCACTGCTGAGCTCCATGCTTATTGCCTGCTGATTGCGTGGTTCGTGTCTGCTCAGCTCTTTGAGTATTGCCTCCTGAGGTCCCTGTTCGGGCCCCACCTGCTGGGGACCAGCCCCAGCTGATCCAGGGTATTCGAAGTAGAGATGGCCTAGGCGACTATTTATATGCTCGTCAGAGATGTCAAGAATAATAATATTAGGATAGCTCAGTAGGAAAATTCGGTGGAGAAAAGAGACTGAGTAGCTTGGTTTATGCGGGAGACCAATCAAACTTCAAGACAAGAAGTTTGCACCAGTTACGTAGGCCGCAGGCACCCTCTCGAATAGCGGAAGGTGCCTCACCCTAGACACCTTCTCGCGTGGGTCTTAGCAGCCCAGGCATAATTAGTAAGCGTGGTAGGTTCCTTGGTCCAGATGGAGACTCAGCTGGAAGTTAAAGGGAAGAATGACAAGGAACTTTATGAATTGGAGCTCTAAGTTAACTCTTTGACAGAGAGAGCGAGATGGTGGTGGGGGACAGCCCCCAGTGAAATCAGAGGTGAGAGCACAAAGCAATACAGTAGGCAGACTCTGTTTTTTTTTGGGGGGGAGATGCTCGGGAATATCCGGGTGGACTCCTGAGGCTCGATCCCGCATTTGCGTTTGCCGGGCCTCCTTCCTCATGACCTTTGTCCAGAGTGGAATGCCTCACCGTCTCCCTGCACATGATCAGTGCATGCTCAGGCACGATATCAGTGCATCAGTGAATGATCAGCCACTTGATCACTGACGGCACAGTCACGTGATCAGTGCCTCTCAGTCACGTGATCACTGTATGAAAAACACGTGACTACTGAACGACCAGCCACGTGATCACTGCATGCGCAGTCAGGTGGTCAGTTCCTGATCAGCCACGTGATCAGTGCGTGCACAGTCCCATGATCAGCGCCTGTCAGTCACTGATCACTGCGTGATAAACACGGGATCAGTGCCCATCAGCCCCGACATCAGTGCATGCCCAGTCATGTGATCAGTGCATGATAGCCACGTGATCAGTGCGTGCACAGTCCCATGATCAGCGCCTGTCAGTCACTGATCATTGCCTGAGAAACACGTGATCAGTGCATGATGAGCCATGTGATCAGTGCCTGATCAGCCACGTCATCAGTGCATGCGCAGTCATGTGATCAGTGCAGGAGAGCCACGTGATCAGTGCATGCTCAGTCACGTGATCTGGACTTGATCAGCCACGTGATCAGTGCCTGCAGAGTCATGTGAACAGGGCCTGCTGAGCTGCATGATTCCTGCCGTCTCTTCTGCATGACAATTGGCAGCTGAACTGCGTGATTCCTGTCGGCTCATCTGCTTGACAATTGCTGGCTGAGCTGCTTGATTCCTGCCAGGTCACCTGCTTGATTCATTGCCAGTTGAGCAGCATGATTGGTCACTGCTGAGCTCCATGCTTATTGCCTGCTGATTGCGTGGTTCGTGTCTGCTCAGCTCTTTGAGTATTGCCACCTGAGGTCCCTGTTTGGGCGCCACCTGCCGGGGACCAGCCCCAGCTGATCCAGGGTATTGGAAGGAGAGATGGCCTAGGCGACTATTTATATGCTAATCAGAGATGTCAAGAATAATAATATGAGGGTAGCTCAGTAGGAAAATTCGGTGGAGAAAAGAGACTGAGTAGCTTGGTTTACGCGGGAGACCAATCAAACTTCAAGACAAGAAGTTTGCACCAGTTACGTAGGCCGCAGGCGCCCTCTCGAATAGCGGAAGGTGCCTCACCCTAGACACCTTCTCGAGTGGGTCTTAGCAGCCCAGGCATAATTAGTAAGCGTGGTAGGTTCCTTGGTCCAGATGGAGACTCAGCTGGAAGTTAAAGGGAAGAATGACAAGGAACTTTATGAATTGGAGCTGTAAGTTAACTCTTTGACAGAGAGAGCGAGATGGTGGTGGAGGACAGCCCCCAGTGAAATCAGAGGTGAGAGCACAAAGCAATAAAGTAGGCAAACTCTGGTTTTTCTGGGGGGGAGATGCTGGAGAATATCCGGGTGGACTCCTGAGGCTCGATCCCGCATTTGCGTATGCCGAGCCTCCTTCCTCATGACCTTAGTCCAGAGTGGAATGCCTCACCGGCTCCCGGCACATGAGCAGTGCATGCTCAGTCACGATATCGGTGCTTGATCAGCCACGTGATCAGTGCGTGCACAGTCCCGTGATCAGCACCTCTCAGTCACTGATCACTGCCTGATAAACACGTGATCAGTGCCAGATCAGCCACGTCATCAGTGCATGCGCAGTCACGTGATCAGTGCATGATAGCCACGTGATCAGTGTGTGCACAGTCCCATGATGAGCGCCTGTCAGGCACTGATCACTGCCTAAGAAAAACGTGATCAGTGCATGAGAGCCACGTGATCATTGCGTGCACAGTCCCATGATCAGCGCCTGTCAGTCACTGATCGTTGCCTAAGAAACACGTGATCAGTGTATGAGAGCCACGTGATCAGTGCCTGCAGAGTCACGTGATCAGGGCCTGCTGAGCTGCGTGATGCCTGCCGGCTCATCTGCATGACAATTGCCAGGTGAGCTGCCTGATTCCTGTCGGCTCATGTGCTTGACAATTGCCAGCTGAGCTGTGTGATTCCTGTCGGCTCATCTGCTTAACAATTGCCAGCTGAGCTGCGTGATTCCTGCCTGGTCACCTGCTTGATTATTGCCAGTTGAGCAGCATGAGTCGTCAGTGCTGAGCTCCATGCTTATTGCCTGCTGATTGCGTGGTTCGTGTCTGCTCAGCTCTTTGAGTATTGCCTCCTGAGGTCCCTGTTCGGGCGCCACCTTCCGGGGACCAGCCCCAGCTGATCCAGGGTATTGGAAGGAGAGATGGCCTAGGCGACTATTTATATGCTCATCAGAGACGTCACGAATAATAATATGAGGATAGCTCAGTAGGAAAAATCGGTGGAGAAAAGAGACTGAGTAGCTTGGTTTACGCGGGAGACCAATCAAACTTCAAGACAAGAAGTTTGCACCACTTCCGTAGGCCTCAGGCGCCCTCTCGAATAGCGGAAGGTGCCTCACCCTAGACACCTTCTCGAGTGGGTCTTAGCAGCCCAGGCATAATTAGTAAGCCTGGTGGGTTCCTCGATCCAGATGGAGACTCAGCTGGATGTTAAAGGGAAGAATGACAAGGAACTTTATGAATTGGAGCTGTAAGTTAACTCTTTGACAGAGAGAGCGAGATGGTGGGGGGAGGGGGACAGATCCCAGTGAAATCAGAGGTGAGAGCACAAAGCAATATAGTAGGCAGACTCTGGTTTTTTGGGGGGGGAGATGCTGGAGAATATCCGGGTGGACTCCTGAGGCTCGATCTCGCATTTGCGTATGCCGAGCCTCCTTCCTCATGACCTTTGTCCAGACTGGAATGCCTCACCGGCTCCCGGCACATGATCAGTGCATGCTTAGGCAAGATATCAGTGCTTGATCAGCCACGTGATCACTGACGGCACAGTCACGTGATCAGCGCCTCTCAGTCACATGATCACCGTATGATAAACACGTGATCAGTGAACAAACAGCCACGTGATCACTGCATGCGCAGTCAGGTGGTCAGTTCCTGATCAGCCACGTGATCAGTGCGTGCACAGTTCCATGATCAGCGCCTTTCAGTCACTGATCACTGCCTGAGAAAAACGTGATAAGTGCCCGATCAGCCATGTCAGCAGTGCATGCGCAGTCACGTGATCAGTGCATGATAGCCACGGGATCATTGCATGCTCAGTCACGTGATCTGTACTTGATCAGCCACGTGATCAGTGCCTGCAGAGTCACGTGATCAGGGCCTGCTGAGCTGCGTGATGCCTGCCGGCTCATCTGCATGACAATTGCCAGCTGAGCTGCGTGATTCCTGTCGGCTCATCTGCTTAACAATTGCCAGCTGAGGTGCGTGATTCCTGCCTGGTCACCTGCTTGATTATTGCCAGTTGAGCAGCATGAGTCGTCACTGCTGAGCTCCATGCTTATTGCCTGCTGATTGCGTGGTTCGTGTCTGCTCAGCTCTTTGAGTATTGCCTCCTGAGGTCCCTGTTCGGGCGCCACCTTCCGGGGACCAGCCCCAGCTGATCCAGGGTATTCGAAGGAGAGATGGCCTAGGCGACTATTTATATGCTCATCAGAGACGTCACGAATAATAATATGAGGATAGCTCAGTAGGAAAATTCGGTGGAGAAAAGAGACTGAGTAGCTTGGTTTACGCGGGAGACCAATCAAACTTCAAGACAAGAAGTTTGCACCACTTCCGTAGGCCGCAGGCGCCCTCTCGAATAGCGGAAGGTGCCTCACCCTAGACACCTTCTCGAGTGGGTCTTAGCAGCCCAGGCATAATTAGTAAGCCTGGTGGGTTCCTCGATCCAAATGGAGACTCAGCTGGATGTTAAAGGGAAGAATGACAAGGAACTTTATGAATTGGAGCTGTAAATTAACTCTTTGACAGAGACAGCGAGATGGTGGGGGGGGGGGACAGATCCCAGTGAAATCAGAGGTGAGAGCACAAAGCAATATAGTAGGCAGACTCTGTTTTTTTGGGGGGGGAGATGCTGGAGAATATCCGGGTGGACTCCTGAGGCTCGATCCCGCATTTGCGTATGCCGAGCCTCCTTCCTCATGACCTTTGTCCAGACTGGAATGCCTCACCGGCTCCCGGCACATGATCAGTGCATGCTTAGGCACGATATCAGTGCTTGATCAGCCACGTGATCACTGACGGCACAGTCACGTGATCAGCGCCTCTCAGTCACATGATCACCGTATGATAAACACGTGATCAGTGAACAAACAGCCACGTGATCACTGCATGCGCAGTCAGGTGGTCAGTTCCTGATCAGCCACGTGATCAGTGCGTGCACAGTTCCATGATCAGCGCCTTTCAGTCACTGATCACTGCCTGAGAAAAACGTGATAAGTGCCCGATCAGCCATGTCATCAGTGCATGCGCAGTCTCGTGATCAGTGCATGATAGCCACGTGATCTGTGCGTGCACAGTCCCATGATCAGCGCCTGTCAGTCACTGATCACTGCCTGATAAACACGTGATCACTGCCTGATCAGCCACGTCATCAGTGCATGCGAAGTCACGGGATCAGAGCATGGTAGCCACGGGATCATTGCATGCTCAGTCACGTGATCTGTACTTGATCAGCCACGTGATCAGTGCCTGCAGAGTCACGTGATCAGGGCCTGCTGAGCTGCGTGATGCCTGCCGGCTCATCTGCATGACAATTGCCAGCTCAGCTGCGTGATTCCTGTCGGCTCATCTGCTTGACAATTGCCAGCTGAGCTGCGTGATTCCTGCCAGGTCACCTGCTTGATTATTGCCAGTTGAGCAGCATGATACGTCACTGCTGAGCTCCATGCTTATTGCCTGCTGATTGCGTGGTTCGTGTCTGCTCAGCTCTTTGAGTATTGCCTCCTGAGGTCCCTGTTCGGGCGCCACCTGCTGGGGACCAGCCCCAGCTGATCCAGGGTATTGGAAGGAGAGATGGCCTAGGCGACTATTTATATGCTCGTCAGAGACGTCAAGAATAATAATATGAGGATAGCTCAGTAGGAAAATTCGGTGGAGAAAAGAGACTGAGTAGCTTGGTTTACGCGGGAGACCAATCAAACTTCAAGACAAGAAGTTTGCACCACTTACGTAGGCCGTAGGCGCCCTCTCGAATAGCGGAAGGTGCCTCACCCTAGACACCTTCTCGAGTGGGTCTTAGCAGCCCAGGCATAATTAGTAAGCGTGGTGGGTTCCGCGCTCCAGATGGAGACTCAGCTGGAAGTTAAAGGGAAGAATGACAAGGAACCTTATGAATTGGAGCTGTAAGTTAACTCTTCGACAGAGAGAGCGAGATGGTGGTGGGGGACAGTCCCCATTGAAATCAGAGGTAACAGCACAAAGCAATAAAATAGGCAGACTCTGGTTTTTTTGGGTGGGAGATGCTCGAGAATATCCAGGTGGACTCCTGAGGCTTGATCCCACATTTGCGTATGCTGAGCCTCCTTCCTCATGACCTTGGTCCAGAGTGGAATTCCTCACCGGCTCCCGGCACCTTATCAGTGCATGGTCAGTAACGATATCAGTGCATGATCAGCCACGTAATCACTGACTGCAGAGTCACGATTCAGCGCCTCTCAGTCACGTGATCACCGTATGATAAACACGTGATCAGTGAATAAACAGCCACGTGATCACTGCATGCGCAGTCTGGTGGTTAGTTCCTGATCAGCCTCGTGATCAGTGAGTGCACAGTCCCATGATCTGCGCTTGTCAGTCACTGTTCACTGCCTGATAAACACGTGATCAGTGCCCGAACAGCCACGTCATCAGTGCATGTGAAGCCACGTCATCATTGCATGCGCAGTCACGTGATTAGTGCATTATAGCCACCTGATCAGTGCGGGCACAGTCCCATGCTCAGCGACTGTCAGTCCCTGAGCATTGCCTGATAAATAGGTGATCAGTGCATGATGAGCCATGTGATCAGTGCCCGATCAGCCACGTTATCAGTGCATGCGGAGTCACGTGTTCAGTGCATGATAGCCACGTGATCAGTGCATGCTCAGTCACGTGATCTGGACTTGATCAGTCACATGATCAGTGCCTGCAGAGTCACGTGATCAGGGCCTGCTCAGCTTCGTGATTCCTGCCGGTTCATCTGCATGACAATTGCCAGATGAGCAGCGTGATTCCTGCCGGCTCATCTGCATGACAATTGCCAGATGAGCTGCGTGATTCCTGTCGGCACATCTGCTTGACAGTTGCCAGCTGAGCTGAGTGATTCCTGCCTGGTCACCTGCTTGATTATTGCCAGTTGAGCAGCATGATTCGTCAGTGCTGAGCTCCATGCTTATTGCCTGCTAATTGCGTGGTTCGTGTCTACTCAGCTCTTTGAGTATTGCCTCCTGAGGTCCCTGTTCGGGCGCCACCTGCCGGGGACCAGCCCCAGCTGATCCAGGGTATTCGAAGGAGAGATGGCCTAGGCGACTATTTATATGCTAATCAGAGATGTCAAGAATAATAGTATGAGGATAGCTCAGTAGGAAAATTCGGTGGAGAAAAGAGACTGAGTAGCTTGGTTTACGCGAGAGACCAATCAAACTTCAAGACAAGAAGTTTGCACCACTTCCGTAGGCCACAGGCGCCCTCTCGAATAGCGGAAGGTGCCTCACCCTAGACACCTTCTCGAGTGGGTCTTAGCAGCCCAGGCATAATTCTTAAGTGTGGTGGGTTCCTCGCTCCAGATGGAGACTCAGCTGGAAGTTAAAGGGAAGAATGACAAGGAACTTTATGAATTGGAGCTGTAAGTTAACTCTTTGACAGAGAGAGCGAGATGGTGGTGGGGGACAGCCCCCAGTGAAATCAGAGGTGAGAGCACAAAGCAATATAGAAGGCAGACTCTGGTTTTTTTGGTGGGGACATGCTCGAGAATATCCGGGTGGACTCCTGGGGCTCGATCCCGCATTTGCATATGCCGAACCTCCTTCCTCATGACCTTTGTCCAGAGTGGAATGCCTCACCGGCTCCCGGCACATGATCAGTGCATGCTCAGTCACGATATCAGTGCTTGATCAGCCACGTGATCACTGACTGCACAGTCACGTGATCAGCGCCTCTCAGTCACGTGATCACCGTATGATAAACACGTGATCGGTGAACGACCATCCACGTGAACACTGCATGCGCAGTCAGGTGGTCAGTTCCTGATCAGCCACGTGAACAGTGCGTGCAGAGTCCCATGATCAGCACCTGTCAGTCACTGATCACTGCCTGATAAACACGTGATCAGTGCCCGATCAGCCACGTCATCAGTGCATGCGCAGTAACGTGATCAGTGCATGATAGCCACGTGATCAGTGCGTGCACAGTCCCATGATCAGCGCCGGTCAGTCACTGATCACTGCCTGATAAACACATGAGCAGTGCCAGATCAGCCACGTCATCAATGCATGCGCAGTCAGGTGATCAGTGCATGATAGCCACGTGATCAGTGCGGGCACAGTCCCATGATGAGCGCCTGTCAGTCACTGATCACTGCTTGATAAACACGTGATCAGTGCATGATGAGCCATGTGATCATTGCCTGATCAGCCACGTCATCCGTGCATGCTCTGTCACGTGATCTGTGCATGATAGCCACGTGACCAGTGCATGCTCAGTCACCTGATCTGTTCTTGATCAGCCACGTGATCAGGGCCTGCTAAGCTGCGTGATTCCTGCCGGCTCATCTGAATGACAATTGCCAGCTGAACTGCGTGATTCCTGTCGGCCGATCAGCTTGACAATTGCCAGCTGAGCTGCGTGATTCCTGCCAGGTCACCTGCTTGATTATTGCCAGTTGAGCAGCATAAGTCGTCACTGCTGAGCTCCATGCTTATTGCCTGCTGATTGCATGGTTCGTGTCTGCTCAGCTCTTTGAGTATTGCCTCCTGAGGTCCCTGTTCGGGCGCCACCTGCTGGGGACCAGACCCAAGTGATCCAGGGTATTCGAAGGAGAGATGGCCTAGGCGACTATTTATATGCTAATCAGAGATCTCAAGAATAATATTATGAGGATAGCTCAGTAGGAAAATTCGGTGGAGAAAAGAGACTGAGTAGCTTGGTTTATGCGGGAGACCAATCAAACTTCAAGACAAGAAGTTTGCACCACTTCCGTAGGCCGCAGGCGCCCTCTCGAATAGCGGAAGGTGCCTCACCCTAGACACCTTCTGGAGTGGGCCTTAGCAGCCCAGGCATAATTAGTAAGGGTGGTGGGTTCCGCGCTCCAGATGGAGACTCAGCTGGAAGTTAAAGGGAAGAATGACAAGGAACTTTATGAATTGGAGCTGTAATTTAACTCTTTGACAGAGAGAGCGAGATGGTGGTGGAGGACAGCCCCCAGTGAAATCAGAGGTGAGAGCACAAAGCAATAAAGTAGGCACACACTGGTTTTTCTGGGGGGGAGATGCTGGAGAATATCCGGGTGGACTCCTGAGGCTCGATCCCGCATTTGCGTATGCCGAGCCTCCTTCCTCATGACCTTAGTCCAGAGTGGAATGCCTCACCGGCTCCCGGCACATGAGCAGTGCATGCTCAGTCACGATATCGGTGCTTGATCAGCCACGTGATCAGTGCGTGCACAGTCCCGTGATCAGCACCTCTCAGTCACTGATCACTGCCTGATAAACACGTGATCAGTGCCAGATCAGCCACGTCATCAGTGCATGGGCAGTCACGTGATCAGTGCATGATAGCCACGTGATCAGTGTGTGCACACTCCCATGATGAGCGCCTGTCAGTCACTGATCACTGCCTAAGAAAAACGTGATCAGTGCATTAGAGCCACGTGATCAGTGCGTGCACAGTCCCATGATCAGCGCCTGTCAGTCACTGATCATTGCCTAAGAAACACGTGATCAGTGCATGAGAGCCACGTGATCAGTGCCTGCAGAGTCACGTGATCAGGGCCTGCTGAGCTGCGTGATGCCTGCCGGCTCATCTGCATGACAATTGCCAGCTGAGCTGCGTGATTCCTGTCGGCTCATGTGCTTGACAATTGCCAGCTGAGCTGTGTGATTCCTGTCGGCTCATCTGCTTAACAATTGCCAGCTGAGCTGCGTGATTCCTGCCTGGTCACCTGCTTGATTATTGCCAGTTGAGCAGCATGATTCGTCACTGCTGAGCTCCATGCTTATTGCCTGCTGATTGCGTGGTTCGTGTCTGCTCAGCTCTTTGAGTATTGCCTCATGAGGTCCCTGTTCCGCACCACCTGCCGGGGACCAGCCCCAGCTGATCCAGGGTATTGGAAGGAGAGATGGCCTAGGCGACTATTTATATGCTCATCAGAGACGTCAAGAATAATAATATGAGGATAGCTCCGTAGGAAAATTCGGTGGAGAAAAGAGACAGAGTAGCTTGGTTTACGCGGGAGACCAATCAAACTTCAAGACAAGAAGTTTGCACCACTTACGTAGGCCGCAGGCGCCCTCTCGAATAGCGGAAGGTGCCTCACCCTAGACACCTTCTCGAGTGGGTCTTAGCAGCCCAGGCATAATTAGTAAGCCTGGTGGGTTCCTCGATCCAGATGGAGACTCAGCTGGATGTTAAAGGGAAGAATGACAAGGAACTTTATGAATTGGAGCTGTAAGTTAACTCTTTGACAGAGAGAGCGAGATGGTGGGGGGGGGACAGACCCCAGTGAAATCAGAGGTGAGAGCACAAAGCAATATAGTAGGCAGACTCTGGTTTTTTTTTGGGGGGAGATGCTGGAGAATATCCGGGTGGACTCCTGAGGCTCGATCCTGCATTTACGTATGCCGAGCCTCCTTCCTCATGACCTTAGTCCAGAGTGGAATGCCTCACCGGCTCCCGGCACATGAGCAGTGCATGCTCAGTCACGATATCGGTGCTTGATCAGCCACGTGATCAGTGCGTGCACAGTCCCGTGATCAGCACCTCTCAGTCACTGATCACTGCCTGATAAACACGTGATCAGTGCCAGATCAGCCACGTCATCAGTGCATGGGCAGTCACGTGATCAGTGCATGATAGCCACGTGATCAGTGTGTGCACACTCCCATGATGAGCGCCTGTCAGTCACTGATCACTGCCTAAGAAAAACGTGATCAGTGCATTAGAGCCACGTGATCAGTGCGTGCACAGTCCCATGATCAGCGCCTGTCAGTCACTGATCATTGCCTAAGAAACACGTGATCAGTGCATGAGAGCCATGTGATCAGTGCCTGCAGAGTCACGTGATCAGGGCCTGCTGAGCTGCGTGATGCCTGCCGGCTCATCTGCATGACAATTGCCAGCTGAGCTGCGTGATTCCTGTCGGCTCATGTGCTTGACAATTGCCAGCTGAGCTGCGTGATTCCTGTCGGCTCATCTGCTTAACAATTGCCAGCTGAGCTGCGTGATTCCTGCCTGGTCACCTGCTTGATTATTGCCAGTTGAGCAGCATGATTCGTCACTGCTGAGCTCCATGCTTATTGCCTGCTGATTGCGTGGTTCGTGTCTGCTCAGCTCTTTGAGTATTGCCTCATGAGGTCCCTGTTCGGCACCACCTGCCGGGGACCAGCCCCAGCTGATCCAGGGTATTGGAAGGAGAGTTGGCCTAGGCGACTATTTATATGCTCATCAGAGACGTCAAGAATAATAATATGAGGATAGCTCCTTAGGAAAATTCGGTGGAGAAAAGAGACTGAGTAGCTTGGTTTACGCGGGAGACCAATCAAACTTCAAGACAAGAAGTTTGCACCACTTACGTAGGCCGCAGGCGCCCTCTCGAATAGCGGAAGGTGCCTCACCCTAGACACCTTCTCGAGTGGGTCTTAGCAGCCCAGGCATAATTAGTAAGCCTGGTGGGTTCCTCGATGCAGATGGAGACTCAGCTGGATGTTAAAGGGAAGAATGACAAGGAACTTTATGAATTGGAGCTGTAAGTTAACTCTTTGACAGAGAGAGCGAGATGGTGGGGGGGGGACAGACCCCAGTGAAATCAGAGGTGAGAGCACAAAGCAATATAGTAGGCAGACTCTGGTTTTTTTTGGGGGGAGATGCTGGAGAATATCCGGGTGGACTCCTGAGGCTCGATCCCGCATTTACGTATGCCGAGCCTCCTTCCTCATGACCTTTGTCCAGACTGGAATGCCTCACCGGCTCCCGGCACATGATCAGTGCATGCTCAGTCACAATATCAGTGCTTGATCAGCCACGTGATCACTGACGGCACAGTCACGTGATCAGCGCCTCTCAGTCACATGATCACCGTATGATAAACACGTGATCAGTGAATAAACAGCCACGTGATCACTGCATGTGCAGTCAGGTGGTCAGTTCCTGATCAGCCACGTGATCAGTGCGTGCACAGTTCCATAATCAGCGCCTTTCAGTCACTGATCACTGCCTGAGAAAAACGTGATAAGTGCCCAATCAGCCACGTCATCAGTGCATGCGCAGTCACGTGATCAGTGCATGATAGCCACGTGATCAGTTCGTGCACAGTCCCATGATCAGCGCCTGTCAGTCACTGATCACTGCCTGATAAACACGTGATCACTGCCTGATCAGCCACGTCATCAGTGCATGCGAAGTCACGTGATCAGTGCATGGTAGCCACGGGATAATTGCATGCTCAGTCACGTGATCTGTACTTGATCAGCCACGTGATCAGTGCCTGCAGAGTCACGTGATCAGGGCCTGCTGAGCTGCGTGATTCCTGCCGGCTCATCTGCATGTCAATTGCCAGCTCAGCTGCGTGATTCCTGTCGGCTCATCTGCTTGACAATTGCCAGCTGAGCTGCGTGATTCCTGCCTGGTCACCTGCTTGATTATTGCCAGTTGAGCAGCATGATACGTCACTGCTGAGCTCCATGCTTATTGCCTGCTGATTGCGTGGTTCGTGTCTGCTCAGCTCTTTGAGTATTGCCTCCTGAGGTCCCTGTTCAGGCGCCACCTGCTGGGGTCCAGCCCCAGCTGATCCAGGGTATTGGAAGGAGAGATGGCCTAGGCGACTATTTATATGCTCATCAGAGACGTCAAGAATAATAATATGAGGATAGCTCCGTAGGAAAATTCGGTGGAGAAAAGAGACTGAGTAGCTTGGTTTACGCGGGAGACCAATCAAACTTCAAGACAAGAAGTTTGCACCACTTCCGAAGGCCGCAGGCGCCCTCTCGAATAGCGGAAGGTGCCTCACCCTAGACACCTTCTCGAGTGGGTCTTAGCAGCCCAGGCATAATTAGTAAGCCTGGTGGGTTCCTCGATCCAGATGGAGACTCAGCTGGATGTTAAAGGGAAGAATGACAAGGAACTTTATGAATTGGAGCTGTAAGTTAACTCTTTGACAGAGAGAGCGAGATGGTGGGGGGGGGGACAGACCCCAGTGAAATCAGAGGTGAGAGCACAAAGCAATATAGTAGGCAGACTCTGGTTTTTTTGGGGGGGAGATGCTGGAGAATATCCGGGTGGACTCCTGAGGCTCGATCCCGCATTTACGTATGCCGAGCCTCCTTCCTCATGACCTTTGTCCAGACTGGAATGCCTCACCGGCTCCCGGCACATGATCAGTGCATGCTTAGGCACGATATCAGTGCTTGATCAGCCACGTGATCACTGACGGCACAGTCACGTGATCAGCGCCTCTCAGTCACATGATCACCGTATGATAAACACGTGATCAGTGAACAAACAGCCACGTGATCACTGCATGCGCAGTCAGGTGGTCAGTTCCTGATCAGCCACGTGATCAGTGCGTGCACAGTTCCATGATCAGCGCCTTTCAGTCACTGATCACTGCCTGAGAAAAACGTGATAAGTGCCCGATCAGCCATGTCATCAGTGCATGCGCAGTCACGTGATCAGTGCATGATAGCCACGTGATCAGTGCGTGCACAGTCCCATGATCAGTGCCTGTCAGTCACTGATCACTGCCTGATAAACACGTGATCACTGCCTGATCAGCCACGTCATCAGTGCATGCGAAGTCACGGGATCAGTGCATGGTAGCCACGGGATCATTGCATGCTCAGTCACGTGATCTGTACTTGATCAGCCACGTGATCAGTGCCTGCAGAGTCACGTGATCAGGGCCTGCTGAGCTGCGTGATGCCTGCCGGCTCATCTGCATGACAATTGCCAGCTGAGCTGCGTGATTCCTGCCAGGTCACCTGCTTGATTATTGCCAGTTGAGCAGCATGATACGTCACTGCTGAACTCCATGCTTATTGCCTGCTGATTGCGTGGTTCGTGTCTGCTCATCTCTTTGAGTATTGCCTCCTGAGGTCCCTGTTCGGGCGCCACCTGCTGGGGACCAGCCCCAGCTGATCCAGAGTATTGGAAGGAGAGATGGCCTAGGCGACTATTTATATGCTCGTCAGAGACGTCAAGAATAATAATATGAGGATAGCTCAGTAGGAAAATTCGGTGGAGAAAAGAGACTGAGTAGCTTGGTTTACGCGGGAGACCAATCAAACTTCAAGACAAGAAGTTTGCACCACTTACGTAGGCCGCAGGCGCCCTCTCGAATAGCGGAAGGTGCCTCACCCTAGACACCTTCTCGAGTGGGTCTTAGCAGCCCAGGCATAATTAGTAAGCGTGGTGAGTTCCGCGCTCCAGATGGAGACTCAGCTGGAAGTTAAAGGGAAGAATGACAAGGAACCTTATGAATTGGAGCTGTAAGTTAACTCTTCGACAGAGAGAGCGAGATGGTGGTGGGGGACAGTCCCCATTGAAATCAGAGGTAACAGCACAAAGCAATAAAATAGGCAGACTCTGGTTTTTCTGGGTGGGAGATGCTCGAGAATATCCAGGTGGACTCCTGAGGCTTGATCCCACATTTGCGTATGCTGAGCCTCCTTCCTCATGACCTTGGTCCAGAGTGGAATTCCTCACCGGCTCCCGGCACCTTATCAGTGCATGGTCAGTAACGATATCAGTGCATGATCAGCCACGTAATCACTGACTGCAGAGTCACGTGATCAGCGCCTCTCAGTCACGTGATCACCGTATGATAAAAACGTGATCAGTGAGCGACCAGCCACGTGATCACTGCATGCGCAGTCTGGTGGTCAGTTCCTGATCAGCCTCGTGATCAGTGAGTGCACAGTCCCATGATCAGCGCTTGTCAGTCACTGATCACTGCCTGATAAACACGTGATCAGTGCCCGATCAGCCACGTCATCAGTGCATGTGAAGCCACGTCATCATTGCATGCGCAGTCACGTGATTTGTGCATTATAGCCACCTGATCAGTGCGGGCACAGTCCCATGATCAGCGACTGTCAGTCCCTGAGCATTGCCTGATAAATAGGTGATCAGTGCATGATGAGCCATGTGATCAGTGCCCGATCAGCCACGTTATCAGTGCATGCGGAGTCACGTGATCTGTGCATGATAGCCACGTGACCAGTGCATGCTCAGTCACCTGATCTGTTCTTGATCAGCCACGTGATCAGGGCCTGCTAAGCTGCGTGATTCCTGCCGGCTCATCTGAATGACAATTGCCAGCTGAACTGCGTGATTCCTGTCGGCCGATCAGCTTGACAATTGCCAGCTGAGCTGCGTGATTCCTGCCAGGTCACCTGCTTGATTATTGCCAGTTGAGCAGCATAAGTCGTCACTGCTGAGCTCCATGCTTATTGCCTGCTGATTGCATGGTTCGTGTCTGCTCAGCTCTTTGAGTATTGCCTCCTGAGGTCCCTGTTCGGGCGCCACCTGCTGGGGACCAGACCCAAGTGATCCAGGGTATTCGAAGGAGAGATGGCCTAGGCGACTATTTATATGCTAATCAGAGATCTCAAGAATAATATTATGAGGATAGCTCAGTAGGAAAATTCGGTGGAGAAAAGAGACTGAGTAGATTGGTTTATGCGGGAGACCAATCAAACTTCAAGACAAGAAGTTTGCACCACTTACGTAGGCCGCAGGCGCCCTCTCGAATAGCGGAAGGTGCCTCACCCTAGACACCTTCTGGAGTGGGCCTTAGCAGCCCAGGCATAATTAGTAAGCGTGGTGGGTTCCGCGCTCCAGATGGAGACTCAGCTGGAAGTTAAAGGGAAGAATGACAAGGAACTTTATGAATTGGAGCTGTAATTTAACTCTTTGACAGAGAGAGCGAGATGGTGGTGGAGGACAGCCCCCAGTGAAATCAGAGGTGAGAGCACAAAGCAATAAAGTAGGCACACTCTGGTTTTTCTGGGGGGGAGATGCTGGAGAATATCCGGGTGGACTCCTGAGGCTCGATCCCGCATTTGCGTATGCCGAGCCTCCTTCCTCATGACCTTAGTCCAGAGTGGAATGCCTCACCGGCTCCCGGCACATGAGCAGTGCATGCTCAGTCACGATATCGGTGCTTGATCAGCCACGTGATCAGTGCGTGCACAGTCCCGTGATCAGCACCTCTCAGTCACTGATCACTGCCTGATAAACACGTGATCAGTGCCAGATCATCCACGTCATCAGTGCATGGGCAGTCACGTGATCAGTGCATGATAGCCACGTGATCAGTGTGTGCACACTCCCATGATGAGCGCCTGTCAGTCACTGATCACTGCCTAAGAAAAACGTGATCAGTGCATTAGAGCCACGTGATCAGTGCGTGCACAGTCCCATGATCAGCGCCTGTCAGTCACTGATCATTGCCTAAGAAACACGTGATCAGTGCATGAGAGCCACGTGATCAGTGCCTGCAGAGTCACGTGATCAGGGCCTGCTAAGCTGCGTGATGCCTGCCGGCTCATCTGCATGTCAATTGCCAGCTGAGCTGCGTGATTCCTGTCGGCTCATGTGCTTGACAATTGCCAGCTGAGCTGCGTGATTCCTGTCGGCTCATCTGCTTAACAATTGCCAGCTGAGCTGCGTGATTCCTGCCAGGTCACCTGCTTGATTATTGCCAGTTGAGCAGCATGATTCGTCACTGCTGAGCTCCATGCTTATTGCCTGCTGATTGCGTGGTTCGTGTCTGCTCAGCTCTTTGAGTATTGCCTCATGAGGTCCCTGTTCGGCACCACCTGCCGGGGACCAGCCCCAGCTGATCCAGGGTATTGGAAGGAGAGATGGCCTAGGCGACTATTTATATGCTCATCAGAGACGTCAAGAATAATAATATGAGGATAGCTCAGTAGGAAAATTCGGTGGAGAAAAGAGACTGAGTAGCTTGGTTTACGCGGGAGACCAATCAAACTTCAAGACAAGAAGTTTGCACCATTTACGTAGGCCGCAGGCGCCCTCTCGAATAGCGGAAGGTGCCTCACCCTAGACACCTTCTCGAGTGGGTCTTAGCAGCCCAGGCATAATTAGTAAGCCTGGTGGGTTCCTCGATGCAGATGGAGACTCAGCTGGATGTTAAAGGGAAGAATGACAAGGAACTTTATGAATTGGAGCTGTAAGTTAACTCTTTGACAGAGAGAGCGAGATGGTGGGGGGGGGACAGACCCCAGTGAAATCAGAGGTGAGAGCACAAAGCAATATAGTAGGCAGACTCTGGTTTTTTTTGGGGGGAGATGCTGGAGAATATCCGGGTGGACTCCTGAGGCTCGATCCCGCATTTACGTATGCCGAGCCTCCTTCCTCATGACCTTAGTCCAGAGTGGAATGCCTCACCGGCTCCCGGCACATGATCAGTGCATGCTCAGTCACGATATCGGTGCTTGATCAGCCACGTGATCAGTGCGTGCACAGTCCCGTGATCAGCACCTCTCAGTCACTGATCACTGCCTGATAAACCCGTGACCAGTGCCAGATCAGCCACGTCATCAGTGCATGGGCAGTCACGTGATCAGTGCATGATAGCCACGTGATCAGTGTGTGCACACTCCCATGATGAGCGCCTGTCAGTCACTGATCACTGCCTAAGAAAAACGTGATCAGTGCATTAGAGCCACGTGATCAGTGCGTGCACAGTCCCATGATCAGCGCCTGTCAGTCACTGATCATTGCCTAAGAAACACGTGATCAGTGCATGAGAGCCACGTGATCAGTGCCTGCAGAGTCACGTGATCAGGGCCTGCTGAGCTGCGTGATGCCTGCCGGCTCATCTGCATGACAATTGCCAGCTGAGCTGCGTGATTCCTGTCGGCTCATGTGCTTGACAATTGCTAGCTGAGCTGCGTGATTCCTGTCGGCTCATCTGCTTAACAATTGCCAGCTGAGCTGCGTGATTCCTGCCTGGTCACCTGCTTGATTATTGCCAGTTGAGCAGCATGATTCGTCACTGCTGAGCTCCATGCTTATTGCCTGCTGATTGCGTGGTTCGTGTCTGCTCAGCTCTTTGAGTATTGCCTCATGAGGTCCCTGTTCGGCACCACCTGCCGGGGACCAGCCCCAGCTGATCCAGGGTATTGGAAGGAGAGATGGCCTAGGCGACTATTTATATGCTCATCAGAGACGTCAAGAATAATAATATGAGGATAGCTCCTTAGGAAAATTCGGTGGAGAAAAGAGACTGAGTAGCTTGGTTTACGCGGGAGACCAATCAAACTTCAAGACAAGAAGTTTGCACCACTTACGTAGGCCGCAGGCGCCCTCTCGAATAGCGGAAGGTGCCTCACCCTAGACACCTTCTCGAGTGGGTCTTAGCAGCCCAGGCATAATTAGTAAGCCTGGTGGGTTCCTCGATCCAGATGGAGACTCAGCTGGATGTTAAAGGGAAGAATGACAAGGAACTTTATGAATTGGAGCTGTAAGTTAACTCTTTGACAGAGAGAGCGAGATGGTGGGGGGGGGACAGACCCCAGTGAAATCAGAGGTGAGAGCACAAAGCAATATAGTAGGCAGACTCTGGTTTTTTTTGGGGGGAGATGCTGGAGAATATCCGGGTGGACTCCTGAGGCTCGATCCCGCATTTACGTATGCCGAGCCTCCTTCCTCATGACCTTTGTCCAGACTGGAATGCCTCACCGGCTCCCGGCACATGATCAGTGCATGCTCAGTCACAATATCAGTGCTTGATCAGCCACGTGATCACTGACGGCACAGTCACGTGATCAGCGCCTCTCAGTCACATGATCACCGTATGATAAACACGTGATCAGTGAATAAACAGCCACGTGATCACTGCATGTGCAGTCAGGTGGTCAGTTCCTGATCAGCCACGTGATCAGTGCGTGCACAGTTCCATAATCAGCGCCTTTCAGTCACTGATCACTGCCTGAGAAAAACGTGATAAGTGCCCAATCAGCCACGTCATCAGTGCATGCGCAGTCACGTGATCAGTGCATGATAGCCACGTGATCAGTGCGTGCACAGTCCCATGATCAGCGCCTGTCAGTCACTGATCACTGCCTGATAAACACGTGATCACTGCCTGATCAGCCACGTCATCAGTGCATGCGAAGTCACGTGATCAGTGCATGGTAGCCACGGGATCATTGCATGCTCAGTCACGTGATCTGTACTTGATCAGCCACGTGATCAGTGCCTGCAGAGTCACGTGATCAGGGCCTGCTGAGCTGCGTGATTCCTGCCGGCTCATCTGCATGTCAATTGCCAGCTCAGCTGCGTGATTCCTGTCGGCTCATCTGCTTGACAATTGCCAGCTGAGCTGCGTGATTCCTGCCTGGTCACCTGCTTGATTATTGCCAGTTGAGCAGCATGATACGTCACTGCTGAGCTCCATGCTTATTGCCTGCTGATTGCGTGGTTCGTGTCTGCTCAGCTCTTTGAGTATTGCCTCCTGAGGTCCCAGTTCAGGCGCCACCTGCTGGGGTCCAGCCCCAGCTGATCCAGGGTATTGGAAGGAGAGATGGCCTAGGCGACTATTTATATGCTCATCAGAGACGTCAAGAATAATAATATGAGGATAGCTCCGTAGGAAAATTCGGTGGAGAAAAGAGACTGAGTAGCTTGGTTTACGCGGGAGACCAATCAAACTTCAAGACAAGAAGTTTGCACCACTTCCGTAGGCCGCAGGCGCCCTCTCGAATAGCGGAAGGTGCCTCACCCTAGACACCTTCTCGAGTGGGTCTTAGCAGCCCAGGCATAATTAGTAAGCCTGGTGGGTTCCTCGATGCAGATGGAGACTCAGCTGGATGTTAAAGGGAAGAATGACAAGGAACTTTATGAATTGGAGCTGTAAGTTAACTCTTTGACAGAGAGAGCGAGATGGTGGGGGGGGGACAGACCCCAGTGAAATCAGAGGTGAGAGCACAAAGCAATATAGTAGGCAGACTCTGGTTTTTTTTGGGGGGAGATGCTGGAGAATATCCGGGTGGACTCCTGAGGCTCGATCCCGCATTTACGTATGCCGAGCCTCCTTCCTCATGACCTTTGTCCAGACTGGAATGCCTCACCGGCTCCCGGCACATGATCAGTGCATGCTTAGGCACGATATCAGTGCTTGATCAGCCACGTGATCACTGACGGCACAGTCACGTGATCAGCGCCTCTCAGTCACATGATCACCGTATGATAAACACGTGATCAGTGAACAAACAGCCACGTGATCACTGCATGCGCAGTCAGGTGGTCAGTTCCTGATCAGCCACGTGATCAGTGCGTGCACAGTTCCATGATCAGCGCCTTTCAGTCACTGATCACTGCCTGAGAAAAACGTGATAAGTGCCCGATCAGCCATGTCATCAGTGCATGCGCAGTCACGTGATCAGTGCATGATAGCCACGTGATCAGTGCGTGCACAGTCCCATGATCAGTGCCTGTCAGTCACTGATCACTGCCTGATAAACACGTGATCACTGCCTGATCAGCCACGTCATCAGTGCATGCGAAGTCACGGGATCAGTGCATGGTAGCCACGGGATCATTGCATGCTCAGTCACGTGATCTGTACTTGATCAGCCACGTGATCAGTGCCTGCAGAGTCACGTGATCAGGGCCTGCTGAGCTGCGTGATGCCTGCCGGCTCATCTGCATGACAATTGCCAGCTCAGCTGCGTGATTCCTGTCGGCTCATCCGCTTGACAATTGCCAGCTGAGCTGCGTGATTCCTGCCAGGTCACCTGCTTGATTATTGCCAGTTGAGCAGCATGATACGTCACTGCTGAGCTCCATGCTTATTGCCTGCTGATTGCGTGGTTCGTGTCTGCTCAGCTCTTTGTGTATTGCCTCCTGAGGTCCCTGTTCGGGCGCCACCTGCTGGGGACCAGCCCCAGCTGATCCAGGGTATTGGAAGGAGAGATGGCCTAGGCGACTATTTATATGCTCGTCAGAGACGTCAAGAATAATAATATGAGGATAGCTCAGTAGGAAAATTCGGTGGAGAAAAGAGACTGAGTAGCTTGGTTTACGCGGGAGACCAATCAAACTTCAAGACAAGAAGTTTGCACCACTTCCGTAGGCCGCAGGCGCCCTCTCGAATAGCGGAAGGTGCCTCACCCTAGACACCTTCTCTAGTGGGTCTTAGCAGCCCAGGCATAATTAGTAAGCGTGGTGAGTTCCGCGCTCCAGATGGAGACTCAGCTGGAAGTTAAAGGGAAGAATCACAAGGAACCTTATGAATTGGAGCTGTAAGTTAACTCTTCGACAGAGAGAGCGAGATGGTGGTGGGGGACAGTCCCCATTGAAATCAGAGGTAACAGCACAAAGCAATAAAATAGGCAGACTCTGGTTTTTTTGGGTGGGAGATGCTCGAGAATATCCAGGTGGACTCCTGAGGCTTGATCCCACATTTGCGTATGCTGAGCCTCCTTCCTCATGACCTTGGTCCAGAGTGGAATTCCTCACCGGCTCCCGGCACCTTATCAGTGCATGGTCAGTAACGATATCAGTGCATGATCAGCCACGTAATCACTGACTGCAGAGTCACGTGATCAGCGCCTCTCAGTCACGTGATCACCGTATGATAAAAACGTGATCAGTGAGCGAACAGCCACGTGATCACTGCATGCGCAGTCTGGTGGTCAGTTCCTGATCAGCCTCGTGATCAGTGAGTGCACAGTCCCATGATCAGCGCTTGTCAGTCACTGATCACTGCCTGATAAACACGTGATCAGTGCCCGATCAGCCACGTCATCAGTGCATGTGAAGCCACGTCATCATTGCATGTGCAGTCACGTGATTAGTGCATTATAGCCACCTGATCAGTGCGGGCACAGTCCCATGATCAGCGACTGTCAGTCCCTGAGCATTGCCTGATAAATAGGTGATCAGTGCATGATGAGCCATGTGATCAGTGCCCGATCAGCCACGTTATCAGTGCATGCGGAGTCACGTGTTCAGTGCATGATAGCCACGTGATCAGTGCATGCTCAGTCACGTGATCTGGACTTGATCAGTCACATGATCAGTGCCTGCAGAGTCACGTGATCAGGGCCTGCTCAGCTTCGTGATTCCTGCCGGTTCATCTGCATGACAATTGCCAGATGAGCAGCGTGATTCCTGCCGGCTCATCTGCATGACAATTGCCAGATGAGCTGCGTGATTCCTGTCGGCACATCTGCTTGACAGTTGCCAGCTGAGCTGAGTGATTCCTGCCTGGTCACCTGCTTGATTATTGCCAGTTGAGCAGCATGATTCGTCAGTGCTGAGCTCCATGCTTATTGCCTGCTAATTGCGTGGTTCGTGTCTACTCAGCTCTTTGAGTATTGCCTCCTGAGGTCCCTGTTCGGGCGCCACCTGCCGGGGACCAGCCCCAGCTGATCCAGGGTATTCGAAGGAGAGATGGCCTAGGCGACTATTTATATGCTAATCAGAGATGTCAAGAATAATAGTATGAGGATAGCTCAGTAGGAAAATTCGGTGGAGAAAAGAGACTGAGTAGCTTGGTTTACACGAGAGACCAATCAAACTTCAAGACAAGAAGTTTGCACCACTTCCGTAGGCCACAGGCGCCCTCTCGAATAGCGGAAGGTGCCTCACCCTAGACACCTTCTCGAGTGGGTCTTAGCAGCCCAAGCATAATTCTTAAGTGTGGTGGGTTCCTCGCTCCAGATGGAGACTCAGCTGGAAGTTAAAGGGAAGAATGACAAGGAACTTTATGAATTGGAGCTGTAAGTTAACTCTTTGACAGAGAGAGCGAGATGGTGGTGGGGGACAGCCCCCAGTGAAATCAGAGGTGAGAGCACAAAGCAATATAGAAGGCAGACTCTGGTTTTTTTGTTGGGGACATGCTCGAGAATATCCGGGTGGACTCCTGGGGCTCGATCCCGCATTTGCATATGCCGAACCTCCTTCCTCATGACCTTTGTCCAGAGTGGAATGCCTCACCGGCTCCCGGCACATGATCAGTGCATGCTCAGTCACGATATCAGTGCTTGATCAGCCACGTGATCACTGACTGCACAGTCACGTGATCAGCGCCTCTCAGTCACGTGATCACCGTATGATATACACGTGATCGGTGAACGACCATCCACGTGAACACTGCATGCGCAGTCAGGTGGTCAGTTCCTGATCAGCCACGTGAACAGTGCGTGCACAGTCCCATGATCAGCACCTGTCAGTCACTGATCACTGCCTGATAAACACGTGATCAGTGCCCGATCAGCCACGTCATCAGTGCATGCGCAGTAACGTGATCAGTGCATGATAGCCACGTGATCAGTGCGTGCACAGTCCCATGATCAGCGCCGGTCAGTCACTGATCACTGCCTGATAAACACATGAGCAGTGCCAGATCAGCCACGTCATCAATGCATGCGCAGTCAGGTGATCAGTGCATGATAGCCACGTGATCAGTGCGGGCACAGTCCCATGATGAGCGCCTGTCAGTCACTGATCACTGCTTGATAAACACGTGATCAGTGCATGATGAGCCATGTGATCATTGCCTGATCAGCCACGTCATCAGTGCATGCTCTGTCACGTGATCTGTGCATGATAGCCACGTGACCAGTGCATGGTCAGTCACCTGATCTGTTCTTGATCAGCCACGTGATCAGGGCCTGCTAAGCTGCGTGATTCCTGCCGGCTCATCTGAATGACAATTGCCAGCTGAACTGCGTGATTCCTGCCAGGTCACCTGCTTGATTATTGCCAGTTGAGCAGCATAAGTCGTCACTGCTGAGCTCCATGCTTATTGCCTGCTGATTGCATGGTTCGTGTCTGCTCAGCTCTTTGAGTATTGCCTCCTGAGGTCCCTGTTCGGGCGCCACCTGCTGGGGACCAGACCCAAGTGATCCAGGGTATTCGAAGGAGAGATGGCCTAGGCGACTATTTATATGCTAATCAGAGATCTCAAGAATAATATTATGAGGATAGCTCAGTAGGAAAATTCGGTGGAGAAAAGAGACTGAGTAGCTTGGTTTATGCGGGAGACCAATCAAACTTCAAGACAAGAAGTTTGCACCACTTCCGTAGGCCGCAGGCGCCCTCTCGAATAGCGGAAGGTGCCTCACCCTAGACACCTTCTGGAGTGGGCCTTAGCAGCCCAGGCATAATTAGTAAGCGTGGTGGGTTCCGCGCTCCAGATGGAGACTCAGCTGGAAGTTAAAGGGAAGAATGACAAGGAACTTTATGAATTGGAGCTGTAATTTAACTCTTTGACAGAGAGAGCGAGATGGTGGTGGAGGACAGCCCCCAGTGAAATCAGAGGTGAGAGCACAAAGCAATAAAGTAGGCACACTCTGGTTTTTCTGGGGGGGAGATGCTGGAGAATATCCGGGTGGACTCCTGAGGCTCGATCCCGCATTTGCGTATGCCGAGCCTCCTTCCTCATGACCTTAGTCCAGAGTGGAATGCCTCACGGGCTCCCGGCACATGAGCAGTGCATGCTCAGTCACGATATCGGTGCTTGATCAGCCACGTGATCAGTGCGTGCAGAGTCCCGTGATCAGCACCTCTCAGTCACTGATCACTGCCTGATAAACACGTGATCAGTGCCAGATCAGCCACGTCATCAGTGCATGGGCAGTCACGTGATCAGTGCATGATAGCCACGTGATCAGTGTGTGCACACTCCCATGATGAGCCCCTGTCAGTCACTGATCACTGCCTAAGAAAAACGTGATCAGTGCATTAGAGCCACGTGATCAGTGCGTGCACAGTCCCATGATCAGCGCCTGTCAGTCACTGATCATTGCCTAAGAAACACGTGATCAGTGCATGAGAGCCACGTGATCAGTGCCTGCAGAGTCACGTGATCAGGGCCTGCTGAGCTGCGTGATGCCTGCCGGCTCATCTGCATGACAATTGCCAGCTGAGCTGCGTGATTCCTGTCGGCTCATGTGCTTGACAATTGCCAGCTGAGCTGCGTGATTCCTGTCGGCTCATCTGCTTAACAATTGCCAGCTGAGCTGCGTGATTCCTGCCTGGTCACCTGCTTGATTATTGCCAGTTGAGCAGCATGATTCGTCACTGCTGAGCTCCATGCTTATTGCCTGCTGATTGCGTGGTTCGTGTCTGCTCAGCTCTTTGAGTATTGCCTCATGAGGTCCCTGTTCGGCACCACCTGCCGGGGACCAGCCCCAGCTGATCCAGGGTATTGGAAGGAGAGATGGCCTAGGCGACTATTTATATGCTCATCAGAGACGTCAAGAATAATAATATGAGGATAGCTCCGTAGGAAAATTCGGTGGAGAAAAGAGACTGAGTAGCTTGGTTTACGCGGGAGACCAATCAAACTTCAAGACAAGAAGTTTGCACCACTTACGTAGGCCACAGGCGCCCTCTCGAATAGCGGAAGGTGCCTCACCCTAGACACCTTCTCGAGTGGGTCTTAGCAGCCCAGGCATAATTAGTAAGCCTGGTGGGTTCCTCGATGTAGATGGAGACTCAGCTGGATGTTAAAGGGAAGAATGACAAGGAACTTTATGAATTGGAGCTGTAAGTTAACTCTTTGACAGAGAGAGCGAGATGGTGGGGGGGGGACAGACCCCAGTGAAATCAGAGGTGAGAGAACAAAGCAGTATAGTAGGCAGACTCTGGTTTTTTTTGGGGGGAGATGCTGGAGAATATCCGGGTGGACTCCTGAGGCTCGATCCCGCATTTACGTATGCCGAGCCTCCTTCCTCATGACCTTTGTCCAGACTGGAATGCCTCACCGGCTCCCGGCACATGATCAGTGCATGCTCAGTCACAATATCAGTGCTTGATCAGCCACGTGATCACTGACGGCACAGTCACGTGATCAGCGCCTCTCAGTCACATGATCACCGTATGATATACACGTGATCAGTGAATAAACAGCCACGTGATCACTGCATGTGCAGTCAGGTGGTCAGTTCCTGATCAGCCACGTGATCAATGCGTGCACAGTTCCATAATCAGCGCTTTTCAGTCACTGATCACTGCCTGAGAAAAACGTGATAAGTGCCCAATCAGCCACGTCATCAGTGCATGCGCAGTCACGTGATCAGTGCATGATAGCCACGTGATCAGTGCGTGCACAGTCCCATGATCAGCGCCTGTCAGTCACTGATCACTGCCTGATAAACACGTGATCACTGCCTGATCAGCCATGTCATCAGTGCATGCGAAGTCACGTGATCAGTGCATGGTAGCCACGGGATCATTGCATGCTCAGTCACGTGATCTGTACTTGATCAGCCACGTGATCAGTGCCTGCAGAGTCACGTGATCAGGGCCTGCTGAGCTGCGTGATTCCTGCCGGCTCATCTGCATGTCAATTGCCAGCTCAGCTGCGTGATTCCTGTCGGCTCATCTGCTTGACAATTGCCAGCTGAGCTGCGTGATTCCTGCCTGGTCACCTGCTTGATTATTGCCAGTTGAGCAGCATGATTCGTCACTGCTGAGCTCCATGCATATTGCCTGCTGATTGCGTGGTTCGTGTCTGCTCAGCTCTTTGAGTATTGCCTCCTGAGGTCCCTGTTCGGGCGCCACCTGCCGGGGACCAGCCCCAGCTGATCCAGGGTATTGGAAGGAGAGATGGCCTAGGCGACTATTTATATGCTCATCAGAGACGTCAAGAATAATAATATGAGGATAGCTCCGTAGGAAAATTCGGTGGAGAAAAGAGACTGAGTAGCTTGGTTTACGCGGGAGACCAATCAAATTTCAAGACAAGAAGTTTGCACCATTTACGTAGGCCGCAGGCGCCCTCTCGAATAGCGGAAGGTGCCTCACCCTAGACACCTTCTCGAGTGGGTCTTAGCAGCCCAGGCATAATTAGTAAGCCTGGTGGGTTCCTCGATGCAGATGGAGACTCAGCTGGATGTTAAAGGGAAGAATGACAAGGAACTTTATGAATTGGAGCTGTAAGTTAACTCTTTGACAGAGAGAGCGAGATGGTGGGGGGGGGACAGACCCCAGTGAAATCAGAGGTGAGAGCACAAAGCAATATAGTAGGCAGACTCTGGTTTTTTTTGGGGGGAGATGCTGGAGAATATCCGGGTGGACTCCTGAGGCTCGATCCCGCATTTACGTATGCCGAGCCTCCTTCCTCATGACCTTTGTCCAGACTGGAATGCCTCACCGGCTCCCGGCACATGATCAGTGCATGCTTAGGCACGATATCAGTGCTTGATCAGCCACGTGATCACTGACGGCACAGTCACGTGATCAGCGCCTC
Organism: Bos indicus; assembly: GCF_029378745.1. Taxonomy (NCBI): domain Eukaryota; kingdom Metazoa; phylum Chordata; class Mammalia; order Artiodactyla; family Bovidae; genus Bos; species Bos indicus. The sequence continues at coordinate 185,981 of NW_027223733.1, read as the reverse complement.
TCAGTCACATGATCACCGTATGATAAACACGTGATCAGTGAACAAACAGCCACGTGATCACTGCATGCGCAGTCAGGTGGTCAGTTCCTGATCAGCCACGTGATCAGTGCGTGCACAGTTCCATGATCAGCGCCTTTCAGTCACTGATCACTGCCTGAGAAAAACGTGATAAGTGCCCGATCAGCCATGTCATCAGTGCATGCGCAGTCACGTTTTCAGTGCATGATAGCCACGTGATCAGTGCGTGCACAGTCCCATGATCAGTGCCTGTCAGTCACTGATCACTGCCTGATAAACACGTGATCACTGCCTGATCAGCCACGTCATCAGTGCATGCGAAGTCACGGGATCAGTGCATGGTAGCCACGGGATCATTGCATGCTCAGTCACGTGATCTGTACTTGATCAGCCACGTGATCAGTGCCTGCAGAGTCACGTGATCAGGGCCTGCTGAGCTGCGTGATTCCTGCCGGCTCATCTGCTTGACAATTGCCAGCTGAGCTGCGTGATTCCTGCCAGGTCACCTGCTTGATTATTGCCAGTTGAGCAGCATGATACGTCACTGCTGAGCTCCATGCTTATTGCCTGCTGATTGCGTGGTTCGTGTCTGCTCAGCTCTTTGAGTATTGCCTCCTGAGGTCCCTGTTCGGGCGCCATCTGTTGGGGACCAGCCCCAGCTGATCCAGGGTATTGGAAGGAGAGATGGCCTAGGCGACTATTTATATGCTCGTCAGAGACGTCAAGAATAATAATATGAGGATAGCTCAGTAGGAAAATTCGGTGGAGAAAAGAGACTGAGTAGCTTGGTTTATGCGGGAGACCAATCAAACTTCAAGACAAGAAGTTTGCACCAGTTACGTAGGCCGCAGGCGCCCTCTCGAATAGCGGAAGGTGCCTCACCCTAGACACCTTCTCGAGTGGGTCTTAGCAGCCCAGGCATAATTAGTAAGCGTGGTGAGTTCCGCGCTCCAGATTGAGACTCAGCTGGAAGTTAAAGGGAAGAATGACAAGGAACCTTATGAATTGGAGCTGTAAGTTAACTCTTCGACAGAGAGAGCGAGATGGTGGTGGGGGACAGTCCCCATTGAAATCAGAGGTAACAGCACAAAGCAATAAAATAGGCAGACTCTGGTTTTTTTGGGTGGGAGATGCTCGAGAATATCCAGGTGGACTCCTGAGGCTTGATCCCACATTTGCGTATGCTGAGCCTCCTTCCTCATGACCTTGGTCCAGAGTGGAATTCCTCACCGGCTCCCGGCACCTTATCAGTGCATGGTCAGTAACGATATCAGTGCATGATCAGCCACGTAATCACTGACTGCAGAGTCACGTGATCAGCGCCTCTCAGTCACGTGATCACCGTATGATAAAAACGTGATCAGTGAGCGACCAGCCACGTGATCACTGCATGCGCAGTCTGGTGGTCAGTTCCTGATCAGCCTCGTGATCAGTGAGTGCACAGTCCCATGATCAGCGCTTGTCAGTCACTGATCACTGCCTGATAAACACGTGATCAGTGCCCGATCAGCCACGTCATCAGTGCATGTGAAGCCACGTCATCATTGCATGCGCAGTCACGTGATTAGTGCATTATAGCCACCTGATCAGTGCGGGCACAGTCCCATGATCAGCGACTGTCAGTCCCTGAGCATTGCCTGATAAATAGGTGATCAGTGCATGATGAGCCATGTGATCAGTGCCCGATCAGCCACGTTATCAGTGCATGCGGAGTCACGTGTTCAGTGCATGATAGCCACGTGATCAGTGCATGCTCAGTCACGTGATCTGGACTTGATCAGTCACATGATCAGTGCCTGCAGAGTCACGTGATCAGGGCCTGCTCAGCTTCGTGATTCCTGCCGGTTCATCTGCATGACAATTGCCAGATGAGCAGCGTGATTCCTGCCGGCTCATCTGCATGACAATTGCCAGATGAGCTGCGTGATTCCTGTCAGCACATCTGCTTGACAGTTGCCAGCTGAGCTGAGTGATTCCTGCCTGGTCACCTGCTTGATTATTGCCAGTTGAGCAGCATGATTCGTCAGTGCTGAGCTCCATGCTTATTGCCTGCTAATTGCGTGGTTCGTGTCTGCTCAGCTCTTTGAGTATTGCCTCCTGAGGTCCCTGTTCGGGCGCCACCTGCCGGGGACCAGCCCCAGCTGATCCAGGGTATTCGAAGGAGAGATGGCCTAGGCGACTATTTATATGCTAATCAGAGATGTCAAGAATAATAGTATGAGGATAGCTCAGTAGGAAAATTCGGTGGAGAAAAGAGACTGAGTAGCTTGGTTTACGCGAGAGACCTATCAAACTTCAAGACAAGAAGTTTGCACCACTTTACGTAAGCCGCAGGCGCCCTCTCGAATAGCGGAAGGTGCCTCACCCTAGACACCTTCTCGAGTGGGTCTTAGCAGCCCAGGCATAATTAGTAAGCCTGGTGGGTTCCTCGATGCAGATGGAGACTCAGCTGGATGTTAAAGCGAAGAATGACAAGGAACTTTATGAATTGGAGCTGTAAGTTAACTCTTTGACAGAGAGAGCGAGATGGTGGTGGGGGACAGCCCCCAGTGAAATCAGAGGTGAGAGCACAAAGCAATATAGAAGGCAGACTCTGGTTTTTTTGGTGGGGACATGCTCGAGAATATCCGGGTGGACTCCTGGGGCTCGATCCCGCATTTGCGTATGCCGAACCTCCTTCCTCATGACCTTTGTCCTGAGTGGAATGCCTCACCGGCTCCCGGCACATGATCAGTGCATGCTCAGTCACGATATCAGTGCTTGATCAGCCACGTGATCACTGACTGCACAGTCACGTGATAAGCGCCTCTCAGTCACGTGATCACCGTATGATAAACACGTGATCGGTGAACGACCATCCACGTGAACACTGCATGCGCAGTCAGGTGGTCAGTTCCTGATCAGCCACGTGAACAGTGCGTGCACAGTCCCATGATCAGCACCTGTCAGTCACTGATCACTGCCTGATAAACACGTGATCAGTGCCCGATCAGCCACGTCATCAGTGCATGCGCAGTAACGTGATCAGTGCATGATAGCCACGTGATCAGTGCGTGCACAGTCCCATGATCAGCGCCGGTCAGTCACTGATCACTGCCTGATAAACACATGAGCAGTGCCAGATCAGCCACGTCATCAATGCATGCCCAGTCAGGTGATCAGTGCATGATAGCCTCGTGATCAGTGCGGGCACAGTCCCATGATGAGCGCCTGTCAGTCACTGATCACTGCTTGATAAACACGTGATCAGTGCATGATGAGCCATGTGATCATTGCCTGATCAGCCACGTCATCAGTGCATGCTCTGTCACGTGATCTGTGCATGATAGCCACGTGACCAGTGCATGCTCAGTCACCTGATCTGTTCTTGATCAGCCACGGGATCAGGGCCTGCGAAGCTGCGTGATTCCTGCCGGCTCATCTGAATGACAATTGCCAGCTGAACTGCGTGATTCCTGTCGGCCGATCAGCTTGACAATTGCCAGCTGAGCTGCGTGATTCCTGCCAGGTCACCTGCTTGATTATTGCCAGTTGAGCAGCATAAGTCGTCACTGCTGAGCTCCATGCTTATTGCCTGCTGATTGCATGGTTCGTGTCTGCTCAGCTCTTTGAGTATTGCCTCCTGAGGTCCCTGTTCGGGCGCCACCTGCTGGGGACCAGACCCAAGTGATCCAGGGTATTCGAAGGAGAGATGGCCTAGGCGACTATTTATATGCTAATCCGAGATCTCAAGAATAATATTATGAGGATAGCTCAGTAGGAAAATTCGGTGGAGAAAAGAGACTGAGTAGCTTGGTTTATGCGGGAGACCAATCAAACTTCAAGACAAGAAGTTTGCACCACTTCCGTAGGCCGCAGGCACCCTCTCGAATAGCGGAAGGTGCCTCACCCTAGACACCTTCTGGAGTGGGCCTTAGCAGCCCAGGCATAATTAGTAAGCGTGGTGGGTTCCGCGCTCCAGATGGAGACTCAGCTGGAAGTTAAAGGGAAGAATGACAAGGAACTTTATGAATTGGAGCTGTAATTTAACTCTTTGACAGAGAGAGCGAGATGGTGGTGGAGGACAGCCCCCAGTGAAATCAGAGGTGAGAGCACAAAGCAATAAAGTAGGCAAACTCTGGTTTTTCTGGGGGGGAGATGCTGGAGAATATCCGGGTGGACTCCTGAGGCTCGATCCCGCATTTGCGTATGCCGAGCCTCCTTCCTCATGACCTTAGTCCAGAGTGGAATGCCTCACCGGCTCCCGGCACATGAGCAGTGCATGCTCAGTCACGATATCGGTGCTTGATCAGCCACGTGATCAGTGCGTGCACAGTCCCGTGATCAGCACCTCTCAGTCACTGATCACTGCCTGATAAACACGTGACCAGTGCCAGATCAGCCACGTCATCAGTGCATGGGCAGTCACGTGATCACTGCATGATAGCCACGTGATCAGTGTGTGCACAGTCCCATGATGAGCGCCTGTCAGTCACTGATCACTGCCTAAGAAAAACGTGATCAGTGCATTAGAGCCACGTGATCAGTGCGTGCACAGTCCCATGATCAGCGCCTGTCAGTCACTGATCATTGCCTAAGAAACACGTGATCAGTGCATGAGAGCCACGTGATCAGTGCCTGCAAAGTCACGTGATCAGGGCCTGCTGAGCTGCGTGATGCCTGCCGGCTCATCTGCATGACAATTGCCAGCTGAGCTGCGTGATTCCTGTCGGCTCATGTGCTTGACAATTGCCAGCTGAGCTGCGTGATTCCTGTCGGCTCATCTGCTTAACAATTGCCAGCTGAGCTGCGTGATTCCTGCCTGGTCACCTGCTTGATTATTGCCAGTTGAGCAGCATGATTCGTCACTGCTGAGCTCCATGCTTATTGCCTGCTGATTGCGTGGTTCGTGTCTGCTCAGCTCTTTGAGTATTGCCTCATGAGGTCCCTGTTCGGCACCACCTGCCGGGGACCAGCCCCAGCTGATCCAGGGTATTGGAAGGAGAGATGGCCTAGGCGACTATTTATATGCTCATCAGAGACGTCAAGAATAATAATATGAGGATAGCTCCGTAGGAAAATTCGGTGGAGAAAAGAGACTGAGTAGCTTGGTTTACGCGGGAGACCAATCAAACTTCAAGACAAGAAGTTTGCACCACTTACATAGGCCGCAGGCGCCCTCTCTAATAGCGGAAGGTGCCTCACCCTAGACACCTTCTCGAATGGGTCTTAGCAGCCCAGGCATAATTAGTAAGCCTGGTGGGTTCCTTGATGCAGATGGAGACTCAGCTGGATGTTAAAGGGAAGAATGACAAGGAACTTTATGAATTGGAGCTGTAAGTTAACTCTTTGACAGAGAGAGCGAGATGGTCGGGGGGGGGGACAGACCCCAGTGAAATCAGAGGTGAGAGCACAAAGCAATATAGTAGGCAGACTCTGGTTTTTTTTGGGGGGAGATGCTGGAGAATATCCGGGTGGACTCCTGAGGCTCGATCCCGCATTTACGTATGCCGAGCCTCCTTCCTCATGACCTTTGTCCAGACTGGAATGCCTCACCGGCTCCCGGCACATGATCAGTGCATGCTCAGTCACAATATCAGTGCTTGATCAGCCACGTGATCACTGACGGCACAGTCACGTGATCAGCGCCTCTCAGTCACATGATCACCGTATGATAAACACGTGATCAGTGAACAAACAGCCACGTGATCACTGCATGTGCAGTCAGGTGGTCAGTTCCTGATCAGCCACGTGATCAGTTTGTGCACAGTTCCATGATCAGCGCCTTTCAGTCACTGATCACTGCCTGAGAAAAACGTGATAAGTGCCCGATCAGCCATGTCATCAGTGCATGCGCAGTCACGTGATCAGTGCATGATAGCCACGTGATCAGTGCGTGCACAGTCCCATGATCAGCGCCTGTCAGTCACTGATCACTGCCTGATAAACACGTGATCACTGCCTGATCAGCCACGTCATCAGTGCATGCGAAGTCACGGGATCAGTGCATGGTAGCCACGGGATCATTGCATGCTCAGTCACGTGATCTGTACTTGATCAGCCACGTGATCAGTGCCTGCAGAGTCACGTGATCAGGGCCGGCTGAGCTGCGTGATTCCTGCCGGCTCATCTGCATGACAATTGCCAGCTCAGCTGCGTGATTCCTGTCGGCTCATCTGCTTGACAATTGCCAGCTGAGGTGCGTGATTCCTGCCAGGTCACCTGCTTGATTATTGCCAGTTGAGCAGCATGATACGTCACTGCTGAGCTCCATGCTTATTGCCTGCTGATTGCGTGGTTCGTGTCTGCTCAGCTCTTTGAGTATTGCCTCCTGAGGTCCCTGTTCGGGCGCCACCTGCCGGGGACCAGCCCCAGCTGATCCAGGGTATTCGAAGGAGAGATGGCCTAGGCGACTATTTATATGCTAATCAGAGATGTCAAGAATAATAATATTAGGATAGCTCAGTAGGAAAATTCGGTGGAGAAAAGAGACTGAGTAGCTTGGTTTACGCGGGAGACCAATCAATCTTCAAGACAAGAATTTTGCACCAGTTACGTAGGCCGCAGGCGCCCTCTCGAATAGCGGAAGGTGCCTCACCCTAGACACCTTCTCGAGTGGGTCTTAGCAGCCCAGGCATAATTAGTAAGCGTGGTAGGTTCCTCGGTCCAGATGGAGACTCAGCTGGAAGTTAAAGGGAAGAATGACAAGGAACTTTATGAATTGGAGCTGTAAGTTAACTCTTTGACAGAGAGAGCGAGATGGTGGTGGAGGACAGCCCCCAGTGAAATCAGAGGTGAGAGCACAAAGCAATACAGTAGGCAGACTCTGTTTTTTTTTGGGGGGGAGATGCTCGGGAATATCCGGGTGGACTCCTGAGGCTCGATCCCGCATTTGCGTTTGCCGGGCCTCCTTCCTCATGACCTTTGTCCAGAGTGGAATGCCTCACCGGCTCCCGGCACATGATCAGTGCATGCTCAGGCACGATATCAGTGCATCAGTGAATGATCAGCCACTTGATCACTGACAGCACAGTCACGTGATCAGCGCCTCTCAATCACGTGATCACTGTATGATAAACACGTGATCACTGAACGACCAGCCACGTGATCACTGCATGCGCAGTCAGGTGGTCAGTTCCTGATCAGCCACGTGATCAGTGCGTGCACAGTCCCATGATCAGCGCCTGTCAGTCACTGATCACTGCGTGATAAACACGGGATCAGTGCCCATCAGCCCCGACATCAGTGCATGCCCAGTCATGTGATCAGTGCATGATAGCCACGTGATCAGTGCGTGCACAGTCCCATGATCAGCGCCTGTCAGTCACTGATCATTGCCTGAGAAACACCTGATCAGTGCATGATGAGCCATGTGATCAGTGCCTGATCAGCCACATCATCAGTGCATGCGCAGTCATGTGATCAGTGCAGGAGAGCCACGTGATCAGTGCATGCTCAGTCACGTGATCTGGACTTGATCAGCCACGTGATCAGTGCCTGCAGAGTCATGTGAACAGGACCTGCTGAGCTGCATGATTTCTGCCGTCTCTTCTGCATGACAATTGGCAGCTGAACTGCGTGATTCCTGTCGGCTCATCTGCTTGACAATTGCTGGCTGAGCTGCTTGATTCCTGCCAGGTCACCTGCTTGATTCATTGCGAGTTGAGCAGCATGATTGGTCACTGCTCAGCTCCATGCTTATTGCCTGCTGATTGCGTGGTTCGTGTCTGCTCAGGTCTTTGAGTATTGCCACCTGAGGTCCCTGTTCGGGCGCCACCTGCCGGGGACCAGCCCCAGCTGATCCAGGGTATTCGAAGGAGAGATGGCCTAGGCGACTATTTATATGCTAATCAGAGATGTCAAGAATAATAATATTAGGATAGCTCAGTAGGAAAATTCGGTGGAGAAAAGAGACAGAGTAGCTTGGTTTACGCGGGAGACCAATCAAACTTCAAGACAAGAAGTTTGCACCACTTACGTAGGCCGCAGGCGCCCTCTCGAATAGCGGAAGGTGCCTCACCCTAGACACCTTCTCGAGTGGGTCTTAGCAGCCCAGGCATAATTAGTAAGCCTGGTGGGTTCCTCGATCCAGATGGAGACTCAGCTGGATGTTAAAGGGAAGAATGACAAGGAACTTTATGAATTGGAGCTGTAAGTTAACTCTTTGACAGAGAGAGCGAGATGGTGGGGGGGGGTTACAGACCCCAGTGCAATCAGAGGTGAGAGCACAAAGCAATATAGTAGGCAGACTCTGGTTTTTTTTGGGGGGGGAGGTGCTGGAGAATATCCGGGTGTACTCCTGAGGCTCGATCCCGCATTTGCGTATGCCGAGCCTCCTTCCTCATGACCTTTGTCCAGAGTGGAATGCCTCACCGGCTCCGGGCACATGATCAGTGCATGCTCAGTCACGATATCAGTGCTTGATCAGCCACGTGATCACTGACGGCACAGTCACATGATCAGCGCCTCTCAGTCACATGATCACCGTATGATAAACACGTGATCAGTGAATAAACAGCCACGTGATCACTGCATGCGCAGTCAGGTGGTCAGTTCCTGATCAGCCACGTGATCAGTGCGTGCACAGTCCCATGATGAGCGCCTGTCAGTCACTGATCACTGCCTGATAATCACGGGATCAGTGCCCATCAGCCACGTCATCAGTGCATGCTCTTTCACGTGATCTGTGCATGATAGCCACGTGACCAGTGCATGCTCAGTCACCTGATCTGTTCTTGATCAGCCACGTGATCAGTGCCTGCAGAGTCACGTGATCAGGGCCTGCTGAGCTGCGTGATTCCTGCCGGCTCATCTGAATGACAATTGCCAGCTGAACTGCGTGATTCCTGTCGGCCGATCAGCTTGACAATTGCCAGCTGAGCTGCGTGATTCCTGCCAGGTCACCTGCTTGATTATTGCCAGTTGAGCAGCATGAGTCGTCACTGCTGAGCTCCATGCTTATTGCCTGCTGATTGCGTGGTTCGTGTCTGCTCAGCTCTTTGAGTATTGCCTCCTGAGGTCCCTGTTCGGGCGCCACCTGCCGGGGACCAGCCCCAGCTGATCCAGGGTATTCGAAGGAGAGATGGCGTAGGCGACTATTTATATGCTAATCAGAGATGTCAAGAATAATAGTATGAGGATAGCTCAGTAGGAAAACTCGGTGGAGAAAAGAGACTGAGTAGCTTGGTTTATGCGGGAGACCAATCAAACTTCAAGACAAGAAGTTTGCACCACTTCCGTAGGCCGCAGGCGCCCTCTCGAATAGCGGAAGGTGCCTCACCCTAGACACCTTCTCGAGTGGGCCTTAGCAGCCCAGGCATAATTAGTAAGCGTGGTGGGTTCCGCGCTCCAGATGGAGACTCAGCTGGAAGTTAAAGGGAAGAATGACAAGGAACTTTATGAATTGGAGCTGTAATTTAACTCTTTGACAGAGAGAGCGAGATGGTGGTGGAGGACAGCCCCCAGTGAAATCGGAGGTGAGAGCACAAAGCAATAAAATAAGAAAACTCTGGTTTTTCTGGGGGGAGATACTGGAGAATATCCGGGTGGACTCCTGAGGCTCGATCCCGCATTTGCGTATGCCGAGCCTCCTTCCTCATGACCTTAGTCCAGAGTGGAATGCCTCACCGGCTCCCGGCACATGAGCAGTGCATGCTCAGTCACGATATCGGTGCTTGATCAGCCACGTGATCAGTGCGTGCACAGTCCCGTGATCAGCACCTCTCAGTCACTGATCACTGCCTGATAAACACGTGATCAGTGCCAGAACAGCCACGTCATCAGTGCATGCGCAGTCACGTGATCAGTGCATGATAGCCACGTGATCAGTGTGTGCACAGTCCCATGATGAGCGCCTGTCAGGCACTGATCACTGCCTAAGAAAAACGTGATCAGTGCATGAGAGCCACGTGATCAGTGCGTGCACAGTCCCATGATCAGCGCCTGTCAGTCACTGATCGTTGCCTAAGAAACACGTGATCAGTGCATGAGAGCCACGTGATCAGTGCCTGCAGAGTCACGTGATCAGGGCCTGCTGAGCTGCGTGATGCCTGCCGGCTCATCTGCATGACAATTGCCAGCTGAGCTGCCTGATTCCTATCGGCTCATGTGCTTGACAATTGCCAGCTGAGCTGCGTGATTCCTGTCGGCTCATCTGCTTAACAATTGCCAGCTGAGCTGCGTGATTCCTGCCAGGTCACCTGCTTGATTATTGCCAGTTGAGCAGCATGAGTCGTCACTGCTGAGCTCCATGCTTATTGCCTGCTGATTGCGTGGTTCGTGTCTGCTCAGCTCTTTGAGTATTGCCTCCTGAGGTCCCTGTTCGGGCGCCACCTGCCGGGGACCAGCCCAAGCTGATCCAGGGTATTCGAAGGAGAGATGGCCTAGGCGACTATTTATATGCTAATCAGAGATGTCAAGAATAATAGTATGAGGATAGCTCAGTAGGAAAACTCGGTGGAGAAAAGAGACTGAGTAGCTTGGTTTATGCGGGAGACCAATCAAACTTCAAGACAAGAAGTTTGCACCACTTCCGTAGGCCGCAGGCGCCCTCTCGAATAGCGGAAGGTGCCTCACCCTAGACACCTTCTCGAGTGGGCCTTAGCAGCCCAGGCATAATTAGTAAGCGTGGTGCGTTCCGCGCTCCAGATGGAGACTCAGCTGGAAGTTAAAGGGAAGAATGACAAGGAACTTTATGAATTGGAGCTGTAATTTAACTCTTTGACAGAGAGAGCGAGATGGTGGTGGAGGACAGCCCCCAGTGAAATCAGAGGTGAGAGCACAAAGCAATAAAGTAGGCAAACTCTGGTTTTTCTGGGGGGGAGATGCTGGAGAATATCCGGGTGGACTCCTGAGGCTCGATCCCGCATTTGCGTATGCCGAGCCTCCTTCCTCATGACCTTAGTCCAGAGTGGAATGCCTCACCGGCTCCCGGCACATGAGCAGTGCATGCTCAGTCACGATATCGGTGCTTGATCAGCCACGTGATCAGTGCGTGCACAGTCCCGTGATCAGCACCTCTCAGTCACTGATCACTGCCTGATAAACACGTGATCAGTGCCAGAACAGCCACGTCATCAGTGCATGCGCAGTCACGTGATCAGTGCATGATAGCCACGTGATCAGTGTGAGCACAGTCCCATGATGAGCGCCTGTCAGGCACTGATCACTGCCTAAGAAAAACGTGATCAGTGCATGAGAGCCACGTGATCAGTGCGTGCACAGTCCCATGATCAGCGCCTGTCAGTCACTGATCGTTGCCTAAGAAACACGTGATCAGTGCATGAGAGCCACGTGATCAGTGCCTGCAGAGTCACGTGATCAGGGCCTGCTGAGCTGCGTGATGCCTGCCGGCTCATCTGCATGACAATTGCCAGGTGAGCTGCCTGATTCCTGTCGGCTCATGTGCTTGACAATTGCCAGCTGAGCTGCGTGATTCCTGTCGGCTCATCTGCTTAACAATTGCCAGCTGAGCTGCGTGATTCCTGCCTGGTCACCTGTTTGATTATTGCCAGTTGAGCAGCATGATTCGTCAGTGTTGAGCTCCATGCTTATTGCCTTCTGAGTGCGTGGTTCGTGTCTGCTCAGCTCTTTGAGTATTGCCTCCTGAGGTCCCTGTTCGGGCGCCACCTGCCGGGGACCAGCCCCAGCTGATCCAGGGTATTCGAAGGAGAGATGGCCTAGGCGACTATTTATATGCTCATCAGAGACGTCACGAATAATAATATGAGGATAGCTCAGTAGGAAAATTCGGTGGAGAAAAGAGACTGAGTAGCTTGGTTTACGCTGGAGACCAATCAAACTTCAAGACAAGAAGTTTGCACCACTTACGTAGGCCGCAGGCGCCCTCTCGAATAGCGGAAGGTGCCTCACCCTAGACACCTTCTCGAGTGGGTCTTAGCAGCCCAGGCATAATTAGTAAGCCTGGTGGGTTCCTCGATCCAGATGGAGACTCAGCTGGATGTTAAAGGGAAGAATGACAAGGAACTTTATGAATTGGAGCTGTAAGTTAACTCTTTGACAGAGAGAGCGAGATGGTAGGGGGGGGACAGACCCCAGTGAAATCAGAGGTGAGAGCACAAAGCAATAGAGTAGGCAGACTCTGGTTTTTTTGGGGGGGAGATGCTGGAGAATATCCGGGTGGACTCCTGAGGCTCAATCCCGCATTTGCGTATGCCGAGCCTCCTTCCTCATGACCTTTGTCCAGACTGGAATGCCTCACCGGCTCCCGGCACATGATCAGTGCATGCTTAGGCACGATATCAGTGCTTGATCAGCCACGTGATCACTGACGGCACAGTCACGTGATCAGCGCCTCTCAGTCACATGATCACCGTATGATAAACACGTGATCAGTGAACAAACAGCCACGTGATCACTGCATGCGCAGTCAGGTGGTCAGTTCCTGATCAGCCACGTGATCAGTGCGTGCACAGTTCCATGATCAGCGCCTTTCAGTCACTGATCACTGCCTGAGAAAAACGTGATAAGTGCCCGATCAGCCACGTCATCAGTGCATGCGAAGTCACGTGATCAGTGCATGGTAGCCACGGGATCATTGCATGCTCAGTCACGTGATCTGTACTTGATCAGCCACGTGATCAGTGCCTGCAGAGTCACGTGATCAGGGCCTGCTGAGCTGCGTGATTCCTGCCGGCTCATCTGCATGACAATTGCCAGCTCAGCTGCGTGATTCCTGTCGGCTCATCTGCTTGACAATTGCCAGCTGAGCTGCGTGATTCCTGCCAGGTCACCTGCTTGATTATTGCCAGTTGAGCAGCATGATACGTCACTGCTGAGCTCCATGCTTATTGCCTGCTGATTGCGTGATTCGTGTCTGCTCAGCTCTTTGAGTATTGCCTCCTGAGGTCCCTGTTCGGGCGCCACCTGCCGGGGACCAGCCCCAGCTGATCCAGGGTATTGGAAGGAGAGATGGCCTAGGCGACTATTTATATGCTCGTCAGAGACGTCAAGAATAATAATATGAGGATAGCTCAGTAGGAAAATTCGGTGGAGAAAAGAGACTGAGTAGCTTGGTTTACGCGGGAGACCAATCACACTTCAAAAGAAGAAGTTTGCACCACTTCCGTAGGCCGCAGGCGCCCTCTCGAATAGCGGAAGGTGCCACACCCTAGACACCTTCTCGAGTGGGTCTTAGCAGCCCAGGCATAATTCGTAAGCCTGGTGGGTTCCTCGATCCAGATGGAGACTCAGCTGGATGTTAAAGGGAAGAATGACATGGAACTTTATGAATTGGAGCTGTAAGTTAACTCTTTGACAGAGAGAGCGAGATGGTGGGGGGGGGACAGACCCCAGTGAAATCAGAGGTGAGAGCACAAAGCAATATAGTAGGCAGACTCTGGTTTTTTTTGGGGGGGAGATGCTAGAGAATATCCGGGTGGATTCCTGAGGCTCGATCCGGCATTTGCGTATGCCGAGCCTCCTTCCTCATGACCTTTGTCCAGAGTGGAATGCCTCACCGGCTCCGGGCACATGATCAGTGCATGCTCAGTCACGATATCAGTGCTTGATCAGCCACGTGATCACTGACGGCACAGTCACATGATCAGCGCCTCACAGTCACATGATCACCGTATGATAAACACGTGATCAGTGAATAAACAGCCACGTGATCACTGCATGCGCAGTCAGGTGGTCAGTTCCTGATCAGCCACGTGATCAGTGCGTACACAGTCCCATGATCAGCGCCTGTCAGTCACTGATCACTGCCTGATAAACACGGGATCAGTGCCCATCAGCCACGTCATCAGTGCATGCTCTTTCACGTGATCTGTGCATGATAGCCACGTGACCAGTGCATGCTCAGTCACCTGATCTGTTCTTGATCAGCCACGTGATCAGTGCCTGCAGAGTCACGTGATCAGGGCCTGCTGAGCTGCGTGATTCCTGCCGGCTCATCTGAATGACAATTGCCAGCTGAACTGCGTGATTCCTGTCGGCCGATCAGCTTGACAATTGCCAGCTGAGCTGCGTGATTCCTGCCAGGTCACCTGCTTGATTATTGCCAGTTGAGCAGCATGAGTCGTCACTGCTGAGCTCCATGCTTATTGCCTGCTGATTGCGTGGTTCGTGTCTGCTCAGCTCTTTGAGTATTGCCTCCTGAGGTCCCTGTTCGGGCGCCACCTGCCGGGGACCAGCCCCAGCTGATCCAGGGTATTCGAAGGAGAGATGGCCTAGGCGACTATTTATATGCTAATCAGAGATGTCAAGAATAATAGTATGAGGATAGCTCAGTAGGAAAATTCGGTGGAGAAAAGAGACTGAGTAGCTTGGTTTATGCGGGAGACCAATCAAACTTCAAGACAAGAAGTTTGCACCACTTACGTAGGCCGCAGGTGCCCTCTCGAATAGCGGAAGGTGCCTCACCCTAGACACGTTCTCGAGTGGGCCTTAGCAGCCCAGGCATAATTAGTAAGCGTGGTGGGTTCCGCGCTCCAGATGGAGACTCAGCTGGAAGTTAAAGGGAAGAATGACAAGGAACTTTATGAATTGGAGCTGTAATTTAACTCTTTGACAGAGAGAGCGAGATGGTGGTGGAGGACAGCCCCCAGTGAAATCAGAGGTGAGAGCACAAAGCAATAAAGTAGGCAAACTCTGGTTTTTCTGGGGGGGAGATGCTGGAGAATATCCGGGTGGACTCCTGAGGCTCGATCCCGCATTTGCGTATGCCGAGCCTCCTTCCTCATGACCTTAGTCCAGAGTGGAATGCCTCACCGGCTCCCGGCACATGAGCAGTGCATGCTCAGTCACGATATCGGTGCTTGATCAGCCACGTGATCAGTGCGTGCACAGTCCCGTGATCAGCACCTCTCAGTCACTGATCACTGCCTGATAAACACGTGATCAGTGCCAGATCAGCCACGTCATCAGTGCATGCGCAGTCACGTGATCAGTGCATGATAGCCACGTGATCAGTGTGTGCACAGTCCCATGATCAGCGCCTGTCAGTCACTGATCATTGCCTAAGAAACACGTGATCAGTGCATGAGAGCCACGTGATCAGTGCCTGCAGAGTCACGTGTACAGGGCCTGCTGAGCTGCGTGATGCCTGCCGGCTCATCTGCATGACAATTGCCAGCTCAGCTGCGTGATTCCTGTCGGCTCATCTGCTTAACAATTGCCAGCTGAGCTGCGTGATTCCTGCCTGGTCACCTGCTTGATTATTGCCAGTTGAGCAGCATGATTCGTCACTGCTGAGCTCCATGCTTATTGCCTGCTGATTGCGTGGTTCGTGTCTGCTCAGCTCTTTGAGTATTGCCTCCTGAGGTCCCTGTTCGGGCGCCACCTTCCGGGGACCAGCCCCAGCTGATCCAGGGTATTGGAAGGAGAGATGGCCTAGGCGACTATTTATATGCTCATCAGAGACGTCACGAATAATAATATGAGGATAGCTCAGTAGGAAAATTCGGTGGAGAAAAGAGACTGAGTAGCTTGGTTTACGCGGGAGACCAATCAAACTTCAAGACAAGAAGTTTGCACGACTTACGTAGGCCGCAGGCGCCCTCTCGAAGAGCGGAAGGTGCCTCACCCTAGACACCTTCTCGAGTGGGTCTTAGCAGCCCAGGCATAATTTGTAAGCCTGGTGGGTTCCTCGATCCAGATGGAGACTCAGCTGGATGTTAAAGGGAGGAATGACAAGGAACTTTATGAATTGGAGCTGTAAGTTAACTCTTTGACAGAGAGAGCGAGATGGTGGGGGGCGGGGGGACAGATCCCAGTGAAGTCAGAGGTGAGAGCACAAAGCAATATAGTAGGCAGACTCTGTTTTTTTGGGGGGGGAGATGCTGGAGAATATCCGGGTGGACTCCTGAGGCTCGATCCCGCATTTGCGTATGCCGAGCCTCCTTCCTCATGACCTTTGTCCAGACTGGAATGCCTCACCGGCTCCCGGCACATGATCAGTGCATGCTTAGGCACGATATCAGTGCTTGATCAGCCACGTGATCACTGACGGCACAGTCACGTGATCAGCGCCTCTCAGTCACATGATCACCGTATGATAAAGACGTGATCAGTGAACAAACAGCCACGTGATCACTGCATGCGCAGTCAGGTGGTCAGTTCCTGATCAGCCACGTGATCAGTGCGTGCACAGTTCCATGATCAGCGCCTTTCAGTCACTGATCACTGCCTGAGAAAAACGTGATAAGTGCCCGATCAGCCATGTCATCAGTGCATGCGCAGTCACGTGATCAGTGCATGATAGCCACGTGATCAGTGCGTGCACAGTCCCATGATCAGCGCCTGTCAGTCACTGATCACTGCCTGATAAACACGTGATCACTGCCTGATCAGCCACGTCATCAGTGCATGCGAAGTCACGGGATCAGTGCATGGTAGCCACGAGATCATTGCATGCTCAGTCACGTGATCTGTACTTGATCAGCCACGTGATCAGTGCCTGCAGAGTCACGTGATCAGGGCCTGCTGAGCTGCGTGATTCCTGCCGGCTCATCTGCTTGACAATTGCCAGCTGAGCTGCGTGATTCCTGCCAGGTCACCTGCTTGATTATTGCCAGTTGAGCAGCATGATACGTCACTGCTGAGCTCCATGCTTATTGCCTGCTGATTGCGTGGTTCGTGTCTGCTCAGCTCTTTGAGTATTGCCTCCTGAGGTCCCTGTTCGGGCGCCACCTGCCAGGGACCAGCCCCAGCTGATCCAGGGTATTGGAAGGAGAGATGGCCTAGGCGACTATTTATATGCTCGTCAGAGACGTCAAGAATAATAATATGAGGATAGCTCAGTAGGAAAATTCGGTGGAGAAAAGAGACTGAGTAGCTTGGTTTACGCGGGAGACCAATCAAACTTCAAGACAAGAAGTTTGCACCACTTACTTAGGCCGCAGGTGCCCTCTCGAATAGCGGAAGGTGCCTCACCCTAGACACCTTCTCGAGTGGGTCCTAGCAGCCCAGGCATAATTAGTAAGGGTGGTAGGTTCCTTGGTCCAGATGGAGACTCAGCTGGAAGTTAAAGGGAAGAATGACAAGGAACTTTATGAATTGGAGCTGTAATTTAACTCTTTGACAGAGAGAGCGAGATGGTGGTGGGGGACAGCCCCCAGTGAAATCAGAGGTGAGAGCACAAAGCAATACAGTAGGCAAACTCTGTTTTTTTGGGGGGGGAGATGCTCGGGAATATCCGGGTGGACTCCTGAGGCTCGATCCCGCATTTGCGTTTGCCGGGCCTCCTTCCTCATGACCTTTGTCCAGAGTGGAATGCCTCACCGGCGCCCTGCACATGATCAGTGCATGCTCAGGCACGATATCTGTGCATCAGTGCATGATCAGCCACTTGATCACTGACGGCACAGTCACGTGATCAGCGCCTCTCAGTCACGTGATCACTGTATGATAAACACGTGAGTACTGAACGACCAGCAACGTGATCACTGCATGCGCAGTCAGGTGGTCAGTTCCTGATCAGCCACGTGATCAGTGCGTGCACAGTCCCATGATCAGCGCCTGTCAGTCACTGATCACTGCGTGATAAACACGGGATCAGTGCCCATCAGCCCCGACATCAGTGCATGCCCAGTCATGTGATCAGTGCATGATAGCCACGTGATCAGTGCGTGCACAGTCCCATGATCAGCGCCTGTCAGTCACTGATCATTGCCTGAGAAACACGTGATCAGTGCATGATGAGCCATGTGATCAGTGCCTGATCAGCCACGTCATCAGTGCATGCGCAGTCATGTGATCAGTGCAGGAGAGCCACGTGATCAGTGCATGCTCAGTCACGTGATCTGGACTTGATCAGCCACGTGATCAGTGCCTGCAGAGTCATGTGAACAGGGCCTGCTGAGCTGCATGATTCCTGCCGTCTCTTCTGCATGACAATTGGCAGCTGAACTGCGTGATTCCTGTCGGCTCATCTGCTTGACAATTGCTGGCTGAGCTGCTTGATTCCTGCCAGGTCACCTGCTTGATTCATTGCCAGTTGAGCAGCATGATTGGTCACTGCTGAGCTCCATGCTTATTGCCTGCTGATTGCGTGGTTCGTGTCTGCTCAGCTCTTTGAGTATTGCCACCTGAGGTCCCTGTTTGGGCGCCACCTGCCGGGGACCAGCCCCAGCTGATCCAGGGTATTCGAAGGAGAGATGGCCTAGGCGACTATTTATATGCTAATCAGAGATGTCAAGAATAATAATATGAGGATAGCTCAGTAGCAAAATTCGGTGGAGAAAAGAGACTGAGTAGCTTGGTTTACGCGGGAGACCAATCAAACTTCAAGACAAGAAGTTTGCACCAGTTACGTAGGCCGCAGGCGCCCTCTCGAATAGCGGAAGGTGCCTCACCCTAGACACCTTCTCGAGTGGGTCTTAGCAGCCCAGGCATAATTAGTAAGCGTGGTAGGTTCCTTGGTCCAGATGGAGACTCAGCTGGAAGTTAAAGGGAAGAATGACAAGGAACTTTATGAATTGGAGCTGTAAGTTAACTCTTTGACATAGAGAGCGAGATGGTGGTGGAGGACAGCCCCCAGTGAAATCAGAGGTGAGAGCACAAAGCAATAAAGTAGGCAAACTCTGGTTTTTCTGGGGGGGAGATGCTGGAGAATATCCGGGTGGACTCCTGAGGCTCGATCCCGCATTTGCGTATGCCGAGCCTCCTTCCTCATGACCTTAGTCCAGAGTGGAATGCCTCACCGGCTCCCGGCACATGAGCAGTGCATGCTCAGTCACGATATCGGTGCTTGATCAGCCACGTGATCAGTGCGTGCACAGTCCCGTGATCAGCACCTCTCAGTCACTGATCACTGCCTGATAAACACGTGATCAGTGCCAGAACAGCCACGTCATCAGTGCATGCGCAGTCACGTGATCAGTGCATGATAGCCACGTGATCAGTGTGTGCACAGTCCCATGATGAGCGCCTGTCAGGCACTGATCACTGCCTAAGAAAAACGTGATCAGTGCATGAGAGCCACGTGATCAGTGCGTGCACAGTCCCATGATCAGCGCCTGTCAGTCACTGATCGTTGCCTAAGAAACACGTGATCAGTGCATGAGAGCCACGTGATCAGTGCCTGCAGAGTCACGTGATCAGGGCCTGCTGAGCTGCGTGATGCCTGCCGGCTCATCTGCATGACAATTGCCAGGTGAGCTGCCTGATTCCTGTCGGCTCATGTGCTTGACAATTGCCAGCTGAGCTGCGTGATTCCTGTCGGCTCATCTGCTTAACAATTGCCAGCTGAGCTGCGTGATTCCTGCCTGGTCACCTGTTTGATTATTGCCAGTTGAGCAGCATGATTCGTCAGTGTTGAGCTCCATGCTTATTGCCTGCTGATTGCGTGGTTCGTGTCTGCTCAGCTCTTTGAGTATTGCCTCCTGAGGTCCCTGTTCGGGCGCCACCTGCCGGGGACCAGCCCCAGCTGATCCAGGGTATTCGAAGGAGAGATGGCCTAGGCGACTATTTATATGCTCATCAGAGACGTCACGAATAATAATATGAGGATAGCTCAGTAGGAAAATTCGGTGGAGAAAAGAGACTGAGTAGCTTGGTTTACGCTGGAGACCAATCAAACTTCAAGACAAGAAGTTTGCACGACTTACGTAGGCCGCAGGCGCCCTCTCGAATAGCGGAAGGTGCCTCACCCTAGACACCTTCTCGAGTGGGTCTTAGCAGCCCAGGCATAATTAGTAAGCCTGGTGGGTTCCTCGATCCAGATGGAGACTCACCTGGATGTTAAAGGGAAGAATGACAAGGAACTTTATGAATTGGAGCTGTAAGTTAACTCTTTGACAGAGAGAGCGAGATGGTGGGGGGGGGGGACAGCCCCCAGTGAAATCAGAGGTGAGAGCACAAAGCAATACAGAAGGCAGACTCCGGTTTTTTTTGGGGGGGAGATGCTGGAGAATATCCGGGTGTACTCCTGAGGCTCGATCCCGCATTTGGGTATGCCGAGCCTCCTTCCTCATGACCTTTGTCCAGAGTGGAAGGCCTCCCCGGCTCCCGGCACATGATCAGTGCATGCTTAGGCACGATATCAGTGCTTGATCAGCCACGTGATCACTGACGGCACAGTCACGTGATCAGCGCCTCTCAGTCACATGATCACCGTATGATAAACACGTAATCAGTGAACAAACAGCCACGTGATCACTGCATGCGCAGTCAGGTGGTCAGTTCCTGATCAGCCACGTGATCAGTGCGTGCACAGTTCCATGATCAGCGCCTTTCAGTCACTGATCACTGCCTGAGAAAAACGTGATAAGTGCCCGATCAGCCATGTCATCAGTGCATGCGCAGTCACGTGATCAGTGCATGATAGCCACGTGATCAGTGCGTGCACAGTCCCATGATCAGCGCCTGTCAGTCACTGATCACTGCCTGATAAACACGTGATCACTGCCTGATCAGCCACGTCATCAGTGCATGCGAAGTCACGGGATCAGTGCATGGTAGCCACGGGATCATTGCATGCTCAGTCACGTGATCTGTACTTGATCAGCCACGTGATCAGTGCCTGCAGAGTCACGTGATCAGGGCCTGCTGAGCTGCGTGATTCCTGCCGGCTCATCTGCATGACAATTGCCAGCTCAGCTGCGTGATTCCTGTCGGCTCATCTGCTTGACAATTGCCAGCTGAGCTGCGTGATTCCTGTCAGGTCACCTGCTTGATTATTGCCAGATGAGCAGCATGATACGTCACTGCTGAGCTCCATGCTTATTGCCTGCTGATTGCGTGGTTCGTGTCTGCTCAGCTCTTTGAGTATTGCCTCCTGAGGTCCCTGTTCGGGCGCCACCTGCCGGGGACCAGCCCCAGCTGATCCAGGGTATTGGAAGGAGAGATGGCCTAGGCGACTTTTATATGCTCGTCAGAGACGTCAAGAATAATAATATGAGGATAGCTCAGTAGGAAAATTCGGTGGAGAAAAGAGACTGAGTAGCTTGGTTTACGCGGGAGACCAATCAAACTTAAAGACAAGAAGTTTGCACCACTTCCGTAGGCCGCAGGCGCCCTCTCGAATAGCGGAAGGTGCCTCACCCTAGACACCTTCTCGAGTGGGTCTTAGCAGCCCAGGCATAATTAGTAAGCCTGGTGGGTTCCTCCATCCAGATGGAGACTCAGCTGGATGTTAAAGGGAAGAATGACAAGGAACTTTATGAATTGGAGCTGTAAGTTAACTCTTTGACAGAGAGAGCGAGATGGTGGGGGGGGGACAGACCCCAGTGAAATCAGAGGTGAGAGCACAAAGCAATATAGTAGGCAGACTCTGGTTTTTTTTGGGGGGGAGATGCTAGAGAATATCCGGGTGGACTCCTGAGGCTCGATCCCACATTTGCGTATGCCGAGCCTCCTTCCTCATGACCTTTGTCCAGAGTGGAATGCCTCACCGGCTCCGGGCACATGATCAGTGCATGCTCAGTCACGATATCAGTGCTTGATCAGCCACGTGATCACTGACGGCACAGTCACATGATCAGCGCCTCTCAGTCACATGATCACCGTATGATAAACACGTGATCAGTGAATAAACAGCCACGTGATCACTGCATGCGCAGTCAGGTGGTCAGTTCCTGATCAGCCACGTGATCAGTGCGTGCACAGTCCCATGATCAGCGCCTGTCAGTCACTGATCACTGCCTGATAAACACGGGATCAGTGCCCATCAGCCACGTCATCAGTGCATGCTCTTTCACGTGATCTGTGCATGATAGCCACGTGACCAGTGCATGCTCAGTCACCTGATCTGTTCTTGATCAGCCACGTGATCAGTGCCTGCAGAGTCACGTGATCAGGGCCTGCTGAGCTGCGTGATTCCTGCCGGCTCATCTGAATGACAATTGCCAGCTGAACTGCGTGATTCCTGTCGGCCGATCAGCTTGACAATTGCCAGCTGAGCTGCGTGATTCCTGCCAGGTCACCTGCTTGATTATTGCCAGTTGAGCAGCATGAGTCGTCACTGCTGAGCTCCATGCTTATTGCCTGCTGATTGCGTGGTTCGTGTCTGCTCAGCTCTTTGAGTATTGCCTCCTGAGGTCCCTGTTCGGGCGCCACCTGCCGGGGACCAGCCCCAGCTGATCCAGGGTATTCGAAGGAGAGATGGCCTAGGCGACTATTTATATGCTAATCAGAGATGTCAAGAATAATAGTATGAGGATAGCTCAGTAGGAAAATTCGGTGGAGAAAAGAGACTGAGTAGCTTGGTTTATGCGGGAGACCAATCAAACTTCAAGACAAGAAGTTTGCACCACTTCCGTAGGCCGCAGGTGCCCTCTCGAATAGCGGAAGGTGCCTCACCCTAGACACCTTCTCGAGTGGGCCTTAGCAACCCAGGCATAATTAGTAAGAGTGGTGGGTTCCGCGCTCCAGATGGAGACTCAGCTGGAAGTTAAAGGGAAGAATGACAAGGAACTTTATGAATTGGAGCTGTAATTTAACTCTTTGACAGAGAGAGCGAGATGGTGGTGGGGGACAGCCCCCAGTGAAATCAGAGGTGAGAGCACAAAGCAATAAAGTAGGCAAACTCTGGTTTTTCTGGGCGGGAGATGCTGGAGAATATCCGGGTGGACTCCGGAGGCTCGATCCCGCATTTGCGTATGCCGAGCCTCCTTCCTCATGACCTTAGTCCAGAGTGGAATGCCTCACCGGCTCCCGGCACATGAGCAGTGCATGCTCAGTCACGATATCGGTGCTTGATCAGCCACGTGATCAGTGCGTGCACAGTCCCGTGATCAGCACCTCTCAGTCACTGATCACTGCCTGATAAACACGTGATCAGTGCCAGATCAGCCACGTCATCAGTGCATGCGCAGTCACGTGATCAGTGCATGATAGCCACGTGATCAGTGCGTGCACAGTCCCGTGATCAGCACCTCTCAGTCACTGATCACTGCCTGATAAACACGTGATCAGTGCCAGATCAGCCACGTCATCAGTGCATGCGCAGTCACGTGATCAGTGCATGATAGCCACGTGATCAGTGTGTGCACAGTCCCATGATCAGCGCCTGTCAGTCACTGATCATTGCCTAAGAAACACGTGATCAGTGCATGAGAGCCACATGATCAGTGCCTGCAGAGTCACGTGATCAGGGCCTGCTGAGCTGCGTGATGCCTGCCGGCTCATCTGCATGACAATTGCCAGCTGAGCTGCGTGATTCCTGTCGGCTCATCTGCTTAACAATTGCCAGCTGAGCTGCGTGATCCCTGCCTGGTCACCTGCTTGATTATTGCCAGTTGAGCAGCATGATTCGTCACTGCTGAGCTCCATGCTTATTGCCTGCTGATTGCGTGGTTCGTGTCTGCTCAGCTCTTTGAGTATTGCCTCCTGAGGTCCCTGTTCGGGCGCCACCTTCCGGGGACCAGCCCCAGCTGATCCAGGGTATTGGAAGGAGAGATGGCCTAGGCGACTATTTATATGCTCATCAGAGACGTCACGAATAATAATATGAGGATAGCTCAGTAGGAAAATTCGGTGGAGAAAAGAGACTGAGTAGCTTGGTTTACGCGGGAGACCAATCAAACTTCAAGACAAGAAGTTTGCACCACTTACGTAGGCCGCAGGCGCCCTCTCGAATAGCGGAAGGTGCCTCACCCTAGACACCTTCTCGAGTGGGTCTTAGCAGCCCAGGCATAATTTGTAAGCCTGGTGGGTTCCTCGATCCAGATGGAGACTCAGCTGGATGTTAAAGGGAAGAATGACAAGGAACTTTATGAATTGGAGCTGTAAGTTAACTCTTTGACAGAGAGAGCGAGATGGTGGGGGGGGGGACAGATCCCAGTGAAATCAGAGGTGAGAGCACAAAGCAATATAGTAGGCAGACTCTGTTTTTTTTGGGGGGGAGATGCTGGAGAATATCCGGGTGGACTCCTGAGGCTCGATCCCGCATTTGCGTATGCCGAGGCTCCTTCCTCATGACCTTTGTCCAGACTGGAATGCCTCACCGGCTCCCGGCACATGATCAGTGCATGCTTAGGCACGATATCAGTGCTTGATCAGCCACGTGATCACTGACGGCACAGTCACGTGATCAGCGCCTCTCAGTCACATGATCACCGTACGATAAAGACGTAATCAGTGAACAAACAGCCACGTGATCACTGCATGCGCAGTCAGGTGGTCAGTTCCTGATCAGCCACGTGATCAGTGCGTGCACAGTTCCATGATCAGCGCCTTTCAGTCACTGATCACTGCCTGAGAAAAGCGTGATAAGTGCCCGATCAGCCATGTCATCAGTGCATGCGCAGTCACGTGATCAGTGCATGATAGCCACGTGATCAGTGCGTGCACAGTCCCATGATCAGCGCCTGTCAGTCACTGATCACTGCCTGATAAACACGTGATCACTGCCTGATCAGCCACGTCATCAGTGCATGCGAAGTCACGGGATCAGTGCATGGTAGCCACGGGATCATTGCATGCTCAGTCACGTGATCTGTACTTGATCAGCCACGTGATCAGTGCCTGCAGAGTCACGTATACAGGGCCTGCTGAGCTGCGTGATTCCTGCCGGCTCATCTGCATGACAATTGCCAGCTCAGCTGCGTGATTCCTGTCGGCTCATCTGCTTGACAATTGCCAGCTGAGCTGCGTGATTCCTGCCAGGTCACCTGCTTGATTATTGCCAGTTGAGCAGCATGATACGTCACTGCTGAGCTCCATGCTTATTGCCTGCTGATTGCGTGGTTCGTGTCTGCTCAGCTCTTTGAGTATTGCCTCCTGAGGTCCCTGTTCGGGCCCCACCTGCTGGGGACCAGCCCCAGCTGATCCAGGGTATTCGAAGTAGAGATGGCCTAGGCGACTATTTATATGCTCGTCAGAGATGTCAAGAATAATAATATTAGGATAGCTCAGTAGGAAAATTCGGTGGAGAAAAGAGACTGAGTAGCTTGGTTTATGCGGGAGACCAATCAAACTTCAAGACAAGAAGTTTGCACCAGTTACGTAGGCCGCAGGCACCCTCTCGAATAGCGGAAGGTGCCTCACCCTAGACACCTTCTCGCGTGGGTCTTAGCAGCCCAGGCATAATTAGTAAGCGTGGTAGGTTCCTTGGTCCAGATGGAGACTCAGCTGGAAGTTAAAGGGAAGAATGACAAGGAACTTTATGAATTGGAGCTCTAAGTTAACTCTTTGACAGAGAGAGCGAGATGGTGGTGGGGGACAGCCCCCAGTGAAATCAGAGGTGAGAGCACAAAGCAATACAGTAGGCAGACTCTGTTTTTTTGGGGGGGGAGATGCTCGGGAATATCCGGGTGGACTCCTGAGGCTCGATCCCGCATTTGCGTTTGCCGGGCCTCCTTCCTCATGACCTTTGTCCAGAGTGGAATGCCTCACCGTCTCCCTGCACATGATCAGTGCATGCTCAGGCACGATATCAGTGCATCAGTGAATGATCAGCCACTTGATCACTGACGGCACAGTCACGTGATCAGTGCCTCTCAGTCACTGATCACTGCCTGATAAACACGTGATCACTGCCTGATCAGCCACGTCATCAGTGCATGCGAAGTCACGGGATCAGTGCATGGTAGCCACGAGATCATTGCATGCTCAGTCACGTGATCTGTACTTGATCAGCCACGTGATCAGTGCCTGCAGAGTCACGTGATCAGGGCCTGCTGAGCTGCGTGATTCCTGCCGGCTCATCTGCTTGACAATTGCCAGCTGAGCTGCGTGATTCCTGCCAGGTCACCTGCTTGATTATTGCCAGTTGAGCAGCATGATACGTCACTGCTGAGCTCCATGCTTATTGCCTGCTGATTGCGTGGTTCGTGTCTGCTCAGCTCTTTGAGTATTGCCTCCTGAGGTCCCTGTTCGGGCGCCACCTGCCAGGGACCAGCCCCAGCTGATCCAGGGTATTGGAAGGAGAGATGGCCTAGGCGACTATTTATATGCTCGTCAGAGACGTCAAGAATAATAATATGAGGATAGCTCAGTAGGAAAATTCGGTGGAGAAAAGAGACTGAGTAGCTTGGTTTACGCGGGAGACCAATCAAACTTCAAGACAAGAAGTTTGCACCACTTACTTAGGCCGCAGGTGCCCTCTCGAATAGCGGAAGGTGCCTCACCCTAGACACCTTCTCGAGTGGGTCCTAGCAGCCCAGGCATAATTAGTAAGGGTGGTAGGTTCCTTGGTCCAGATGGAGACTCAGCTGGAAGTTAAAGGGAAGAATGACAAGGAACTTTATGAATTGGAGCTGTAATTTAACTCTTTGACAGAGAGAGCGAGATGGTGGTGGGGGACAGCCCCCAGTGAAATCAGAGGTGAGAGCACAAAGCAATACAGTAGGCAAACTCTGTTTTTTTTGGGGGGGAGATGCTCGGGAATATCCGGGTGGACTCCTGAGGCTCGATCCCGCATTTGCGTTTGCCGGGCCTCCTTCCTCATGACCTTTGTCCAGAGTGGAATGCCTCACCGGCGCCCTGCACATGATCAGTGCATGCTCAGGCACGATATCTGTGCATCAGTGCATGATCAGCCACTTGATCACTGACGGCACAGTCACGTGATCAGCGCCTCTCAGTCACGTGATCACTGTATGATAAACACGTGAGTACTGAACGACCAGCAACGTGATCACTGCATGCGCAGTCAGGTGGTCAGTTCCTGATCAGCCACGTGATCAGTGCGTGCACAGTCCCATGATCAGCGCCTGTCAGTCACTGATCACTGCGTGATAAACACGGGATCAGTGCCCATCAGCCCCGACATCAGTGCATGCCCAGTCATGTGATCAGTGCATGATAGCCACGTGATCAGTGCGTGCACAGTCCCATGATCAGCGCCTGTCAGTCACTGATCATTGCCTGAGAAACACGTGATCAGTGCATGATGAGCCATGTGATCAGTGCCTGATCAGCCACGTCATCAGTGCATGCGCAGTCATGTGATCAGTGCAGGAGAGCCACGTGATCAGTGCATGCTCAGTCACGTGATCTGGACTTGATCAGCCACGTGATCAGTGCCTGCAGAGTCATGTGAACAGGGCCTGCTGAGCTGCATGATTCCTGCCGTCTCTTCTGCATGACAATTGGCAGCTGAACTGCGTGATTCCTGTCGGCTCATCTGCTTGACAATTGCTGGCTGAGCTGCTTGATTCCTGCCAGGTCACCTGCTTGATTCATTGCCAGTTGAGCAGCATGATTGGTCACTGCTGAGCTCCATGCTTATTGCCTGCTGATTGCGTGGTTCGTGTCTGCTCAGCTCTTTGAGTATTGCCACCTGAGGTCCCTGTTTGGGCGCCACCTGCCGGGGACCAGCCCCAGCTGATCCAGGGTATTCGAAGGAGAGATGGCCTAGGCGACTATTTATATGCTAATCAGAGATGTCAAGAATAATAATATGAGGATAGCTCAGTAGCAAAATTCGGTGGAGAAAAGAGACTGAGTAGCTTGGTTTACGCGGGAGACCAATCAAACTTCAAGACAAGAAGTTTGCACCAGTTACGTAGGCCGCAGGCGCCCTCTCGAATAGCGGAAGGTGCCTCACCCTAGACACCTTCTCGAGTGGGTCTTAGCAGCCCAGGCATAATTAGTAAGCGTGGTAGGTTCCTTGGTCCAGATGGAGACTCAGCTGGAAGTTAAAGGGAAGAATGACAAGGAACTTTATGAATTGGAGCTGTAAGTTAACTCTTTGACATAGAGAGCGAGATGGTGGTGGAGGACAGCCCCCAGTGAAATCAGAGGTGAGAGCACAAAGCAATAAAGTAGGCAAACTCTGGTTTTTCTGGGGGGGAGATGCTGGAGAATATCCGGGTGGACTCCTGAGGCTCGATCCCGCATTTGCGTATGCCGAGCCTCCTTCCTCATGACCTTAGTCCAGAGTGGAATGCCTCACCGGCTCCCGGCACATGAGCAGTGCATGCTCAGTCACGATATCGGTGCTTGATCAGCCACGTGATCAGTGCGTGCACAGTCCCGTGATCAGCACCTCTCAGTCACTGATCACTGCCTGATAAACACGTGATCAGTGCCAGAACAGCCACGTCATCAGTGCATGCGCAGTCACGTGATCAGTGCATGATAGCCACGTGATCAGTGTGTGCACAGTCCCATGATGAGCGCCTGTCAGGCACTGATCACTGCCTAAGAAAAACGTGATCAGTGCATGAGAGCCACGTGATCAGTGCGTGCACAGTCCCATGATCAGCGCCTGTCAGTCACTGATCGTTGCCTAAGAAACACGTGATCAGTGCATGAGAGCCACGTGATCAGTGCCTGCAGAGTCACGTGATCAGGGCCTGCTGAGCTGCGTGATGCCTGCCGGCTCATCTGCATGACAATTGCCAGGTGAGCTGCCTGATTCCTGTCGGCTCATGTGCTTGACAATTGCCAGCTGAGCTGCGTGATTCCTGTCGGCTCATCTGCTTAACAATTGCCAGCTGAGCTGCGTGATTCCTGCCTGGTCACCTGTTTGATTATTGCCAGTTGAGCAGCATGATTCGTCAGTGTTGAGCTCCATGCTTATTGCCTGCTGATTGCGTGGTTCGTGTCTGCTCAGCTCTTTGAGTATTGCCTCCTGAGGTCCCTGTTCGGGCGCCACCTGCCGGGGACCAGCCCCAGCTGATCCAGGGTATTCGAAGGAGAGATGGCCTAGGCGACTATTTATATGCTCATCAGAGACGTCACGAATAATAATATGAGGATAGCTCAGTAGGAAAATTCGGTGGAGAAAAGAGACTGAGTAGCTTGGTTTACGCTGGAGACCAATCAAACTTCAAGACAAGAAGTTTGCACGACTTACGTAGGCCGCAGGCGCCCTCTCGAATAGCGGAAGGTGCCTCACCCTAGACACCTTCTCGAGTGGGTCTTAGCAGCCCAGGCATAATTAGTAAGCCTGGTGGGTTCCTCGATCCAGATGGAGACTCACCTGGATGTTAAAGGGAAGAATGACAAGGAACTTTATGAATTGGAGCTGTAAGTTAACTCTTTGACAGAGAGAGCGAGATGGTGGGGGGGGGGGACAGACCCCAGTGAAATCAGAGGTGAGAGCACAAAGCAATATAGTAGGCAGACTCTGGTTTTTTGGGGGGGGAGATGCTGGAGAATATCCGGGTGTACTCCTGAGGCTCGATCCCGCATTTGCGTATGCCGAGCCTCCTTCCTCATGACCTTTGTCCAGACTGGAATGCCTCACCGGCTCCCGGCACATGATCAGTGCATGCTTAGGCACGATATCAGTGCTTGATCAGCCACGTGATCACTGACGGCACAGTCACGTGATCAGCGCCTCTCAGTCACATGATCACCGTATGATAAACACGTAATCAGTGAACAAACAGCCACGTGATCACTGCATGCGCAGTCAGGTGGTCAGTTCCTGATCAGCCACGTGATCAGTGCGTGCACAGTTCCATGATCAGCGCCTTTCAGTCACTGATCACTGCCTGAGAAAAACGTGATAAGTGCCCGATCAGCCATGTCATCAGTGCATGCGCAGTCACGTGATCAGTGCATGATAGC
Source organism: Bos indicus (assembly GCF_029378745.1). Lineage (NCBI taxonomy): Eukaryota > Metazoa > Chordata > Mammalia > Artiodactyla > Bovidae > Bos > Bos indicus. The sequence continues at coordinate 156,557 of NW_027223733.1, read as the reverse complement.
CACGTGATCAGTGCGTGCACAGTCCCATGATCAGCGCCTGTCAGTCACTGATCACTGCCTGATAAACACGTGATCACTGCCTGATCAGCCACGTCATCAGTGCATGCGAAGTCACGGGATCAGTGCATGGTAGCCACGGGATCATTGCATGCTCAGTCACGTGATCTGTACTTGATCAGCCACGTGATCAGTGCCTGCAGAGTCACGTGATCAGGGCCTGCTGAGCTGCGTGATTCCTGCCGGCTCATCTGCATGACAATTGCCAGCTCAGCTGCGTGATTCCTGTCGGCTCATCTGCTTGACAATTGCCAGCTGAGCTGCGTGATTCCTGTCAGGTCACCTGCTTGATTATTGCCAGATGAGCAGCATGATACGTCACTGCTGAGCTCCATGCTTATTGCCTGCTGATTGCGTGGTTCGTGTCTGCTCAGCTCTTTGAGTATTGCCTCCTGAGGTCCCTGTTCGGGCGCCACCTGCCGGGGACCAGCCCCAGCTGATCCAGGGTATTGGAAGGAGAGATGGCCTAGGCGACTTTTATATGCTCGTCAGAGACGTCAAGAATAATAATATGAGGATAGCTCAGTAGGAAAATTCGGTGGAGAAAAGAGACTGAGTAGCTTGGTTTACGCGGGAGACCAATCAAACTTAAAGACAAGAAGTTTGCACCACTTCCGTAGGCCGCAGGCGCCCTCTCGAATAGCGGAAGGTGCCTCACCCTAGACACCTTCTCGAGTGGGTCTTAGCAGCCCAGGCATAATTAGTAAGCCTGGTGGGTTCCTCCATCCAGATGGAGACTCAGCTGGATGTTAAAGGGAAGAATGACAAGGAACTTTATGAATTGGAGCTGTAAGTTAACTCTTTGACAGAGAGAGCGAGATGGTGGGGGGGGGACAGACCCCAGTGAAATCAGAGGTGAGAGCACAAAGCAATATAGTAGGCAGACTCTGGTTTTTTTTGGGGGGGAGATGCTAGAGAATATCCGGGTGGACTCCTGAGGCTCGATCCCACATTTGCGTATGCCGAGCCTCCTTCCTCATGACCTTTGTCCAGAGTGGAATGCCTCACCGGCTCCGGGCACATGATCAGTGCATGCTCAGTCACGATATCAGTGCTTGATCAGCCACGTGATCACTGACGGCACAGTCACATGATCAGCGCCTCTCAGTCACATGATCACCGTATGATAAACACGTGATCAGTGAATAAACAGCCACGTGATCACTGCATGCGCAGTCAGGTGGTCAGTTCCTGATCAGCCACGTGATCAGTGCGTGCACAGTCCCATGATCAGCGCCTGTCAGTCACTGATCACTGCCTGATAAACACGGGATCAGTGCCCATCAGCCACGTCATCAGTGCATGCTCTTTCACGTGATCTGTGCATGATAGCCACGTGACCAGTGCATGCTCAGTCACCTGATCTGTTCTTGATCAGCCACGTGATCAGTGCCTGCAGAGTCACGTGATCAGGGCCTGCTGAGCTGCGTGATTCCTGCCGGCTCATCTGAATGACAATTGCCAGCTGAACTGCGTGATTCCTGTCGGCCGATCAGCTTGACAATTGCCAGCTGAGCTGCGTGATTCCTGCCAGGTCACCTGCTTGATTATTGCCAGTTGAGCAGCATGAGTCGTCACTGCTGAGCTCCATGCTTATTGCCTGCTGATTGCGTGGTTCGTGTCTGCTCAGCTCTTTGAGTATTGCCTCCTGAGGTCCCTGTTCGGGCGCCACCTGCCGGGGACCAGCCCCAGCTGATCCAGGGTATTCGAAGGAGAGATGGCCTAGGCGACTATTTATATGCTAATCAGAGATGTCAAGAATAATAGTATGAGGATAGCTCAGTAGGAAAATTCGGTGGAGAAAAGAGACTGAGTAGCTTGGTTTATGCGGGAGACCAATCAAACTTCAAGACAAGAAGTTTGCACCACTTCCGTAGGCCGCAGGTGCCCTCTCGAATAGCGGAAGGTGCCTCACCCTAGACACCTTCTCGAGTGGGCCTTAGCAACCCAGGCATAATTAGTAAGAGTGGTGGGTTCCGCGCTCCAGATGGAGACTCAGCTGGAAGTTAAAGGGAAGAATGACAAGGAACTTTATGAATTGGAGCTGTAATTTAACTCTTTGACAGAGAGAGCGAGATGGTGGTGGGGGACAGCCCCCAGTGAAATCAGAGGTGAGAGCACAAAGCAATAAAGTAGGCAAACTCTGGTTTTTCTGGGCGGGAGATGCTGGAGAATATCCGGGTGGACTCCGGAGGCTCGATCCCGCATTTGCGTATGCCGAGCCTCCTTCCTCATGACCTTAGTCCAGAGTGGAATGCCTCACCGGCTCCCGGCACATGAGCAGTGCATGCTCAGTCACGATATCGGTGCTTGATCAGCCACGTGATCAGTGCGTGCACAGTCCCGTGATCAGCACCTCTCAGTCACTGATCACTGCCTGATAAACACGTGATCAGTGCCAGATCAGCCACGTCATCAGTGCATGCGCAGTCACGTGATCAGTGCATGATAGCCACGTGATCAGTGCGTGCACAGTCCCGTGATCAGCACCTCTCAGTCACTGATCACTGCCTGATAAACACGTGATCAGTGCCAGATCAGCCACGTCATCAGTGCATGCGCAGTCACGTGATCAGTGCATGATAGCCACGTGATCAGTGTGTGCACAGTCCCATGATCAGCGCCTGTCAGTCACTGATCATTGCCTAAGAAACACGTGATCAGTGCATGAGAGCCACATGATCAGTGCCTGCAGAGTCACGTGATCAGGGCCTGCTGAGCTGCGTGATGCCTGCCGGCTCATCTGCATGACAATTGCCAGCTGAGCTGCGTGATTCCTGTCGGCTCATCTGCTTAACAATTGCCAGCTGAGCTGCGTGATCCCTGCCTGGTCACCTGCTTGATTATTGCCAGTTGAGCAGCATGATTCGTCACTGCTGAGCTCCATGCTTATTGCCTGCTGATTGCGTGGTTCGTGTCTGCTCAGCTCTTTGAGTATTGCCTCCTGAGGTCCCTGTTCGGGCGCCACCTTCCGGGGACCAGCCCCAGCTGATCCAGGGTATTGGAAGGAGAGATGGCCTAGGCGACTATTTATATGCTCATCAGAGACGTCACGAATAATAATATGAGGATAGCTCAGTAGGAAAATTCGGTGGAGAAAAGAGACTGAGTAGCTTGGTTTACGCGGGAGACCAATCAAACTTCAAGACAAGAAGTTTGCACCACTTACGTAGGCCGCAGGCGCCCTCTCGAATAGCGGAAGGTGCCTCACCCTAGACACCTTCTCGAGTGGGTCTTAGCAGCCCAGGCATAATTTGTAAGCCTGGTGGGTTCCTCGATCCAGATGGAGACTCAGCTGGATGTTAAAGGGAAGAATGACAAGGAACTTTATGAATTGGAGCTGTAAGTTAACTCTTTGACAGAGAGAGCGAGATGGTGGGGGGGGGGACAGATCCCAGTGAAATCAGAGGTGAGAGCACAAAGCAATATAGTAGGCAGACTCTGTTTTTTTTGGGGGGGAGATGCTGGAGAATATCCGGGTGGACTCCTGAGGCTCGATCCCGCATTTGCGTATGCCGAGGCTCCTTCCTCATGACCTTTGTCCAGACTGGAATGCCTCACCGGCTCCCGGCACATGATCAGTGCATGCTTAGGCACGATATCAGTGCTTGATCAGCCACGTGATCACTGACGGCACAGTCACGTGATCAGCGCCTCTCAGTCACATGATCACCGTACGATAAAGACGTAATCAGTGAACAAACAGCCACGTGATCACTGCATGCGCAGTCAGGTGGTCAGTTCCTGATCAGCCACGTGATCAGTGCGTGCACAGTTCCATGATCAGCGCCTTTCAGTCACTGATCACTGCCTGAGAAAAGCGTGATAAGTGCCCGATCAGCCATGTCATCAGTGCATGCGCAGTCACGTGATCAGTGCATGATAGCCACGTGATCAGTGCGTGCACAGTCCCATGATCAGCGCCTGTCAGTCACTGATCACTGCCTGATAAACACGTGATCACTGCCTGATCAGCCACGTCATCAGTGCATGCGAAGTCACGGGATCAGTGCATGGTAGCCACGGGATCATTGCATGCTCAGTCACGTGATCTGTACTTGATCAGCCACGTGATCAGTGCCTGCAGAGTCACGTATACAGGGCCTGCTGAGCTGCGTGATTCCTGCCGGCTCATCTGCATGACAATTGCCAGCTCAGCTGCGTGATTCCTGTCGGCTCATCTGCTTGACAATTGCCAGCTGAGCTGCGTGATTCCTGCCAGGTCACCTGCTTGATTATTGCCAGTTGAGCAGCATGATACGTCACTGCTGAGCTCCATGCTTATTGCCTGCTGATTGCGTGGTTCGTGTCTGCTCAGCTCTTTGAGTATTGCCTCCTGAGGTCCCTGTTCGGGCCCCACCTGCTGGGGACCAGCCCCAGCTGATCCAGGGTATTCGAAGTAGAGATGGCCTAGGCGACTATTTATATGCTCGTCAGAGATGTCAAGAATAATAATATTAGGATAGCTCAGTAGGAAAATTCGGTGGAGAAAAGAGACTGAGTAGCTTGGTTTATGCGGGAGACCAATCAAACTTCAAGACAAGAAGTTTGCACCAGTTACGTAGGCCGCAGGCACCCTCTCGAATAGCGGAAGGTGCCTCACCCTAGACACCTTCTCGCGTGGGTCTTAGCAGCCCATGCATAATTAGTAAGCGTGGTAGGTTCCTTGGTCCAGATGGAGACTCAGCTGGAAGTTAAAGGGAAGAATGACAAGGAACTTTATGAATTGGAGCTATAAGTTAACTCTTTGACAGAGAGAGCGAGATGGTGGTGGGGGACAGCCCCCAGTGAAATCAGAGGTGAGAGCACAAAGCAATACAGTAGGCAGACTCTGTTTTTTTGGGGGGGGAGATGCTCGGGAATATCCGGGTGGACTCCTGAGGCTCGATCCCGCATTTGCGTTTGCCGGGCCTCCTTCCTCATGACCTTTGTCCAGAGTGGAATGCCTCACCGTCTCCCTGCACATGATCAGTGCATGCTCAGGCACGATATCAGTGCATCAGTGAATGATCAGCCACTTGATCACTGACGGCACAGTCACGTGATCAGTGCCTCTCAGTCACGTGATCACTGTATGAAAAACACGTGACTACTGAACGACCAGCCACGTGATCACTGCATGCGCAGTCAGGTGGTCAGTTCCTGATCAGCCACGTGATCAGTGCGTGCACAGTCCCATGATCAGCGCCTGTCAGTCACTGATCACTGCGTGATAAACACGGGATCAGTGCCCATCAGCCCCGACATCAGTGCATGCCCAGTCATGTGATCAGTGCATGATAGCCACGTGATCAGTGCGTGCACAGTCCCATGATCAGCGCCTGTCAGTCACTGATCATTGCCTGAGAAACACGTGATCAGTGCATGATGAGCCATGTGATCAGTGCCTGATCAGCCACGTCATCAGTGCATGCGCAGTCATGTGATCAGTGCAGGAGAGCCACGTGATCAGTGCATGCTCAGTCACGTGATCTGGACTTGATCAGCCACGTGATCAGTGCCTGCAGAGTCATGTGAACAGGGCCTGCTGAGCTGCATGATTCCTGCCGTCTCTTCTGCATGACAATTGGCAGCTGAACTGCGTGATTCCTGTCGGCTCATCTGCTTGACAATTGCTGGCTGAGCTGCTTGATTCCTGCCAGGTCACCTGCTTGATTCATTGCCAGTTGAGCAGCATGATTGGTCACTGCTGAGCTCCATGCTTATTGCCTGCTGATTGCGTGGTTCGTGTCTGCTCAGCTCTTTGAGTATTGCCACCTGAGGTCCCTGTTTGGGCGCCACCTGCCGGGGACCAGCCCCAGCTGATCCAGGGTATTGGAAGGAGAGATGGCCTAGGCGACTATTTATATGCTAATCAGAGATGTCAAGAATAATAATATGAGGGTAGCTCAGTAGGAAAATTCGGTGGAGAAAAGAGACTGAGTAGCTTGGTTTACGCGGGAGACCAATCAAACTTCAAGACAAGAAGTTTGCACCAGTTACGTAGGCCGCAGGCGCCCTCTCGAATAGCGGAAGGTGCCTCACCCTAGACACCTTCTCGAGTGGGTCTTAGCAGCCCAGGCATAATTAGTAAGCGTGGTAGGTTCCTTGGTCCAGATGGAGACTCAGCTGGAAGTTAAAGGGAAGAATGACAAGGAACTTTATGAATTGGAGCTGTAAGTTAACTCTTTGACAGAGAGAGCGAGATGGTGGTGGAGGACAGCCCCCAGTGAAATCAGAGGTGAGAGCACAAAGCAATAAAGTAGGCAAACTCTGGTTTTTCTGGGGGGGAGATGCTGGAGAATATCCGGGTGGACTCCTGAGGCTCGATCCCGCATTTGCGTATGCCGAGCCTCCTTCCTCATGACCTTAGTCCAGAGTGGAATGCCTCACCGGCTCCCGGCACATGAGCAGTGCATGCTCAGTCACGATATCGGTGCTTGATCAGCCACGTGATCAGTGCGTGCACAGTCCCGTGATCAGCACCTCTCAGTCACTGATCACTGCCTGATAAACACGTGATCAGTGCCAGATCAGCCACGTCATCAGTGCATGCGCAGTCACGTGATCAGTGCATGATAGCCACGTGATCAGTGTGTGCACAGTCCCATGATGAGCGCCTGTCAGGCACTGATCACTGCCTAAGAAAAACGTGATCAGTGCATGAGAGCCACGTGATCATTGCGTGCACAGTCCCATGATCAGCGCCTGTCAGTCACTGATCGTTGCCTAAGAAACACGTGATCAGTGTATGAGAGCCACGTGATCAGTGCCTGCAGAGTCACGTGATCAGGGCCTGCTGAGCTGCGTGATGCCTGCCGGCTCATCTGCATGACAATTGCCAGGTGAGCTGCCTGATTCCTGTCGGCTCATGTGCTTGACAATTGCCAGCTGAGCTGTGTGATTCCTGTCGGCTCATCTGCTTAACAATTGCCAGCTGAGCTGCGTGATTCCTGCCTGGTCACCTGCTTGATTATTGCCAGTTGAGCAGCATGAGTCGTCAGTGCTGAGCTCCATGCTTATTGCCTGCTGATTGCGTGGTTCGTGTCTGCTCAGCTCTTTGAGTATTGCCTCCTGAGGTCCCTGTTCGGGCGCCACCTTCCGGGGACCAGCCCCAGCTGATCCAGGGTATTGGAAGGAGAGATGGCCTAGGCGACTATTTATATGCTCATCAGAGACGTCACGAATAATAATATGAGGATAGCTCAGTAGGAAAAATCGGTGGAGAAAAGAGACTGAGTAGCTTGGTTTACGCGGGAGACCAATCAAACTTCAAGACAAGAAGTTTGCACCACTTCCGTAGGCCTCAGGCGCCCTCTCGAATAGCGGAAGGTGCCTCACCCTAGACACCTTCTCGAGTGGGTCTTAGCAGCCCAGGCATAATTAGTAAGCCTGGTGGGTTCCTCGATCCAGATGGAGACTCAGCTGGATGTTAAAGGGAAGAATGACAAGGAACTTTATGAATTGGAGCTGTAAGTTAACTCTTTGACAGAGAGAGCGAGATGGTGGGGGGAGGGGGACAGATCCCAGTGAAATCAGAGGTGAGAGCACAAAGCAATATAGTAGGCAGACTCTGGTTTTTTGGGGGGGGAGATGCTGGAGAATATCCGGGTGGACTCCTGAGGCTCGATCCCGCATTTGCGTATGCCGAGCCTCCTTCCTCATGACCTTTGTCCAGACTGGAATGCCTCACCGGCTCCCGGCACATGATCAGTGCATGCTTAGGCAAGATATCAGTGCTTGATCAGCCACGTGATCAATGACGGCACAGTCACGTGATCAGCGCCTCTCAGTCACATGATCACCGTATGATAAACACGTGATCAGTGAACAAACAGCCACGTGATCACTGCATGCGCAGTCAGGTGGTCAGTTCCTGATCAGCCACGTGATCAGTGCGTGCACAGTTCCATGATCAGCGCCTTTCAGTCACTGATCACTGCCTGAGAAAAACGTGATAAGTGCCCGATCAGCCATGTCAGCAGTGCATGCGCAGTCACGTGATCAGTGCATGATAGCCACGGGATCATTGCATGCTCAGTCACGTGATCTGTACTTGATCAGCCACGTGATCAGTGCCTGCAGAGTCACGTGATCAGGGCCTGCTGAGCTGCGTGATGCCTGCCGGCTCATCTGCATGACAATTGCCAGCTCAGCTGCGTGATTCCTGTCGGCTCATCTGCTTGACAATTGCCAGCTGAGCTGCGTGATTCCTGCCAGGTCACCTGCTTGATTATTGCCAGTTGAGCAGCATGATACGTCACTGCTGAGCTCCATGCTTATTGCCTGCTGATTGCGTGGTTCGTGTCTGCTCAGCTCTTTGAGTATTGCCTCCTGAGGTCCCTGTTCGGGCGCCACCTTCCGGGGACCAGCCCCAGCTGATCCAGGGTATTGGAAGGACAGATGGCCTAGGCGACTATTTATATGCTCGTCAGACACGTCAAGAATAATAATATGAGGATAGCTCAGTAGGAAAATTCGGTGGAGAAAAGAGACTGAGTAGCTTGGTTTACGCGGGAGACCAATCAAACTTCAAGACAAGAAGTTTGCACCACTTACGTAGGCCGCAGGCGCCCTCTCGAATAGCGGAAGGTGCCTCACCCTAGACACCTTCTCGAGTGGGTCTTAGCAGCCCAGGCATAATTAGTAAGCCTGGTGGGTTCCTCGATCCAGATGGAGACTCAACTGGATGTTAAAGGGAAGAATGACAAGGAACTTTATGAATTGGAGCTGTTAGTTAACTCTTTGACAGAGAGAGCGAGATGGTGGGGGGGGGGGACAGACCCCAGTGAAATCAGGGGTGAGAGCACAAAGCAATATAGTAGGCAGACTCTGGTTTTTTTTTGGGGGGGGAGATGCTGGAGAATATCCGGGTGGACTCCTGAGGCTCGATCCCGCATTTGCGTATGCCGAGCCTCCTTCCTCATGACCTTAGTCCAGAGTGGAATGCCTCACCGGCTCCGGGCACATGATCAGTGCATGCTCAGTCACGATATCAGTGCTTGATCAGCCACGTGATCACTGACGGCACAGTCACGTGATCAGCGCCTCTCAGTCACATGATCACCGTATGATAAACACGTGATCAGTGAATAAACAGCCACGTGATCACTGCATGCGCAGTCAGGTGGTCAGTTCCTGATCAGCCACGTGATCAGTGCGTGCACAGTCCCATGATCAGCGCCTGTCAGTCACTGATCACTGCCTGATAAACACGGGATCAGTGCCCATCAGCCACGTCATCAGTGCATGCTCTTTCACGTGATCTGTGCATGATAGCCACGTGACCAGTGCATGCTCAGTCACCTGATCTGTTCTTGATCAGCCACGTGATCAGTACGTGCACAGTCCCATGATCAGCGCCTGTCAGTCACTGATCGTTGCCTAAGAAACACGTGATCAGTGCATGAGAGCCACGTGATCAGTGCCTGCAGAGTCAAGTGATCAGGGCCTGCTGAGCTGCGTGATGCCTGCCGGCTCATCTGCATGACAATTGCCAGCTGAGCTGCGTGATTCCTGTCGGCTCATCTGCTTAACAATTGCCAGCTGAGCTGCGTGATTCCTGCCTGGTCACCTGGTTGATTATTGCCAGTTGAGCAGCATGATTCGTCACTGCTGAGCTCCATGCTTATTGCCTGCTGATTGCGTGGTTCGTGTCTGCTCAGCTCTTTGAGTATTGCCTCCTGAGGTCCCTGTTCGGGCGCCACCTGCCGGGGACCAGCCCCAGCTGATCCAGGGTATTGGAAGGAGAGATGGCCTAGGCGACTATTTATATGCTCATCAGAGACGTCAAGAATAATAATATGAGGATAGCTCAGTAGGAAAATTCGGTGGAGAAAAGAGACTGAGTAGCTTGGTTTACGCGGGAGACCAATCAAACTTCAAGACAAGAAGTTTGCACCACTTACGTAGGCCGCAGGCGCCCTCTCGAATAGCGGAAGGTGCCTCACCCTAGACACCTTCTCGAGTGGGTCTTAGCAGCCCAGGCATAATTAGTAAGCCTGGTGGGTTCCTCGATCCAGATGGAGACTCAGCTGGATGTTAAAGGGAAGAATGACAAGGAACTTTATGAATTGGAGCTGTAAGTTAACTCTTTGACAGAGAGAGCGAGATGGTGGTGGAGGACAGCCCCCAGTGAAATCAGAGGTGAGAGCACAAAGCAATACAGTAGGCAGACTCTGTTTTTTTTTGGGGGGGAGATGCTCGGGAATATCCGGGTGGACTCCTGAGGCTCGATCCCGCATTTGCGTTTGCCGGGCCTCCTTCCTCATGACCTTTGTCCAGAGTGGAATGCCTCACCGGCTCCCGGCACATGATCAGTGCATGCTCAGGCACGATATCAGTGCATCAGTGAATGATCAGCCACTTGATCACTGACAGCACAGTCACGTGATCAGCGCCTCTCAATCACGTGATCACTGTATGATAAACACGTGATCACTGAACGACCAGCCACGTGATCACTGCATGCGCAGTCAGGTGGTCAGTTCCTGATCAGCCACGTGATCAGTGCGTGCACAGTCCCATGATCAGCGCCTGTCAGTCACTGATCACTGCGTGATAAACACGGGATCAGTGCCCATCAGCCCCGACATCAGTGCATGCCCAGTCATGTGATCAGTGCATGATAGCCACGTGATCAGTGCGTGCACAGTCCCATGATCAGCGCCTGTCAGTCACTGATCATTGCCTGAGAAACACCTGATCAGTGCATGATGAGCCATGTGATCAGTGCCTGATCAGCCACATCATCAGTGCATGCGCAGTCATGTGATCAGTGCAGGAGAGCCACGTGATCAGTGCATGCTCAGTCACGTGATCTGGACTTGATCAGCCACGTGATCAGTGCCTGCAGAGTCATGTGAACAGGACCTGCTGAGCTGCATGATTTCTGCCGTCTCTTCTGCATGACAATTGGCAGCTGAACTGCGTGATTCCTGTCGGCTCATCTGCTTGACAATTGCTGGCTGAGCTGCTTGATTCCTGCCAGGTCACCTGCTTGATTCATTGCGAGTTGAGCAGCATGATTGGTCACTGCTCAGCTCCATGCTTATTGCCTGCTGATTGCGTGGTTCGTGTCTGCTCAGGTCTTTGAGTATTGCCACCTGAGGTCCCTGTTCGGGCGCCACCTGCCGGGGACCAGCCCCAGCTGATCCAGGGTATTCGAAGGAGAGATGGCCTAGGCGACTATTTATATGCTAATCAGAGATGTCAAGAATAATAATATTAGGATAGCTCAGTAGGAAAATTCGGTGGAGAAAAGAGACTGAGTAGCTTGGTTTACGCGGGAGACCAATCAAACTTCAAGACAAGAAGTTTGCACCACTTACGTAGGCCGCAGGCGCCCTCTCGAATAGCGGAAGGTGCCTCACCCTAGACACCTTCTCGAGTGGGTCTTAGCAGCCCAGGCATAATTAGTAAGCCTGGTGGGTTCCTCGATCCAGATGGAGACTCAGCTGGATGTTAAAGGGAAGAATGACAAGGAACTTTATGAATTGGAGCTGTAAGTTAACTCTTTGACAGAGAGAGCGAGATGGTGGGGGGGGGGACAGATCCCAGTGAAATCAGAGGTGAGAGCACAAAGCAATATAGTAGGCAGACTCTGTTTTTTTGGGGGGGGAGATGCTGGAGAATATCCGGGTGGACTCCTGTGGCTCGATCCCGCATTTGCGTATGCCGAGCCTCCTTCCTCATGACCTTTTTCCAGACTGGAATGCCTCACCGGCTCCCGGCACATGATCAGTGCATGCTTAGGCACGATATCAGTGCTTGATCAGCCACGTGATCACTGACGGCACAGTCACGTGATCAGCGCCTCTCAGTCACATGATCACCGTATGATAAACACGTGATCAGTGAACAAACAGCCACGTGATCACTGCATGCGCAGTCAGGTGGTCAGTTCCTGATCAGCCACGTGATCAGTGCGTGCACAGTTCCATGATCAGCGCCTTTCAGTCACTGATCACTGCCTGAGAAAAACGTGATAAGTGCCCGATCAGCCATGTCATCAGTGCATTCGCAGTCACGTGATCAGTGCATGATAGCCACGTGACCAGTGCGTGCACAGTCCCATGATCAGTGCCTGTCAGTCACTGATCACTGCCTGATAAACACGTGATCACTGCCTGATCAGCCACGTCATCAGTGCATGCGAAGTCACGGGATCAGTGCATGGTAGCCACGGGATCATTGCATGCTCAGTCACGTGATCTGTACTTGATCAGCCACGTGATCAGTGCCTGCAGAGTCACGTGTACAGGGCCTGCTGAGCTGCGTGATTCCTGCCGGCTCATCTGCATGACAATTGCCAGCTCAGCTGCGTGATTCCTGTCGGCTCATCTGCTTGACAATTGCCAGCTGAGCTGCGTGATTCCTGCCAGGTCACCTGCTTGATTATTGCCAGTTGAGCAGCATGATTCGTCACTGCTGAGCTCCATGCTTATTGCCTGCTGATTGCGTGGTTCGTGTCTGCTCAGCTCTTTGAGTATTGCCTCCTGAGGTCCCTGTTCGGGCGCCACCTGCCGGGGACCAGCCCCAGCTGATCCAGGGTATTGGAAGGAGAGATGGCCTAGGCGACTATTTATATGCTCGTCAGACACGTCAAGAATAATAATATGAGGATAGCTCAGTAGGAAAATTCGGTGGAGAAAAGAGACTGAGTAGCTTGGTTTACGCGGGAGACCAATCAAACTTCAAGACAAGAAGTTTGCACCACTTCCGTAGGCCGCAGGCGCCCTCTCGAATAGCGGAAGGTGCCTCACCCTAGACACCTTCTCGAGTGGGTCTTAGCAGCCCAGGCATAATTAGTAAGCCTGGTGGGTTCCTCCATCCAGATGGAGACTCAGCTGGAAGTTAAAGGGAAGAATGACAAGGAACTTTATGAATTGGAGCTGTAAGTTAACTCTTTGACAGAGAGAGCGAGATGGTGGTGGAGGACAGCCCCCAGTGAAATCAGAGGTGAGAGCACAAAGCAATAAAGTAGGCAAACTCTGGTTTTTCTGGGGAGAGATGCTGGAGAATATCCGGGTGGACTCCTGAGGCTCGATCCCGCATTTGCGTATGCCGAGCCTCCTTCCTCATGACCTTAGTCCAGAGTGGAATGCCTCACCGGCTCCCGGCACATGAGCAGTGCATGCTCAGTCATGATATCGGTGCTTGATCAGCCACGTGATCAGTGCGTGCACAGTCCCGTGATCAGCACCTCTCAGTCACTGATCACTGCCTGATAAACACGTGATCAGTGCCAGAACAGCCACGTCATCAGTGCATGCGCAGTCACGTGATCAGTGCATGATAGCCACGTGATCAGTGTGTGCACAGTCCCATGATGAGCGCCTGTCAGGCACTGATCACTGCCTAAGAAACACGTGATCAGTGCATGAGAGCCACGTGATCAGTGCCTGCAGAGTCACGTGATCAGGGCCTGCTGAGCTGCGTGATGCCTGCCGGCTCATCTGCATGACAATTGCCAGCTGAGCTGCGTGATTCCTGTCGGCTCATCTGCTTAACAATTGCCAGCTGAGCTGCGTGATTCCTGCCTGGTCACCTGCTTGATTATTGCCAGTTGAGCAGCATGATTCGTCACTGCTGAGCTCCATGCTTATTGCCTGCTGATTGCGTGGTTCGTGTCTGCTCAGCTCTTTGAGTATTGCCTCCTGAGGTCCCTGTTCGGGCGCCACCTGCCGGGGACCAGCCCCAGCTGATCCAGGGTATTCGAAGGAGAGATGGCCTAGGCGACTATTTATATGCTCATCAGAGACGTCACGAATAATAATATGAGGATAGCTCAGTAGGAAAATTCGGTGGAGAAAAGAGACTGAGTAGCTTGGTTTACGCGGGAGACCAATCAAACTTCAAGACAAGAAGTTTGCACCACTTCCGTAGGCCGCAGGCGCCCTCTCGAATAGCGGAAGGTGCCTCACCCTAGACACCTTCTCGAGTGGGTCTTAGCAGCCCAGGCATAATTAGTAAGCCTGGTGGGTCCCTCGATCCAGATGGAGACTCAGCTGGATGTTAAAGGGAAGAATGACAAGGAACTTTATGAATTGGAGCTGTAAGTTAACTCTTTGACAGAGACAGCGAGATGGTGGGGGGGGGGGGGGACAGATCCCAGTGAAATCAGAGGTGAGAGCACAAAGCAATATAGTAGGCAGACTCTGTTTTTTTTGGGGGGGAGATGCTGGAGAATATCCGGGTGGACTCCTGAGGCTCGATCCCGCATTTGCGTATGCCGAGCCTCCTTCCTCATGACCTTTGTCCAGACTGGAATGCCTCACCGGCTCCCGGCACATGATCAGTGCATGCTTAGGCACGATATCAGTGCTTGATCAGCCACGTGATCACTGACGGCACAGTCACGTGATCAGCGCCTCTCAGTCACATGATCACCGTATGATAAACACGTGATCAGTGAACAAACAGCCACGTGATCACTGCATGCGCAGTCAGGTGGTCAGTTCCTGATCAGCCATGTGATCAGTGCGTGCACAGTTCCATGATCAGCGCCTTTCAGTCACTGATCACTGCCTGAGAAAAACGTGATAAGTGCCCGATCAGCCATGTCATCAGTGCATGCCCAGTCTCGTGATCAGTGCATGATAGCCACGTGATCAGTGCGTGCACAGTCCCATGATCAGCGCCTGTCAGTCACTGATCACTGCCTGATAAACACGTGATCACTGCCTGATCAGCCACGTCATCAGTGCATGCGAAGTCACGGGATCAGTGCATGGTAGCCACGGGATCATTGCATGCTCAGTCACGTGATCTGTACTTGATCAGCCACGTGATCAGTGCCTGCAGAGTCACGTGTACAGGGCCTGCTGAGCTGCGTGATTCCTGCCGGCTCATCTGCATGACAATTGCCAGCTCAGCTGCGTGATTCCTGTCGGCTCATCTGCTTGACAATTGCCAGCTGTGCTGCGTGATTCCTGCCAGGTCACCTGCTTGATTATTGCCAGTTGAGCAGCATGATACGTCACTGCTGAGCTCCATGCTTATTGCCTGCTGATTGCGTGGTTCGTGTCTGCTCAGCTCTTTGAGTATTGCCTCCTGAGGTCCCTGTTCGGGCGCCACCTGCCGGGGACCAGCCCCAGCTGATCCAGGGTATTGGAAGGAGAGATGGCCTAGGCGACTATTTATATGCTCATCAGAGATGTCAAGAATAATAATATGAGGATAGCTCAGTAGGAAAATTCGGTGGAGAAAAGAGACTGAGTAGCTTGGTTTACGCGGGAGACCAATCAAACTTCAAGACAAGAAGTTTGCACCAGTTACGTAGGCCGCAGGCGCCCTCTCGAATAGCGGAAGGTGCCTCACCCTAGACACCTTCTCGAGTGGGTCTTAGCAGCCCAGGCATAATTAGTAAGCGTGGTAGGTTCCTTGGTCCAGATGGAGCCTCAGCTGGAAGTTAACGGGAAGAATGACAAGGAACTTTATGAATTGGAGCTGTTAGTTAACTCTTTGACAGAGAGAGCAAGATTGTGGTGGGGGACAGCCCCCAGTGAAATCAGAGGTGAGAGCACAAAGCAATACAGTAGGCAGACTCTGTTTTTTTTGGGGGGGAGATGCTCGGGAATATCCGGGTGGACTCCTGAGGCTCGATCCCGCATTTGCGTATGCCGAGCCTCCTTCCTCATGACCTTAGTCCAGAGTGGAATGCCTCACCGGCTCCCGGCACATGAGCAGTGCATGCTCAGTCACGATATCGGTGCTTGATCAGACACGTGATCAGTGCGTGCACAGTCCCGTGATCAGCACCTCTCAGTCACTGATCACTGCCTGATAAACACGTGATCAGTGCCAGAACAGCCACGTCATCAGTGCATGCGCAGTCACGTGATCAGTGCATGATAGCCACGTGATCAGTGTGTGCACAGTCCCATGATGAGCGCCTGTCAGGCACTGATCACTGCCTAGGAAAAACGTGATCAGTGCATGAGAGCCACGTGATCAGTGCGTGCACAGTCCCATGATCAGCGCCTGTCAGTCACTGATCGTTGCCTAAGAAACACGTGATCAGTGCATGAGAGCCACGTGATCAGTGCCTGCAGAGTCACGTGATCAGGGCCTGCTGAGCTGCGTGATGCCTGCCGGCTCATCTGCATGACAATTGCCAGCTGAGCTGCCTGATTCCTGTCGGCTCATGTGCTTGACAATTGCCAGCTGAGCTGCGTGATTCCTGTCGGCTCATCTGCTTAACAATTGCCAGCTGAGCTGCGTGATTCCTGCCTGGTCACCTGCTTGATTATTGCCAGTTGAGCAGCATGATTTGTCACTGCTGAGCTCCATGCTTATTGCCTGCTGATTGCGTGGTTCGTGTCTGCTCAGCTCTTTGAGTATTGCCTCCTGAGGTCCCTGTTCGGGCGCCACCTGCCGGGGACCAGCCCCAGCTGATCCAGGGTATTGGAAGGAGAGATGGCCTAGGCGACTATTTATATGCTCATCAGAGACGTCAAGAATAATAATATGAGGATAGCTCAGTAGGAAAATTCGGTGGAGAAAAGAGACTGAGTAGCTTGGTTTACGCGGGAGACCAATCAAACTTCAAGACAAGAAGTTTGCACCAGTTACGTAGGCCGCAGGCGCCCTCTCGAATAGCGGAAGGTGCCTCACCCTAGACACCTTCTCGAGTGGGTCTTAGCAGCCCAGGCATAATTAGTAAGCGTGGTAGGTTCCTTGGTCCAGATGGAGACTCAGCTGGAAGTTAAAGGGAAGAATGACAAGGAACTTTAGGAATTGGAGCTGTAAGTTAACTCTTTGACAGAGAGAGCAAGATGGTGGTGGGGGACAGCCCCCAGTGAAATCAGAGGTGAGAGCACAAAGCAATACAGTAGGCAGACTCTGTTTTTTTTGGGGGGGAGATGCTCGGGAATATCCGGGTGGACTCCTGAGGCTCGATCCCGCATTTGCGTATGCCGAGCCTCCTTCCTCATGACCTTAGTCCAGAGTGGAATGCCTCACCGGCTCCCGGCACATGAGCAGTGCATGCTCAGTCACGATATCGGTGCTTGATCAGACACGTGATCAGTGCGTGCACAGTCCCGTGATCAGCACCTCTCAGTCACTGATCACTGCCTGATAAACACGTGATCAGTGCCAGAACAGCCACGTCATCAGTGCATGCGCAGTCACGTGATCAGTGCATGATAGCCACGTGATCAGTGTGTGCACAGTCCCATGATGAGCGCCTGTCAGGCACTGATCACTGCCTAGGAAAAACGTGATCAGTGCATGAGAGCCACGTGATCAGTGCGTGCACAGTCCCATGATCAGCGCCTGTCAGTCACTGATCGTTGCCTAAGAAACACGTGATCAGTGCATGAGAGCCACGTGATCAGTGCCTGCAGAGTCACGTGATCAGGGCCTGCTGAGCTGCGTGATGCCTGCCGGCTCATCTGCATGACAATTGCCAGCTGAGCTGCCTGATTCCTGTCGGCTCATGTGCTTGACAATTGCCAGCTGAGCTGCGTGATTCCTGTCGGCTCATCTGCTTAACAATTGCCAGCTGAGCTGCGTGATTCCTGCCTGGTCACCTGCTTGATTATTGCCAGTTGAGCAGCATGATTTGTCACTGCTGAGCTCCATGCTTATTGCCTGCTGATTGCGTGGTTCGTGTCTGCTCAGCTCTTTGAGTATTGCCTCCTGAGGTCCCTGTTCGGGCGCCACCTGCCGGGGACCAGCCCCAGCTGATCCAGGGTATTGGAAGGAGAGATGGCCTAGGCGACTATTTATATGCTCATCAGAGACGTCAAGAATAATAATATGAGGATAGCTCAGTAGGAAAATTCGGTGGAGAAAAGAGACTGAGTAGCTTGGTTTACGCGGGAGACCAATCAAACTTCAAGAGAAGAAGTTTGCACCACTTACGTAGGCCTCAGGCGCCCTCTGGAATAGCGGAAGGTGCCTCACCCTAGACACCTTCTCGAGTGGGTCTTAGCAGCCCAGGCATAATTAGTAAGCCTGGTGGGTTCCTCGATCCAGATGGAGACTCAGCTGGATGTTAAAGGGAAGAATGACAAGGAACTTTATGAATTGGAGCTGTAAGTTAACTCTTTGACAGAGAGAGCGAGATGGTGGGGGGGGGGGGACAGATCCCAGTGAAATCAGAGGTGAGAGCACAAAGCAATATAGTAGGCAGACTCTGTTTTTTTGGGGGGGGAGATGCTGGAGAATATCCGGGTGGACTCCTGAGGCTCGATCCCGCATTTGCGTATGCCGAGCCTCCTTCCTCATGACCTTTGTCCAGACTGGAATGCCTCACCGGCTCCCGGCACATGATCAGTGCATGCTTAGGCACGATATCAGTGCTTGATCAGCCACGTGATCACTGACGGCACAGTCACGTGATCAGCGCCTCTCAGTCACATGATCACCGTATGATAAACACGTGATCAGTGAACAAACAGCCACGTGATCACTGCATGCGCAGTCAGGTGGTCAGTTCCTGATCAGCCACGTGATCAGTGCGTGCACAGTTCCATGATCAGCGCCTTTCAGTCACTGATCACTGCCTGAGAAAAACGTGATAAGTGCCCGATCAGCCATGTCATCAGTGCATGCGCAGTCACGTGATCAGTGCATGATAGCCACGTGATCAGTGCGTGCACAGTCCCATGATCAGTGCCTGTCAGTCACTGATCACTGCCTGATAAACACGTGATCACTGCCTAATCAGCCACGTCATCAGTGCATGCGAAGCCACGGGATCAGTGCATGGTAGCCACGGGATCATTGCATGCTCAGTCACGTGATCTGTACTTGATCAGCCACGTGATCAGGGCCTGCAGAGTCACGTGATCAGGGCCTGCTGAGCTGCGTGATGCCTGCCGGCTCATCTGCATGACAATTGCCAGCTCAGCTGCGTGATTCCTGTCGGCTCATCTGCTTGACAATTGCCAGCTGAGCTGCGTGATTCCTGCCAGGTCACCTGCTTGATTATTGCCAGTTGAGCAGCATGATACGTCACTGCTGAGCTCCATGCTTATTGCCTGCTGATTGCGTGGTTCGTGTCTGCTCAGCTCTTTGAGTATTGCCTCCTGAGGTCCCTGTTCGGGCGCCACCTGCCGGGGACCAGCCCCAGCTGATCCAGGGTATTGGAAGGAGAGATGGCCTAGGCGACTATTTATATGCTCGTCAGACACGTCAAGAATAATAATATGAGGATAGCTCAGTAGGAAAATTCGGTGGAGAAAAGAGACTGAGTAGCTTGGTTTACGCGGGAGACCAATCAAACTTCAAGACAAGAAGTTTGCACCACTTCCGTAGGCCGCAGGCGCCCTCTCGAATAGCGGAAGGTGCCTCACCCTAGACACCTTCTCGAGTGGGTCTTAGCAGCCCAGGCATAATTAGTAAGCCTGGTGGGTTCCTCGATCCAGATGGAGACTCAGCTGGATGTTAAAGGGAAGAATGACAAGGAACTTTATGAATTGGAGCTGTTAGTTAACTCTTTGACAGAGAGAGCGAGATGGTGGGGGGGGGACAGACCCCAGTGAAATCAGGGGTGAGAGCACAAAGCAATATAGTAGGCAGACTCTGGTTTTTTTGGGGGGGGAGATGCTGGAGAATATCCGGGTGGACACCTGAGGCTCGATCCCGCATTTGCGTATGCCGAGCCTCCTTCCTCATGACCTTTGTCCAGAGTGGAATGCCTCACCGGCTCCGGGCACATGATCAGTGCATGCTCAGTCACGATATCAGTGCTTGATCAGCCACGTGATCACTGACGGCACAGTCACGTGATCAGCGCCTCTCAGTCACATGATCACCGTATGATAAACACGTGATCAGTGAATAAACAGCCACGTGATCACTGCATGCGCAGTCAGGTGGTCAGTTCCTGATCAGCCACGTGATCAGTGCGTGCACAGTCCCATGATCAGCGCCTGTCAGTCACTGATCACTGCCTGATAAACACGGGATCAGTGCCCATCAGCCACGTCATCAGTGCATGCTCTTTCACGTGATCTGTGCATGATAGCCACGTGACCAGTGCATGCTCAGTCACCTGATCTGTTCTTGATCAGCCACGTGATCAGTGCCTGCAGAGTCACGTGATCAGGGCCTGCTGAGCTGCGTGATTCCTGCCGGCTCATCTGAATGACAATTGCCAGCTGAACTGCGTGATTCCTGTCGGCCGATCAGCTTGACAATTGCCAGCTGAGCTGCGTGATTCCTGCCAGGTCACCTGCTTGATTATTGCCAGTTGAGCAGCATGAGTCGTCACTGCTGAGCTCCATGCTTATTGCCTGCTGATTGCGTGGTTCGTGTCTGCTCAGCTCTTTGAGTATTGCCTCCTGAGGTCCCTGTTCGGGCGCCACCTGCCGGGGACCAGCCCCAGCTGATCCAGGGTATTCGAAGGAGAGATGGCCTAGGCGACTATTTATATGCTAATCAGAGATGTCAAGAATAATAGTATGAGGATAGCTCAGTAGGAAAATTCGGTGGAGAAAAGAGACTGAGTAGCTTGGTTTACGCGGGAGACCAATCAAACTTCAAGACAAGAAGTTTGCACCACTTCCGTAGGCCGCAGGCGCCCTCTCGAATAGCGGAAGGTGCCTCACCCTAGACACCTTCTCGAGTGGGCCTTAGCAGCCCAGGCATAATTAGTAAGCGTGGTGGGTTCCGCGCTCCAGATGGAGACTCAGCTGGAAGTTAAAGGGAAGAATGACAAGGAACTTTATGAATTGGAGCTGTAAGTTAACTCTTTGACAGAGAGAGCGAGATGGTGGTGGAGGACAGCCCCCAGTGAAATCAGAGGTGAGAGCACAAAGCAATAAAGTAGGCAAACTCTGGTTTTTCTGGGGGGGAGATGCTGGAGAATATCCGGGTGGACTCCTGAGGCTCGATCCCGCATTTGCGTATGCCGAGCCTCCTTCCTCATGACCTTAGTCCAGAGTGGAATGCCTCACCGGCTCCCGGCACATGAGCAGTGCATGCTCAGTCACGATATCGGTGCTTGATGAGCCACGTGATCAGTGCGTGCACAGTCCTGTGATCAGCACCTCTCAGTCACTGATCACTGCCGGATAAACACGTGATCAGTGCCAGAACAGCCACGTCATCAGTGCATGCGCAGTCACGTGATCAGTGCATGAAAGCCACGTGATCAGTGTGTGCACAGTCCCATGATGAGCGCCTGTCAGGCACTGATCACTGCCTAAGAAAAACGTGATCAGTGCATGAGAGCCACGTGATCAGTGCGTGCACAGTCCCATGATCAGCGCCTGTCAGTCACTGATCGTTGCCTAAGAAACACGTGATCAGTGCATGAGTGCCACGTGATCAGTGCCTGCAGAGTCACGTGATCAGGGCCTGCTGAGCTGCGTGATGCCTGCCGGCTCATCTGCATGACAATTGCCAGCTGAGCTGCGTGATTCCTGTCGGCTCATCTGCTTAACAATTGCCAGCTGAGCTGCGTGATTCCTGCCTGGTCACCTGCTTGATTATTGCCAGTTGAGCAGCATGAGTCGTCACTGCTGAGCTCCATGCTTATTGCCTGCTGATTGCGTGGTTCGTGTCTGCTCAGCTCTTTGAGTATTGCCTCCTGAGGTCCCTGTTCGGGCGCCACCTTCCGGGGACCAGCCCCAGCTGATCCAGAGTATTGGAAGGAGAGATGGCCTAGGCGACTATTTATATGCTCACCAGAGACGTCACGAATAATAATATGAGGATAGCTCAGTAGGAAAATTCGGTGGAGAAAAGAGACTGAGTAGCTTGGTTTACGCGGGAGACCAATCAAACTTCAAGACAAGAAGTTTGCACCACTTCCGTAGGCCGCAGGCGCCCTCTCGAATAGCGGAAGGTGCCTCACCCTAGACACCTTCTCGAGTGGGTCTTAGCAGCCCAGGCATAATTAGTAAGCCTGGTGGGTTCCTCGATCCAGATGGAGACTCAGCTGGATGTTAAAGGGAAGAATGACAAGGAACTTTATGAATTGGAGCTGTAAGTTAACTCTTTGACAGAGAGAGCGAGATGGTGGGGTGGGGGGGACAGATCCCAGTGAAATCAGAGGTGAGAGCACAAAGCAATATAGTAGGCAGACTCTGTTTTTTGGGGGGGGGGAGATGCTGGAGAATATCCGGGTGGACTCCTGAGGCTCGATCCCGCATTTGCGTATGCCGAGCCTCCTTCCTCATGACCTTTGTCCAGACTGGAATGCCTCACCGGCTCCCGGCACATGATCAGTGCATGCTTAGGCACGATATCAGTGTTTGATCAGCCACGTGATCACTGACGGCACAGTCACGTGATCAGCGCCTCTCAGTCACATGATCACCGTATGATAAACACGTGATCAGTGAACAAACAGCCACGTGATCACTGCATGCGCAGTCAGGTGGTCAGTTCCTGATCAGCCACGTGATCAGTGCGTGCACAGTTCCATGATCAGCGCCTTTCAGTCACTGATCACTGCCTGAGAAAAACGTGATAAGTGCCCGATCAGCCATGTCATCAGTGCATGCGCAGTCACGTGATCAGTGCACGATAGCCACGTGATCAGTGCGTGCACAGTCCCATGATCAGCGCCTGTCAGTCACTGCTCAGTGCCTGATAAACACGTGATCACTGCCTGATCAGCCACGTCATCAGTGCATGCGAAGTCACGGGATCAGTGCATGGTAGCCACGGGATCATTGCATGCTCAGTCACGTGATCTGTACTTGATCAGCCACGTGATCAGTGCCTGCAGAGTCACGTGTACAGGGCCTGCTGAGCTGCGTGATTCTGCCGGCTCATCTGCATGACAATTGCCAGCTCAGCTGCGTGATTCCTGTCGGCTCATCTGCTTGACAATTGCCAGCTGAGCTGCGTGATTCCTGCCAGGTCACCTGCTTGATTATTGCCAGTTGAGCAGCATGATACGTCACTGCTGAGCTCCATGCTTATTGCCTGCTGATTGCGTGGTTCGTGTCTGCTCAGCTCTTTGAATATTGCCTCCTGAGGTCCCTGTTCGGGCGCCACCTGCTGGGGACCAGCCCCAGCTGATCCAGGGTATTCGAAGGAGAGATGGCCTAGGCGACTATTTATATGCTAATCAGAGATGTCAAGAATAATAATATTAGGATAGCTCAGTAGGAAAATTCGGTGGAGAAAAGAGACTGAGTAGCTTGGTTTACGCGGGAGACCAATCAAACTTCAAGACAAGAAGTTTGCACCAGTTACGTAGGCCGCAGGCGCCCTCTCGAATAGCGGAAGGTGCCTCACCCTAGACACCTTCTCGAGTGGGTCTTAGCAGCCCAGGCATAATTAGTAAGCGTGGTAGGTTCCTTGGTCCAGATGGAGACTCAGCTGGAAGTTAAAGGGAAGAATGACAAGGAACTTTATGAATTGGAGCTATAAGTTAAATCTTTGACAGAGAGAGCGAGATGCTGGTGGGGGACAGCCCCCAGTGAAATCAGAGGTGAGAGCACAAAGCAATACAGTAGGCAGACTCTGTTTTTTTTGGGGGGGAGATGCTCGGGAATATCCGGGTGGACTCCTGAGGCTCGATCCCGCATTTGCGTATGCCGAGCCTCCTTCCTCATGACCTTAGTCCAGAGTGGAATGCCTCACCGGCTCCCGGCACATGAGCAGTGCATGCTCAGTCACGATATCGGTGCTTGATCAGACACGTGATCAGTGCGTGCACAGTCCCGTGATCAGCACCTCTCAGTCACTCATCACTGCCTGATAAACACGTGATCAGTGCCAGAACAGCCACGTCATCAGTGCATGCGCAGTCACGTGATCAGTGCATGATAGCCACGTGATCAGTGTGTGCACAGTCCCATGATGAGCGCCTGTCAGGCACTGATCACTGCCTAAGAAAAACGTGATCAGTGCATGAGAGCCACGTGATCAGTGCGTGCACAGTCCCATGATCAGCTCCTGTCAGTCACTGATCGTTGCCTAAGAAACACGTGATCAGTGCATGAGAGCCACGTGATCAGTGCCTGCTGAGTCACGTGATCAGGGCCTGCTGAGCTGCGTGATGCCTGCCGGCTCATCTGCATGACAATTGCCAGCTGAGCTGCCTGATTCCTGTCGGCTCATGTGCTTGACAATTGCCAGCTGAGCTGCGTGATTCCTGTCGGCTCATCTGCTTAACAATTGCCAGCTGAGCTGCGTGATTCCTGCCTGGTCACCTGCTTGATTATTGCCAGTTGAGCAGCATGATTCGTCACTGCTGTGCTCCATGCTTATTGCCTGCTGATTGCGTGGTTCATGTCTGCTCAGCTCTTTGAGTATTGCCTCCTGAGGTCCCTGTTCGGGCGCCACCTGCCGGGGACCAGCCCCAGCTGATCCAGGGTATTGGAAGGAGAGATGGCCTAGGCGACTATTTATATGCTCATCAGAGACGTCACGAATAATAATATGAGGATAGCTCAGTAGGAAAATTCGGTGGAGAAAAGAGACTGAGTAGCTTGGTTTACGCGGGAGACCAATCAAACTTCAAGACAAGAAGTTTGCACCACTTCCGTAGGCCGCAGGCGCCCTCTCGAATAGCGGAATGTGCCTCACCCTGGACACCTTCTCGAGTGGGTCTTAGCAGCCCAGGCATAATTAGTAAGCCTGGTGGGTTCCTCGATCCAGATGGAGACTCAGCTGGATGTTAAAGGGAAGAATGACAAGGAACTTTATGAATTGGAGCTGTAAGTTAACTCTTTGACAGAGAGAGCGAGATGGTGGGGGGGGGGACAGACCCCAGTGAAATCAGAGGTGAGAGCACAAAGCAATATAGTAGGCAGACTCTGGTTTTTTGGGGGGGGAGATGCTGGAGAATATCCGGGTGGACTCCTGAGGCTCGATCCCGCATTTGCGTATGCCGAGCCTCCTTCCTCATTACCTTTGTCCAGACTGGAATGCCTCACCGGCTCCCGGCACATGATCAGTGCATGCTCAGTCACGATATCAGTGCTTGATCAGCCACGTGATCACTGACGGCGCAGTCACGTGATCAGCGCCTCTCAGTCACATGATCACCGTATGATAAACACGTGATCAGTGAACAAACAGCCACGTGATCTCTGCATGCGCAGTCAGGTGGTCAGTTCCTGATCAGCCACGTGATCAGTTTGTGCACAGTTCCATGATCAGCGCCTTTCAGTCACTGGTCACTGCCTGAGAAAAACGTGATAAGTGCCCGATTAGCCATGTCATCAGTGCATGCGCAGTCACGTGATCAGTGCATGATAGCCACGTGATCAGTGCGTGCACAGTCCCATGATCAGCGCCTGTCAGTCACTGATCACTGCCTGATAAACACGTGATCACTGCCTGATCAGCCACGTCATCAGTGCATGCGAAGTCACGTGATCAGTGCATGGTAGCCACGGGATCATTGCATGCTCAGTCACATGATCTGTACTTGATCAGCCACGTGATCAATGCCTGCAGAGTCACGTGATCAGGGCCTGCTGAGCTGCGTGATTCCTGCCTGGTCACCTGCTTGATTATTGCCAGTTGAGCAGCATGATACATCACTGCTGAGCTCCATGCTTATTGCCTGCTGATTGCGTGGTTCGTGTCTGCTCAGCTCTTTGAGTATTGCCTCCTGACGTCCCTGTTCGGGCGCCACCTGCTGGGGACCAGCCCCAGCTGATCCAGGGTATTCGAAGGAGAGATGGCCTAGGCGACTATTTATATGCTAATCAGAGATGTCAAGAATAATAATATTAGGATAGCTCAGTAGGAAAATTCGGTGGAGAAAAGAGACTGAGTAGCTTGGTTTACGTGGGAGACCAATCAAACTTCAAGACAAGAAGTTTGCACCAGTTACGTAGGCCGCAGGCGACCTCTCGAATAGCGGAAGGTGCCTCACCCTAGACACCTTCTCGAGTGGGTCTTAGCAGCCCAGGCATAATTAGTAAGCGTGGTAGGTTCCTTGGTCCAGATGGAGACTCAGCTGGAAGTTAAAGGGAAGAATGACAAGGAACTTTATGAATTGGAGCTGTAAGTTAACTCTTTGACAGAGAGAGCGAGATGGTGGTGGGGGACAGCCCCCAGTGAAATCAGAGGTGAGAGCACAAAGCAATACAGTAGGCAGACTCTGTGTTTTTTGGGGGGGAGATGCTCGGGAATATCCGGGTGGACTCCTGAGGCTCGATCCCGCATTTGCGTTTGCCGGGCCTCCTTCCTCATGACCTTTGTCCAGAGTGGAATGCCTCACCGGCTCCCGGCACATGATCAGTGCATGCTCAGGCACGATATCAGTGCATCAGTGAATGATCAGCCACTTGATCACTGACGGCACAGTCACGTGATCAGCGCCTCTGTCACGTGATCACTGATGATAAACACGTGATCACTGAACGACCAGCCACGTGATCACTGCATGCGCAGTCAGGTGGTCAGTTCCTGATCAGCCACGTGATCAGTGCGTGCACAGTCCCATGATCAGCGCCTGTCAGTCACTGATCACTGCGTGATAAACACGAGATCAGTGCCCATCAGCCCCGACATCAGTGCATGCCCAGTCATGTGATCAGTGCATGATAGCCACGTGATCAGTGCGTGCACAGTCCCATGATCAGCGCCTGTCAGTCACTGATCATTGCCTGAGAAACACGTGATCAGTGCATGATGAGCCATGTGATCAGTGCCTAATCAGCCACGTCATCAGTGCATGCGCAGTCATGTGATCAGTGCAGGAGAGCCACGTGATCAGTGCATGCTCAGTCACGTGATCTGTACTTGATCAGCCACGTGATCAGTGCCTGCAGAGTCATGTGAACAGGGCCTGCTGAGCTGCATGATTCCTGCCGTCTCTTCTGCATGACAATTGGCAGCTGAACTGCGTGATTCCTGTCGGCATATCTGCTTGACAATTGCTGGCCGAGCTGCTTGATTCCTGCCAGGTCATCTGCTTGATTCATTGCGAGTTGAGCAGCATGATTGGTCACTGCTCAGCTCCATGCTTATTGCCTGCTGATTGCGTGGTTCGTGTCTCCTCAGCTCTTTGAGTATTGCCACCTGAGGTCCCTGTTCGGGCGCCACCTGCCGGGGACCAGCCCCAGCTGATCCAGGGTATTGGAAGGAGAGATGGCCTAGGGGACTATTTATATGCTCATCAGAGATGTCAAGAATAATAATATGAGGATAGCTCAGTAGGAAAATTCGGTGGAGAAAAGAGACTGAGTAGCTTGGTTTACGCGGGAGACCAATCAAACTTCAAGACAAGAAGTTTGCACCACTTACGTAGGCCGCAGGAGCCCTCTCGAATAGCGGAAGGTGCCTCACCCTAGACACCTTCTCGAGTGGGCCTTAGCAGCCCAGGCATAATTAGTAAGCGTGGTGGGTTCCGCGCTCCAGATGGAGACTCAGCTGGAAGTTAAAGGGAAGAATGACAAGGAACTTTATGAATTGGAGCTGTAAGTTAACTCTTTGACAGAGAGAGCGAGATGGTGGTGGAGGACAGCCCCCAGTGAAATCAGAGGTGAGAGCACAAAGCAATAAAGTAGGCAAACTCTGGTTTTTCTGTGGGGGAGATGCTGGAGAATATCCGGGTGGACTCCTGAGGCTCGATCCCGCATTTGCGTATGCCGAGCCTCCTTCCTCATGACCTTAGTCCAGAGTGGAATGCCTCACCGGCTCCCGGCACATGAGCAGTGCATGCTCAGTCACGATATCGGTGCTTGATCAGACACGTGATCAGTGCGTGCACAGTCCCGTGATCAGCACCTCTCAGTCACTGATCACTGCCTGATAAACACGTGATCAGTGCCAGAACAGCCACGTCATCAGTGCATGCGCAGTCACGTGATCAGTGCATGATAGCCACGTGATCAGTGTGTGCACAGTCCCATGATGAGCGCCTGTCAGGCACTGATCACTGCCTAAGAAAAACGTGATCAGTGCATGAGAGCCACGTGATCAGTGCGTGCACAGTCCCATGATCAGCGCCTGTCAGTCACTGATCGTTGCCTAAGAAACACGTGATCAGTGCATGAGAGCCACGTGATCAGTGCCTGCAGAGTCACGTGATCAGGGCCTGCTGAGCTGCGTGATGCCTGCCGGCTCATCTGCATGACAATTGCCAGCTGAGCTGCCTGATTCCTGTCGGCTCATGTGCTTGACAATTGCCAGCTGAGCTGCGTGATTCCTGTCGGCTCATCTGCTTAACAATTGCCAGCTGAGCTGCGTGATTCCTGCCTGGTCACCTGCTTGATTATTGCCAGTTGAGCAGCATGATTCGTCACTGCTGAGCTCCATGCTTATTGCCTGCTGATTGCGTGGTTCGTGTCTGCTCAGCTCTTTGAGTATTGCCTCCTGAGGTCCCTGTTCGGGCGCCACCTGCCGGGGACCAGCCCCAGCTGATCCAGGGTATTGGAAGGAGAGATGGCCTAGGCGACTATTTATATGCTCGTCAGAGACGTCAAGAATAATAATATGAGGATAGCTCAGTAGGAAAATTCGGTGGAGAAAAGAGACTGAGTAGCTTGGTTTACACGGGAGACCAATCAAACTTCAAGACAAGAAGTTTGCACGACTTACGTAGGCCGCAGGCGCCCTCTCGAATAGCGGAAGGTGCCTCACCCTAGACACCTTCTCGAGTGGGTCTTAGCAGCCCAGGCATAATTAGTAAGCCTGGTGGGTTCCTCGATCCAGATGGAGACTCAGCTGGATGTTAAAGGGAAGAATGACAAGGAACTTTATGAATTGGAGCTGTTAGTTAACTCTTTGACAGAGAGAGCGAGATGGTGGGGGGGGGACAGACCCCAGTGAAATCAGGGGTGAGAGCACAAAGCAATATAGTAGGCAGACTCTGGTTTTTTTTGGGGGGGGAGATGCTGGAGAATATCCGGGTGGACTCCTGAGGCTCGATCCCGCATTTGCGTATGCCGAGCCTCCTTCCTCATGACCTTAGTCCAGAGTGGAATGCCTCACCGGCTCCGGGCACATGATCAGTGCATGCTCAGTCACGATATCAGTGCTTGATCAGCCACGTGATCACTGACGGCACAGTCACGTGATCAGCGCCTCTCAGTCACATGATCACCGTATGATAAACACGTGATCAGTGAATAAACAGCCACGTGATCACTGCATGCGCAGTCAGGTGGTCAGTTCCTGATCAGCCACGTGATCAGTGCGTGCACAGTCCCATGATCAGCGCCTGTCAGTCACTGATCACTGCCTGATAAACACGGGATCAGTGCCCATCAGCCACGTCATCAGTGCATGCTCTTTCACGTGATCTGTGCATGATAGCCACGTGACCAGTGCATGCTCAGTCACCTGATCTGTTCTTGATCAGCCACGTGATCAGTGCCTGCAGAGTCACGTGATCAGGGCCTGCTGAGCTGCGTGATTCCTGCCGGCTCATCTGAATGACCATTGCCAGCTGAACTGCGTGATTCCTGTCGGCCGATCAGCTTGACAATTGCCAGCTGAGCTGCGTGATTCCTGCCAGGTCACCTGCTTGATTATTGCCAGTTGAGCAGCATGAGTCGTCACTGCTGAGCTCCATGCTTATTGCCTGCTGATTGCGTGGTTCGTGTCTGCTCAGCTCTTTGAGTATTGCCTCCTGAGGTCCCTGTTCGGGCGCCACCTGCCGGGGACCAGCCCCAGCTGATCCAGGGTATTCGAAGGAGAGATGGCCTAGGCGACTATTTATATGCTAATCAGAGATGTCAAGAATAATAGTATGAGGATAGCTCAGTAGGAAAATTCGGTGGAGAAAAGAGACTGAGTAGCTTGGTTTATGCGGGAGACCAATCAAACTTCAAGACAAGAAGTTTGCACCACTTCCGTAGGCCGCAGGCGCCCTCTCGAATAGCGGAAGGTGCCTCACCCTAGACACCTTCTCGAGTGGGCCTTAGCAGCCCAGGCATAATTAGTAAGCGTGGTGGGTTCCGCGCTCCAGATGGAGACTCAGCTGGAAGTTAAAGGGAAGAATGACAAGGAACTTTATGAAT
This sequence comes from Bos indicus, assembly GCF_029378745.1. NCBI lineage: Eukaryota > Metazoa > Chordata > Mammalia > Artiodactyla > Bovidae > Bos > Bos indicus. The sequence goes on along the minus strand of NW_027223733.1, from coordinate 126,621 downwards.
TGGAGCTGTAAGTTAACTCTTTGACAGAGAGAGCGAGATGGTGGTGGAGGACAGCCCCCAGTGAAATCAGAGGTGAGAGCACAAAGCAATACAGTATGCAAATTCTGGTTTTTCTCGGGGGGAGATGCTGGAGAATATCCGGGTGGACTCCTGAGGCTCGATCCCGCATTTGCGTATGCCGAGCCTCCTTCCTCATGACCTTAGTCCAGAGTGGAATGCCTCACCGGCTCCCGGCACATGAGCAGTGCATGCTCAGTCACGATATCGGTGCTTGATGAGCCACGTGATCAGTGCGTGCACAGTCCCGTGATCAGCACCTCTCAGTCACTGATCACTGCCTGATAAACACGTGATCAGTGCCAGAACAGCCACGTCATCAGTGCATGCGCAGTCACGTGATCAGTGCATGATAGCCACGTGATCAGTGTGTGCACAGTCCCATGATGAGCGCCTGTCAGGCACTGATCACTGCCTAAGAAAAACGTGATCAGTGCATGAGAGCCACGTGATCAGTGCGTGCACAGTCCCATGATCAGCGCCTGTCAGTCACTGATCGTTGCCTAAGAAACACGTGATCAGTGCATGAGAGCCACGTGATCAGTGCCTGCAGAGTCACGTGATCAGGGCCTGCTGAGCTGCGTGATGCCTGCCGGCTCATCTGCATGACAATTGCCAGCTGAGCTGCGTGATTCCTGTCGGCTCATCTGCTTAACAATTGCCAGCTGAGCTGCGTGATTCCTGCCTGGTCACCTGCTTGATTATTGCCAGTTGAGCAGCATGAGTCGTCACTGCTGAGCTCCATGCTTATTGCCTGCTGATTGCGTGGTTCGTGTCTGCTCAGCTCTTTGAGTATTGCCTCCTGAGGTCCCTGTTCGGGCGCCACCTTCCGGGGATCAGCCCCAGCTGATCCAGGGTATTGGAAGGAGAGATGGCCTAGGCGACTATTTATATGCTCATCAGAGACGTCACGAATAATAATATGAGGATAGCTCAGTAGGAAAATTCGGTGGAGAAAAGAGACTGAGTAGCTTGGTTTACGCGGGAGACCAATCAAACTTCAAGACAAGAAGTTTGCACCACTTCCGTACGCCGCAGGCGCCCTCTCGAATAGCGGAAGGTGCCTCACCCTAGACACCTTCTCGAGTGGGTCTTAGCAGCCCAGGCATAATTAGTAAGCCTGGTGGGTTTCTCGATCCAGATGGAGACTCAGCTGGATGTTAAAGGGAAGAATGACAAGGAACTTTATGAATTGGAGCTGTAAGTTAACTCTTTGACAGAGAGAGCGAGATGGTGGGGGGGGGGACAGATCCCAGTGAAATCAGAGGTGAGAGCACAAAGCAATATAGTAGGCAGACTCTGTTTTTTTTGGGGGGGAGATGCTGGAGAATATCCGGGTGGACTCCTGAGGCTCGATCCCGCATTTGCGTATGCCGAGCCTCCTTCCTCATGACCTTTGTCCAGACTGGAATGCCTCACCGGCTCCCGGCACATGATCAGTGCATGCTTAGGCACGATATCAGTGCTTGATCAGCCACGTGATCACTGACGGCACAGTCACGTGATCAGCGCCTCTCAGTCACATGATCACCGTATGATAAACACGTGATCAGTGAACAAACAGCCACGTGATCACTGCATGCGCAGTCAGGTGGTCAGTTCCTGATCAGCCACGTGATCAGTGCGTGCACAGTTCCATGATCAGCGCCTTTCAGTCACTGATCACTGCCTGAGAAAAACGTGATAAGTGCCCGATCAGCCATGTCATCAGTGCATGCGCAGTCTCGTGATCAGTGCATGAGAGCCACGTGATCAGTGCGTGCACAGTCCCATGATCAGCGCCTGTCAGTCACTGATCACTGCCTGATAAACACGTGATCACTGCCTGATCAGACACGTCATCAGTGCATGCGAAGTCACGGGATCAGTGCATGGTAGCCACGGGATCATTGCATGCTCAGTCACGTGATCTGTACTTGATCAGCCACGTGATCAGTGCCTGCAGAGTCACGTGTACAGGGCCTGCTGAGCTGCGTGATTCCTGCCGGCTCATCTGCATGACAATTGCCAGCTGAGCTGCGTGATTCCTGCCTGGTCACCTGCTTGATTATTGCCAGTTGAGCAGCATGAGTCGTCACTGCTGAGCTCCATGCTTATTGCCTGCTGATTGCGTGGTTCGTGTCTGCTCAGCTCTTTGAGTATTGCCTCCTGAGGTCCCTGTTCGGGCGCCACCTGCCGGGGACCAGCCCCAGCTGATCCAGGGTATTCGAAGGAGAGATGGCCTAGGCGACTATTTATATGCTAATCAGAGATGTCAAGAATAATAATATTAGGATAGCTCAGTAGGAAAATTCGGTGGAGAAAAGAGACTGAGTAGCTTGGTTTACGCGGGAGACCAATCAAACTTCAAGACAAGAAGTTTGCACCAGTTACGTAGGCCGCAGGCGCCCTCTCGAATAGCGGAAGGTGCCTCACCCTAGACACCTTCTCGAGTGGGTCTTAGCAGCCCAGGCATAATTAGTAAGCGTGGTAGGTTCCTTGGTCCAGATGGAGACTCAGCTGGAAGTTAAAGGGAAGAATGACAAGGAACTTTATGAATTGGAGCTGTAAGTTAACTCTTTGACAGAGAGAGCGAGATGGTGGTGGGGGACAGCCCCCAGTGAAATCAGAGGTGAGAGCACAAAGCAATACAGTAGGCAGACTCTGTTTTTTTTGGGGGGGGAGATGCTCGGGAATATCCGGGTGGACTCCTGAGGCTCGATCCCGCATTTGCGTATGCCGAGCCTCCTTCCTCATGACCTTAGTCCAGAGTGGAATGCCTCACCGGCTCCCGGCACATGAGCAGTGCATGCTCAGTCACGATATCGGTGCTTGATCAGCCACGTGATCAGTGCGTGCACAGTCCCGTGATCAGCACCTCTCAGTCACTCATCACTGCCTGATAAACACGTGATCAGTGCCAGAACAGCCACGTTATCAGTGCATGCGCAGTCACGTGATCAGTGCATGATAGCCACGTGATCAGTGTGTGCACAGTCCCATGATGAGCGCCTGTCAGGCACTGATCACTGCCTAAGAAAAACGTGATCAGTGCATGAGAGCCACGTGATCAGTACGTGCACAGTCCCATGATCAGCGCCTGTCAGTCACTGATCGTTGCCTAAGAAACACGTGATCAGTGCATGAGAGCCACGTGATCAGTGCCTGCAGAGTCAAGTGATCAGGGCCTGCTGAGCTGCGTGATGCCTGCCGGCTCATCTGCATGACAATTGCCAGCTGAGCTGCGTGATTCCTGTCGGCTCATCTGCTTAACAATTGCCAGCTGAGCTGCGTGATTCCTGCCTGGTCACCTGGTTGATTATTGCCAGTTGAGCAGCATGATTCGTCACTGCTGAGCTCCATGCTTATTGCCTGCTGATTGCGTGGTTCGTGTCTGCTCAGCTCTTTGAGTATTGCCTCCTGAGGTCCCTGTTCGGGCGCCACCTGCCGGGGACCAGCCCCAGCTGATCCAGGGTATTGGAAGGAGAGATGGCCTAGGCGACTATTTATATGCTCATCAGAGACGTCAAGAATAATAATATGAGGATAGCTCAGTAGGAAAATTCGGTGGAGAAAAGAGACTGAGTAGCTTGGTTTACGCGGGAGACCAATCAAACTTCAAGACAAGAAGTTTGCACCACTTACGTAGGCCGCAGGCGCCCTCTCGAATAGCGGAAGGTGCCTCACCCTAGACACCTTCTCGAGTGGGTCTTAGCAGCCCAGGCATAATTAGTAAGCCTGGTGGGTTCCTCGATCCAGATGGAGACTCAGCTGGATGTTAAAGGGAAGAATGACAAGGAACTTTATGAATTGGAGCTGTAAGTTAACTCTTTGACAGAGAGAGCGAGATGGTGGGGGGGGGGACAGATCCCAGTGAAATCAGAGGTGAGAGCACAAAGCAATATAGTAGGCAGACTCTGTTTTTTTGGGGGGGGAGATGCTGGAGAATATCCGGGTGGACTCCTGTGGCTGGATCCCGCATTTGCGTATGCCGAGCCTCCTTCCTCATGACCTTTTTCCAGACTGGAATGCCTCACCGGCTCCCGGCACATGATCAGTGCATGCTTAGGCACGATATCAGTGCTTGATCAGCCACGTGATCACTGACGGCACAGTCACGTGATCAGCGCCTCTCAGTCACATGATCACCGTATGATAAACACGTGATCAGTGAACAAACAGCCACGTGATCACTGCATGCGCAGTCAGGTGGTCAGTTCCTGATCAGCCACGTGATCAGTGCGTGCACAGTTCCATGATCAGCGCCTTTCAGTCACTGATCACTGCCTGAGAAAAACGTGATAAGTGCCCGATCAGCCATGTCATCAGTGCATTCGCAGTCACGTGATCAGTGCATGATAGCCACGTGACCAGTGCGTGCACAGTCCCATGATCAGTGCCTGTCAGTCACTGATCACTGCCTGATAAACACGTGATCACTGCCTGATCAGCCACGTCATCAGTGCATGCGAAGTCACGGGATCAGTGCATGGTAGCCACGGGATCATTGCATGCTCAGTCACGTGATCTGTACTTGATCAGCCACGTGATCAGTGCCTGCAGAGTCACGTGTACAGGGCCTGCTGAGCTGCGTGATTCCTGCCGGCTCATCTGCATGACAATTGCCAGCTCAGCTGCGTGATTCCTGTCGGCTCATCTGCTTGACAATTGCCAGCTGAGCTGCGTGATTCCTGCCAGGTCACCTGCTTGATTATTGCCAGTTGAGCAGCATGATACGTCACTGCTGAGCTCCATGCTTATTGCCTGCTGATTGCGTGGTTCGTGTCTGCTCAGCTCTTTGAGTATTGCCTCCTGAGGTCCCTGTTCGGGCGCCACCTGCCGGGGACCAGCCCCAGCTGATCCAGGGTATTCGAAGGAGAGATGGCCTAGGCGACTATTTATATGCTCGTCAGACACGTCAAGAATAATAATATGAGGATAGCTCAGTAGGAAAATTCGGTGGAGAAAAGAGACTGAGTAGCTTGGTTTACGCGGGAGACCAATCAAACTTCAAGACAAGAAGTTTGCACCACTTCCGTAGGCCGCAGGCGCCCTCTCGAATAGCGGAAGGTGCCTCACCCTAGACACCTTCTCGAGTGGGTCTTAGCAGCCCAGGCATAATTAGTAAGCCTGGTGGGTTCCTCCATCCAGATGGAGACTCAGCTGGAAGTTAAAGGGAAGAATGACAAGGAACTTTATGAATTGGAGCTGTAAGTTAACTCTTTGACAGAGAGAGCGAGATGGTGGTGGAGGACAGCCCCCAGTGAAATCAGAGGTGAGAGCACAAAGCAATAAAGTAGGCAAACTCTGGTTTTTCTGGGGGAGAGATGCTGGAGAATATCCGGGTGGAGCTCCTGAGGCTCTGATCCCGCATTTGCGTATGCCGAGCCTCCTTCCTCATGACCTTAGTCCAGAGTGGAATGCCTCACCGGCTCCCGGCACATGGAGCAGGTGCATGCTCAGTCACGATTATCAGGTGCTTGATCAGCCACGTGATCAGTGCGTGCACAGTCCCGTGATCAGCACCTCTCAGTCACTGATCGACGGCCTGATAAACAACGTGATCAGTGCCAGATCAGACCACGTCAGCAGTGCATGCGCAGTCACAGTGATCAGTGCATGATAGCCACGTGATTCAGTGTGTGCACAGTCCCATGATGAGCGCGCTGTCAGGCACTATCACGTGCCTGTAAGAAGAAACGTGATAAGTGCATTAGAGCCACGTGATCAGTGCGTGCAATAGTCCCATGATCATCGACCTGTGCAGAGTCAATGATCAGTTGCCTAAGAAACACGTGATCAGTGCAAATGAGAGCCACGTGATCAGTGCTGCAGAGTCACGTGATCAGGGCCTGCTGAGCTGCGTGATGCCTGCCGGCTCATCTGCATGACAATTGCCAGCTTAGCTGCATGATTCCTGTCGGCTCATCTGCTTGACAATTGCCAGCTGAGCTGCGTGATTCCTGCCTGGCCACCTGCTTGATTATTGCCAGTTGAGCAGCATGATTCGTCACTGCTGAGCTCCATGCTTATTGCCTGCTGATTGCGTGGTTCGTGTCTGCTCAGCTCTTTGAGTATTGCCTCCTGAGGTCCCTGTTCGGGCGCCACCTGCCGGGGACCAGCCCCAGCTGATCCAGGGTATTCGAAGGAGAGATGGCCTAGGCGACTATTTATATGCTCATCAGAGACGTCACGAATAATAATATGAGGATAGCTCAGTAGGAAAATTCGGTGGAGAAAAGAGACTGAGTAGCTTGGTTTACGCGGGAGACCAATCAAACTTCAAGACAAGAAGTTTGCACCACTTCCGTAGGCCGCAGGCGCCCTCTCGAATAGCGGAAGGTGCCTCACCCTAGACACCTTCTCGAGTGGGTCTTAGCAGCCCAGGCATAATTAGTAAGCCTGGTGGGTTCCTCGATCCAGATGGAGACTCAGCTGGATGTTAAAGGGAAGAATGACAAGGAACTTTATGAATTGGAGCTGTAAGTTAACTCTTTGACAGAGAGAGCGAGATGGTGGGGGGGGGGGGGGACAGATCCCAGTGAAATCAGAGGTGAGAGCACAAAGCAATATAGTAGGCAGACTCTGTTTTTTTTGGGGGGGAGATGCTGGAGAATATCCGGGTGGACTCCTGAGGCTCGATCCCGCATTTGCGTATGCCGAGCCTCCTTCCTCATGACCTTTGTCCAGACTGGAATGCCTCACCGGCTCCCGGCACATGATCAGTGCATGCTTAGGCACGATATCAGTGCTTGATCAGCCACGTGATCACTGACGGCACAGTCACGTGATCAGCGCCTCTCAGTCACATGATCACCGTATGATAAACACGTGATCAGTGAACAAACAGCCACGTGATCACTGCATGCGCAGTCAGGTGGTCAGTTCCTGATCAGCCATGTGATCAGTGCGTGCACAGTTCCATGATCAGCGCCTTTCAGTCACTGATCACTGCCTGAGAAAAACGTGATAAGTGCCCGATCAGCCATGTCATCAGTGCATGCGCAGTCTCGTGATCAGTGCATGATAGCCACGTGATCAGTGCGTGCACAGTCCCATGATCAGCGCCTGTCAGTCACTGATCACTGCCTGATAAACACGTGATCACTGCCTGATCAGCCACGTCATCAGTGCATGCGAAGTCACGGGATCAGTGCATGGTAGCCACGGGATCATTGCATGCTCAGTCACGTGATCTGTACTTGATCAGCCACGTGATCAGTGCCTGCAGAGTCACGTGTACAGGGCCTGCTGAGCTGCGTGATTCCTGCCGGCTCATCTGCATGACAATTGCCAGCTCAGCTGCGTGATTCCTGTCGGCTCATCTGCTTGACAATTGCCAGCTGTGCTGCGTGATTCCTGCCAGGTCACCTGCTTGATTATTGCCAGTTGAGCAGCATGATACGTCACTGCTGAGCTCCATGCTTATTGCCTGCTGATTGCGTGGTTCGTGTCTGCTCAGCTCTTTGAGTATTGCCTCCTGAGGTCCCTGTTCGGGCGCCACCTGCCGGGGACCAGCCCCAGCTGATCCAGGGTATTCGAAGGAGAGATGGCCTAGGCGACTATTTATATGCTAATCAGAGATGTCAAGAATAATAATATGAGGATAGCTCAGTAGGAAAATTCGGTGGAGAAAAGAGACTGAGTAGCTTGGTTTACGCGGGAGACCAATCAAACTTCAAGACAAGAAGTTTGCACCAGTTACGTAGGCCGCAGGCGCCCTCTCGAATAGCGGAAGGTGCCTCACCCTAGACACCTTCTCGAGTGGGTCTTAGCAGCCCAGGCATAATTAGTAAGCGTGGTAGGTTCCTTGGTCCAGATGGAGACTCAGCTGGAAGTTAAAGGGAAGAATGACAAGGAACTTTATGAATTGGAGCTGTAAGTTAACTCTTTGACAGAGAGAGCGAGATGGTGGTGGGGGACAGCCCCCAGTGAAATCAGGGGTGAGAGCACAAAGCAATACAGTAGGCAGACTCTGTTTTTTTTGGGGGGGAGATGCTCGGGAATATCCGGGTGGACTCCTGAGGCTCGATCCCGCATTTGCGTATGCCGAGCCTCCTTCCTCATGACCTTAGTCCAGAGTGGAATGCCTCACCGGCTCCCGGCACATGAGCAGTGCATGCTCAGTCACGATATCGGTGCTTGATCAGACACGTGATCAGTGCGTGCACAGTCCCGTGATCAGCACCTCTCAGTCACTGATCACTGCCTGATAAACACGTGATCAGTGCCAGAACAGCCACGTCATCAGTGCATGCGCAGTCACGTGATCAGTGCATGATAGCCACGTGATCAGTGTGTGCACAGTCCCATGATGAGCGCCTGTCAGGCACTGATCACTGCCTAGGAAAAACGTGATCAGTGCATGAGAGCCACGTGATCAGTGCGTGCACAGTCCCATGATCAGCGCCTGTCAGTCACTGATCGTTGCCTAAGAAACACGTGATCAGTGCATGAGAGCCACGTGATCAGTGCCTGCAGAGTCACGTGATCAGGGCCTGCTGAGCTGCGTGATGCCTGCCGGCTCATCTGCATGACAATTGCCAGCTGAGCTGCCTGATTCCTGTCGGCTCATGTGCTTGACAATTGCCAGCTGAGCTGCGTGATTCCTGTCGGCTCATCTGCTTAACAATTGCCAGCTGAGCTGCGTGATTCCTGCCTGGTCACCTGCTTGATTATTAACAGTTGAGCAGCATGATTCGTCACTGCTGAGCTCCATGCTTATTGCCTGCTGATTGCGTGGTTCGTGTCTGCTCAGCTCTTTGAGTATTGCCTCCTGAGGTCCCTGTTCGGGCGCCACCTGCCGGGGACCAGCCCCAGCTGATCCAGGGTATTGGAAGGAGAGATGGCCTAGGCGACTATTTATATGCTCATCAGAGACGTCAAGAATAATAATATGAGGATAGCTCAGTAGGAAAATTCGGTGGAGAAAAGAGACTGAGTAGCTTGGTTTACGCGGGAGACCAATCAAACTTCAAGAGAAGAAGTTTGCACCACTTACGTAGGCCGCAGGCGCCCTCTCGAATAGCGGAAGGTGCCTCACCCTAGACACCTTCTCGAGTGGGTCTTAGCAGCCCAGGCATAATTAGTAAGCCTGGTGGGTTCCTCGATCCAGATGGAGACTCAGCTGGATGTTAAAGGGAAGAATGACAAGGAACTTTATGAATTGGAGCTGTAAGTTAACTCTTTGACAGAGAGAGCGAGATGGTGGGGGGGGGGACAGATCCCAGTGAAATCAGAGGTGAGAGCACAAAGCAATATAGTAGGCAGACTCTGTTTTTTTGGGGGGGAGATGCTGGAGAATATCCGGGTGGACTCCTGAGGCTCGATCCCGCATTTGCGTATGCCGAGCCTCCTTCCTCATGACCTTTGTCCAGACTGGAATGCCTCACCGGCTCCCGGCACATGATCAGTGCATGCTTAGGCACGATATCAGTGCTTGATCAGCCACGTGATCACTGACGGCACAGTCACGTGATCAGCGCCTCTCAGTCACATGATCACCGTATGATAAACACGTGATCAGTGAACAAACAGCCACGTGATCACTGCATGCGCAGTCAGGTGGTCAGTTCCTGATCAGCCACGTGATCAGTGCGTGCACAGTTCCATGATCAGCGCCTGTCAGTCACTGATCACTGCCTGATAAACACGGGATCAGTGCCCGATCAGCCACGTCATCAGTGCATGCTCTTTCACGTGATATGTGCATGATAGCCACGTGACCAGTGCATGCTCAGTCACCTGATCTGTTCTTGATCAGCCACGTGATCAGTGCCTGCAGAGTCACGTGATCAGGGCCTGCTGAGCTGCGTGATTCCTGCCGGCTCATCTGAATGACAATTGCCAGCTGAACTGCGTGATTCCTGTCGGCCGATCAGCTTGACAATTGCCAGCTGAGCTGCGTGATTCCTGCCAGGTCTCCTGCTTGATTATTGCCAGTTGAGCAGCATGATACGTCACTGCTGAGCTCCATGCTTATTGCCTGCTGATTGCGTGGTTCGTGTCTGCTCAGCTCTTTGAGTATTGCCTCCTGAGGTCCCTGTTCGGGCGCCACCTGCCGGGGACCAGCCCCAGCTGATCCAGGGTATTCGAAGGAGAGATGGCCTAGGCGACTATTTATATGCTAATCAGAGATGTCAAGAATAATAGTATGAGGATAGCTCAGTAGGAAAATTCGGTGGAGAAAAGAGACTGAGTAGCTTGGTTTACGCGGGAGACCAATCAAACTTCAAGACAAGAAGTTTCCACCACTTCCGTAGGCCGCAGGCGCCCTCTCGAATAGCGGAAGGTGCCTCACCCTAGACACCTTCTCGAGTGGGCCTTAGCAGCCCAGGCATAATTAGTAAGCGTGGTGGGTTCCGCGCTCCAGATGGAGACTCAGCTGGAAGTTAAAGGGAAGAATGACAAGGAACTTTATGAATTGGAGCTGTAAGTTAACTCTTTGACAGAGAGAGCGAGATGGTGGTGGAGGACAGCCCCCAGTGAAATCAGAGGTGAGAGCACAAAGCAATAAAGTAGGCAAACTCTGGTTTTTCTGTGGGGGAGATGCTGGAGAATATCCGGGTGGACTCCTGAGGCTCGATCCCGCATTTGCGTATGCCGAGCCTCCTTCCTCATGACCTTAGTCCAGAGTGGAATGCCTCACCGGCTCCCGGCACATGAGCAGTGCATGCTCAGTCACGATATCGGTGCTTGATGAGCCCCGTGATCAGTGCGTGCACAGTCCCGTGATCAGCACCTCTCAGTCACTGATCACTGCCTGATAAACACGTGATCAGTGCCAGAACAGCCACGTCATCAGTGCATGCGCAGTCACGTGATCAGTGCATGATAGCCACGTGATCAGTGTGTGCACAGTCCAATGATGAGCGCCTGTCAGGCACTGATCACTGCCTAAGAAAAACGTGATCAGTGCATGAGAGCCACGTGATCAGTGCGTGCACAGTCCCATGATCAGCGCCTGTCAGTCACTGATCGTTGCCTAAGAAACACGTGATCAGTGCATGAGAGCCACGTGATCAGTGCCTGCAGAGTCACGTGATCAGGGCCTGCTGAGCTGCGTGATGCCTGCCGGCTCATCTGCATGACAATTGCCAGCTGAGCTGCGTGATTCCTGTCGGCTCATCTGCTTAACAATTGCCAGCTGAGCTGCGTGATTCCTGCCTGGTCACCTGCTTGATTATTGCCAGTTGAGCAGCATGAGTCGTCACTGCTGAGCTCCATGCTTATTGCCTGCTGATTGCGTGGTTCGTGTCTGCTCAGCTCTTTGAGTATTGCCTCCTGAGGTCCCTGTTCGGGCGCCACCTGCCGGGGACCAGCCCCAGCTGATCCAGGGTATTGGAAGGAGAGATGGCCTAGGCGACTATTTATATGCTCATCAGAGACGTCACGAATAATAATATGAGGATAGCTCAGTAGGAAAATTCGGTGGAGAAAAGAGACTGAGTAGCTTGGTTTTCGCGGGAGACCAATCAAACTTCAAGACAATAAGTTTGCACCACTTACGTAGGCCGCAGGTGCCCTCTCGAATAGCGGAAGGTGCCTCACCCTAGACACCTTCTCGAGTGGGTCTTAGCAGCCCAGGCATAATTAGTAAGCCTGGTGGGTTCCTCGATCCAGATGGAGACTCAGCTGGATGTTAAAGGGAAGAATGACAAGGAACTTTATGAATTGGAGCTGTAAGTTAACTCTTTGACAGAGAGAGCGAGATGGTGGGGTGGGGGGGACAGATCCCAGTGAAATCAGAGGTGAGAGCACAAAGCAATATAGTAGGCAGACTCTGTTTTTTTGGCGGGGGGGAGATGCTGGAGAATATCCGGGTGGACTCCTGAGGCTCGATCCCGCATTTGCGTATGCCGAGCCTCCTTCCTCATGACCTTTGTCCAGACTGGAATGCCTCACCGGCTCCCGGCACATGATCGGTGCATGCTTAGGCACGATATCAGTGCTTGATCAGCCACGTGATCACTGACGGCACAGTCACGTGATCAGCGCCTCTCAGTCACATGATCACCGTATGATAAAGACGTGATCAGTGAAAAAACAGCCAGGTGATCACTGCATGCGCAGTCAGGTGGTCAGTTCCTGATCAGCCACGTGATCAGTGCGTGCACAGTCCATGATCAGCGCCTTTCAGTCACTGATCCCTGCCTGAGAAAAACGTGATAAGTGCCCGATCAGCCACGTCATCAGTGCATGCGCAGTCACGTGATCAGTGCATGATAGCCACGTGATCAGTGCGTGCACAGTCCCTTGATCAGTGCCTGTCAGTCACTGATCACTGCCTGATAAACACGTGATCACTGCCTGATCAGCCACGTCATCAGTGCATGCGAAGTCACGGGATCAGTGCATGGTAGCCACGGGATCATTGCATGCTCAGTCACGTGATCTGTACTTGATCAGCCACGTGATCAGTGCCTGCAGAGTCACGTGATCAGGGCCTGCTGAGCTGCGTGATTCCTGCCGGCTCATCTGCATGACAATTGCCAGCTCAGCTGCGTGATTCCTGTCGGCTCATCTGCTTGACAATTTCCAGCTGAGCTGCGTGATTCCTGCCAGGTCACCTGCTTGATTATTGCCAGTTGAGCAGCATGATACGTCACTGCTGAGCTCCATGCTTATTGCCTGCTGATTGCGTGGTTCGTGTCTGCTCAGCTCTTTGAGTATTGCTTCCTGAGGTCCCTGTTCGGGCGCCACCTGCCGGGGACCAGCCCCAGCTGATCCAGGGTATTGGAAGGAGAGATGGCCTAGGCGACTATTTATATGCTCGTCAGACACGTCAAGAATAATAATATGAGGATAGCTCAGTAGGAAAATTCGGTGGAGAAAAGAGACTGAGTAGCTTGGTTTACGCGGGAGACCAATCAAACTTCAAGACAAGAAGTTTGCACCACTTCCGTAGGCCGCAGGCGCCCTCTCGAATAGCGGAAGGTGCCTCACCCTAGACACCTTCTCGAGTGGGTCTTAGCAGCCCAGGCATAATTAGTAAGCCTGGTGGGTTCCTCGATCCAGATGGAGACTCAGCTGGATGTTAAAGGGAAGAATGACAAGGAACTTTATGAATTGGAGCTGTTAGTTAACTCTTTGACAGAGAGAGCGAGATGGTGGGGGGGGACAGACCCCAGTGAAATCAGGGGTGAGAGCACAAAGCAATATAGTAGGCAGACTCTGGTTTTTTTGGGGGGGGAGATGCTGGAGAATATCCGGGTGGACTCCTGAGGCTCGATCCCGCATTTGTGTATGCCGAGCCTCCTTCCTCATGACCTTTGTCCAGAGTGGAATGCCTCACCGGCTCCGGGCACATGATCAGTGCATGCTCAGTCACGATATCAGTGCTTGATCAGCCACGTGATCACTGACGGCACAGTCACGTGATCAGCGCCTCTCAGTCACATGATCACCGTATGATAAACACGTGATCAGTGAATAAACAGCCACGTGATCACTGCATGCGCAGTCAGGTGGTCAGTTCCTGATCAGCCACGTGATCAGTGCGTGCACAGTCCCATGATCAGCACCTGTCAGTCACTGATCACTGCCTGATAAACACGGGATCAGTGCCCATCAGCCACGTCATCAGTGCATGCCCTTTCACGTGATCTGTGCATGATAGCCACGTGACCAGTGCATGCTCAGTCACCTGATCTGTTCTTGATCAGCCACGTGATCAGTGCCTGCAGAGTCACGTGATCAGGGCCTGCTGAGCTGCGTGATTCCTGCCGGCTCATCTGAATGACAATTGCCAGCTGAACTGCGTGATTCCTGTCGGCCGATCAGCTTGACAATTGCCAGCTGAGCTGCGTGATTCCTGCCAGGTCACCTGCTTGATTATTGCCAGTTGAGCAGCATGAGTCGTCACTGCTGAGCTCCATGCTTATTGCCTGCTGATTGCGTGGTTCGTGTCTGCTCAGCTCTTTGAGTATTGCCTCCTGAGGTCCCTGTTCGGGCGCCACCTGCCGGGGACCAGCCCCAGCTGATCCAGGGTATTCGAAGGAGAGATGGCCTAGGCGACTATTTATATGCTAATCAGAGATGTCAAGAATAATAGTATGAGGATAGCTCAGTAGGAAAATTCGGTGGAGAAAAGAGACTGAGTAGCTTGGTTTATGCGGGAGACCAATCAAACTTCAAGACAAGAAGTTTGCACCACTTCCGTAGGCCGCAGGCGCCCTCTCGAATAGCGGAAGGTGCCTCACCCTAGACACCTTCTCGAGTGGGCCTTAGCAGCCCAGGCATAATTAGTAAGCGTGGTGGGTTCCGCGCTCCAGATGGAGACTCAGCTGGAAGTTAAAGGGAAGAATGACAAGGAACTTTATGAATTGGAGCTGTAAGTTAACTCTTTGACAGAGAGAGCGAGATGGTGGTGGAGGACAGCCCCCAGTGAAATCAGAGGTGAGAGCACAAAGCAATAAAGTAGGCAAACTCTGGTTTTTCTGGGGGGGAGATGCTGGAGAATATCCGGGTGGACTCCTGAGGCTCGATCCCGCATTTGCGTATGCCGAGCCTCCTTCCTCATGACCTTAGTCCAGAGTGGAATGCCTCACCGGCTCCCGGCACATGAGCAGTGCATGCTCAGTCACGATATCGGTGCTTGATGAGCCACGTGATCAGTGCGTGCACAGTCCCGTGATCAGCACCTCTCAGTCACTGATCACTGCCTGATAAACACGTGATCAGTGCCAGAACAGCCACGTCATCAGTGCATGCGCAGTCACGTGATCAGTGCATGATAGCCACGTGATCAGTGTGTGCACAGTCCCATGATGAGCGCCTGTCAGGCACTGATCACTGCCTAAGAAAAACGTGATCAGTGCATGAGAGCCACGTGATCAGTGCGTGCACAGTCCCATGATCAGCGCCTGTCAGTCACTGATCGTTGCCTAAGAAACACGTGATCAGTGCATGAGAGCCACGTGATCAGTGCCTGCAGGGTCACGTGATCAGGGCCTGCTGAGCTGCGTGATGCCTGCCGGCTCATCTGCATGACAATTGCCAGCTGAGCTGCCTGATTCCTGTCGGCTCATGTGCTTGACAATTGCCAGCTGAGCTGCGTGATTCCTGTCGGCTCATCTGCTTAACAATTGCCAGCTGAGCTGCGTGATTCCTGCCTGGTCACCTGCTTGATTATTGCCAGTTGAGCAGCATGAGTCGTCACTGCTGAGCTCCATGCTTATTGCCTGCTGATTGCGTGGTTCGTGTCTGCTCAGCTCTTTGAGTATTGCCTCCTGAGGTCCCTGTTCGGGTGCCACCTGCCGGGGACAAGCCCCAGCTGATCCAGGGTATTCGAAGGAGAGATGGCCTAGTCGACTATTTATATGCTCATCAGAGACGTCACGAATAATAATATGAGGATAGCTCAGTAGGAAAATTCGGTGGAGAAAAGAGACTGAGTAGCTTGGTTTACGCGGGAGACCAATCAAACTTCAAGACAAGAAGTTTGCACCACTTACGTAGGCCGCAGGCGCCCTCTCGAATAGCGGAAGGTGCCTCACCCTAGACACCTTCTCGAGTGGGTCTTAGCAGCCCAGGCATAATTAGTAAGCCTGGTGGGTTCCTCGATCCAGATGGAGACTCAGCTGGATGTTAAAGGGAAGAATGACAAGGAACTTTATGAATTGGAGCTGTAAGTTAACTCTTTGACAGAGAGAGCGAGATGGTGGGGGGGGACAGACCCCAGTGAAATCAGAGGTGAGAGCACAAAGCAATATAGTAGGCAGACTCTGGTTTTTTGGGGGGGGGAGATGCTGGAGAATATCCGGGTGGACTCCTGAGGCTCGATCCCGCATTTGCGTATGCCGAGCCTCCTTCCTCATGACCTTTGTCCAGACTGGAATGCCTCACCGGCTCCCGGCACATGATCAGTGCATGCTCAGTCACGATATCAGTGCTTGATCAGCCACGTGATCACTGACGGCGCAGTCACGTGATCAGCGCCTCTCAGTCACATGATCACCGTATGATAAACACGTGATCAGTGAACAAACAGCCACGTGATCACTGCATGCGCAGTCAGGTGGTCAGTTCCTGATCAGCCACGTGATCAGTGCGTGCACAGTTCCATGATCAGCGCCTTTCAGTCACTGATCACTGCCTGAGAAAAACGTGATAAGTGCCCGATCAGCCATGTCATCAGTGCATGCGCAGTCACGTGATCAGTGCACGATAGCCACGTGATCAGTGCGTGCACAGTCCCATGATCAGCGCCTGTCAGTCACTGCTCAGTGCCTGATAAACACGTGATCACTGCCTGATCAGCCACGTCATCAGTGCATGCGAAGTCACGGGATCAGTGCATGGTAGCCACGGGATCATTGCATGCTCAGTCACGTGATCTGTACTTGATCAGCCACGTGATCAGTGCCTGCAGAGTCACGTGATCAGGGCCTGCTGAGCTGCGTGATTCCTGCCGGCTCATCTGCATGACAATTGCCAGCTCAGCTGCGTGATTCCTGTCGGCTCATCAGCTTGACAATTGCCAGCTGAGCTGCGTGATTCCTGCCAGGTCACCTGCTTGATTATTGCCAGTTGAGCAGCATGAGTCGTCACTGCTGAGCTCCATGCTTATTGCCTGCTGATTGCGTGGTTCGTATCTGCTCAGCTCTTTGAGTATTGCCTCCTGAGGTCCCTGTTCAGGCGCCACCTGCTGGGGACCAGCCCCAGCTGATCCAGGGTATTCGAAGGAGAGATGGCCTAGGCGACTATTTATATGCTAATCAGAGATGTCAAGAATAATAATATGAGGATAGCTCAGTAGGAAAATTCGGTGGAGAAAAGAGACTGAGTAGCTTGGTTTATGCGGGAGACCAATCAAACTTCAAGACAAGAAGTTTGCACCACTTACGTAGGCCGCAGGCGCCCTCTCGAATAGCGGAAGGTGCCTCACCCTAGACACCTTCTCGAGTGGGTCTTAGCAGCCCAGGCATAATTAGTAAGCGTGGTAGGTTCCTTGGCTCCAGATGGAGACTCAGCTGGAAGTTAAAGGGAAGAATGACAAGGAACTTTATGAATTGGAGCTGTAAGTTAACTCTTTGACAGAGAGAGCGAGATGGTGGTGGAGGACAGCCCCCAGTGAAATCAGAGGTGAGAGCACAAAGCAATAAAGTAGGCAACTCTGGTTTTTTTGGGGGGGAGATGCTCGGAGAATATCCGGGTGGACTCCTGAGGCTCGATCCCGCATTTGCGTATGCCGAGCCTCCTTCCTCATGACCTTAGTCCAGAGTGGAATGCCTCACCGGCTCCCGGCACATGAGCAGTGCATGCTCAGTCACGATATCGGTGCTTGATCAGCCACGTGATCAGTGCGTGCACAGTCCCGTGATCAGCACCTCTCAGTCACTGATCACTGCCTGATAAACACGTGATCAGTGCCAGAACAGCCACGTCATCAGTGCATGCGCAGTCACGTGATCAGTGCATGATAGCCACGTGATCAGTGTGTGCACAGTCCCATGATGAGCGCCTGTCAGGCACTGATCACTGCCTAAGAAAAACGTGATCAGTGCATGAGAGCCACGTGATCAGTGCGTGCACAGTCCCATGATCAGCGCCTGTCAGTCACTGATCGTTGCCTAAGAAACACGTGATCAGTGCATGAGAGCCACGTGATCAGTGCCTGCAGAGTCACGTGATCAGGGCCTGCTGAGCTGCGTGATGCCTGCCGGCTCATCTGCATGACAATTGCCAGCTGAGCTGCCTGATTCCTGTCGGCTCATGTGCTTGACAATTGCCAGCTGAGCTGCGTGATTCCTGTCGGCTCATCTGCTTAACAATTGCCAGCTGAGCTGCGTGATTCCTGCCTGGTCACCTGCTTGATTATTGCCAGTTGAGCAGCATGATTCGTCACTGCTGAGCTCCATGCTTATTGCCTGCTGATTGCGTGGTTCGTGTCTGCTCAGCTCTTTGAGTATTGCCTCCTGAGGTCCCTGTTCGGGCGCCACCTGCCGGGGACCAGCCCCAGCTGATCCAGGGTATTGGAAGGAGAGATGGCCTAGGCGACTATTTATATGCTCATCAGAGACGTCAAGAATAATAATATGAGGATAGCTCAGTAGGAAAATTCGGTGGAGAAAAGAGACTGAGTAGCTTGGTTTACGCGGGAGACCAATCAAACTTCAAGACAAGAAGTTTGCACCACTTACGTAGGCCGCAGGCGCCCTCTCGAATAGCGGAAGGTGCCTAACCCTAGACACCTTCTCGAGTGGGTCTTAGCAGCCCAGGCATAATTAGTAAGCCTGGTGGGTTCCTCGATCCAGATGGAGACTCAGCTGGATGTTAAAGGGAAGAATGACAAGGAACTTTATGAATTGGAGCTGTAAGTTAACTCTTTGACAGAGAGAGCGAGATGGTGGTGGGGGACAGCCCCCAGTGAAATCAGAGGTGAGAGCACAAAGCAATAAAGTAGGCAGACTCTGGTTTTTTTGGGGGGGGGAGATGCTGGAAAATATCCGGGTGGACTCCTGAGGCTCGATCCCGCATTTGCGTATGCAGGGCCTCCTTCCTCATGACCTTTGTCCAGAGTGGAATGCCTCACCGGCTCCCGGCACATGATCAGTGCATGCTCAGGCACGATATCAGTGCATGATCAGCCACTTGATCACTGACGGCACAGTCACGTGATCAGTGCCTCTCAGTCACATGATCACCTGTATGATAAACACGTGATCACTGAACGACCAGCCACGTGATCACTGCATGCGCAGTCAGGTGGTCAGTTCCTGATCAGCCACGTGATCAGTGCGTGCACAGTCCCATGATCAGCGCCTGTCAGTCACTGATCACTGCATGATAAACACGGGATCAGTGCCCATCAGCCCCGACATCAGTGCATGCCCAGTCACGTGATCAGTGCATGATAGCCACGTGATCAGTGTGTGCACAGTCCCATGATCAGCGCCTGTCAGTCACTGATCATTGCCTGAGAAACACGTGATCAGTGCATGATGAGCCATGTGATCAGTGCCTAATCAGCCACGTCATCAGTGCATGCGAAGTCATGTGATCAGTGCAGGAGAGCCACGTGATCAGTGCATGCTCAGTCACGTGATCTGTACTTGATCAGCCACGTGATCAGTGCCTGCAGAGTCATGTGAACAGGGCCTGCTGAGCTGCATGATTCCTGCCGTCTCTTCTGCATGACAATTGCCAGCTCAGCTGCGTGATTCCTGTCAGCTCATCTGCTTGACAATTGCTGGCCGAGCTGCTTGATTCCTGCCAGGTCACCTGCTTGATTCATTGCGAGTTGAGCAGCATGATTGGTCACTGCTCAGCTCCATGCTTATTGCCTGCTGATTGCGTGGTTCGTGTCTGCTCAGCTCTTTGAGTATTGCCACCTGAGGTCCCTGTTCGGGCGCCACCTGCCGGGGACCAGCCCCAGCTGATCCAGGGTATTCGAAGGAGAGATGGCCTAGGCGACTATTTATATGCTCATCAGAGACGTCAAGAATAATAATATGAGGATAGCTCAGTAGGAAAATTCGGTGGAGAAAAGAGACTGAGTAGCTTGGTTTACGCGGGAGACCAATCAAACTTCAAGACAAGAAGTTTGCACCACTTACGTAGGCCGCAGGCGCCCTCTCGAATAGCGGAAGGTGCCTCACCCTAGACACCTTCTCGAGTGGGTCTTAGCAGCCCAGGCATAATTAGTAAGCGTGGTGGGTTCCGCGCTCCAGATGGAGACTCAGCTGGAAGTTAAAGGGAAGAATGACAAGGAACTTTATGAATTGGAGCTGTAAGTTAAGTCTTTGACAGAGAGAGCGAGATGGTGGTGGGGGACAGCCCCCAGTGAAATCAGAGGTGAGAGCACAAAGCAATAAAGTAGGCAGACTCAGGTTTTTCTGGGGGGGAGATGCTGGAGAATATCCGGGTGGACTCCTGAGGCTCGATCCCGCATTTGCGTATGCCGAGCCTCCTTCCTCATGATCTTTGTCCAGAGTGGAATGCCTCACCGGCTCCCGGCACATGATCAGTGCATGCTCAGTCACGATATCGGTGCTTGATCAGCCACGTGATCAGTGACGCTGCACAGTCACGATGATCAGCGCCTCTCAGTCACATGATCACACGTACTGATAAACACACGTGATCAGTGGCAGCAAACAGCCACGTGATCATGCATGCGCAGTCACGTGGTCAGTTCCTGCAGCCACGTGATCAGTGGTGCACAGTTCCATGATAGAGCGCCTTTCAGGCACTGATCATGCTGAAACAGTAAGTGCCCAAATCAGCCACGTCATCAGTGCATGAGCAGTCACGTGATCATCAGTGCATGATAGCCACGTGATCAGTGCGTGCACTCCATGATCAGCGCCTGTCAGTCACTGAATCAGTTGCCTAAAAACACGTGATCAGTGCAATGATCAGCCACGTGATCAGTGCTGCAGAGTCACGTGATCAGGGCTGATGAGAGTGCGTGATGCTCTGCCGTCATCTGCATGACAATTGCCAGCTGAGCTGCTGATTCCTGTCGGCCTCATGTGCTTGACAATTGCCAGCTGAGCTGCGTGATTCCTGTCGGCTCATCTGCTTGACAATTGCCAGCTGAGCTGCGTGATTCCTGCCAGGTCACCTGCTTGATTATTGCCAGTTGAGCAGCATGATTCGTCACTGCTGAGCTCCATGCTTATTGCCTGCTGATTGCGTGGTTCGTGTCTGCTCAGCTCTTTGAGTATTGCCTCCTGAGGTCCCTGTTCGGGCGCCACCTGCCGGGGACCAGCCCCAGCTGATCCAGGGTATTGGAAGGAGAGATGGCCTAGGCGACTATTTATATGCTCATCAGAGACGTCAAGAATAAGAATATGAGGATAGCTCAGTAGGAAAATTCGGTGGAGAAAAGAGACTGAGTAGCTTGGTTTACGCGGGAGACCAATCAAACTTCAAGACAAGAAGTTTGCACCACTTACGTAGGCCGCAGGCGCCCTCTCGAATAGCGGAAGGTGCCTCACCCTAGACACCTTCTCGAGTGGGTCTTAGCAGCCCAGGCATAATTAGTAAGCCTGGTGGGTTCCTCGATCCAGATGGAGACTCAGCTGGATGTTAAAGGGAAGAATGACAAGGAACTTTATGAATTGGAGCTGTAAGTTAACTCTTTGACAGAGAGAGCGAGATGGTGGGGGGGGGACAGACCCCAGTGAAATCAGAGGTGAGAGCACAAAGCAATATAGTAGGCAGACTCTGGTTTTTTGGGGGGGAGATGCTTGAGAATATCCGGGTGGATTCCTGAGGCTCGATCCCGCATTTGCGTATGCCGAGCCTCCTTCCTCATGACCTTAGTCCAGACTGGAATGCCTCACCGGCTCCCGGCACATGATCAGTGCATGCTCAGTCACGATATCAGTGCTTGATCAGCCACGTGATCACTGACGGCGCAGTCACGTGATCACCGCCTCTCAGTCACATGATCACCGTATGATAAACACGTGATCAGTGAACAAACAGCCACGTGATCACTGCATGCGCAGTCAGGTGGTCAGTTCCTGATCAGCCACGTGATCAGTGTGTGCACAGTTCCATGATCAGCGCCTTTCAGTCACTGATCACTGCCTGAGAAAAACGTGATAAGTGCCCGATCAGCCACGTCATCAGTGCATGCGCAGTCACGTGATCAGTGCATGATAGCCACGTGATCAGTGCGTGCACAGTCCCATGATCAGCGCCTGTCAGTCACTGCTCAGTGCCTGATAAACACGTGATCACTGCCCGATCAGCCACGTCATCAGTGCATGCGAAGTCACGGGATCAGTGCATGGTAGCCACGGGATCATTGCATGCTCAGTCACGTGATCTGTACTTGATCAGCCACGTGATCAGTGCCTGCAGAGTCACGTGATCAGGGCCTGCTGAGCTGCGTGATTCCTGCCGGCTCATCTGCATGACAATTGCCAGCTCAGCTGCGTGATTCCTGTCGGCTCATCTGCTTGACAATTGCCAGCTGAGCTGCGTGATTCCTGCCAGGTCACCTGCTTGATTATTGCCAGTTGAGCAGCATGATACGTCACTGCTGAGCTCCATGCTTATTGCCTGCTGATTGCGTGGTTCGTGTCTGCTCAGCTCTTTGAGTATTGCCTCCTGAGGTCCCTGTTCGGGCGCCACCTGCCGGGGACCAGCCCCAGCTGATCCAGGGTATTCGAAGGAGAGATGGCCTAGGCGACTATTTATATGCTCATCAGAGACGTCAAGAATAATAATATGAGGATAGCTCAGTAGGAAAATTCGGTGGAGAAAAGAGACTGAGTAGCTTGGTTTACGCGGGAGACCAATCAAACTTCAAGACAAGAAGTTTGCACCACTTACGTAGGCCGCAGGCGCCCTCTCGAATAGCGGAAGGTGCCTCACCCTAGACACCTTCTCGAGTGGGTCTTAGCAGCCCAGGCATAATTAGTAAGCCTGGTGGGTTCCTCGATCCAGATGGAGACTCAGCTGGATGTTAAAGGGAAGAATGACAAGGAACTTTATGAATTGGAGCTGTTAGTTAACTCTTTGACAGAGAGAGCGAGATGGTGGGGGGGCGGACAGACCCCAGTGAAATCAGGGGTGAGAGCACAAAGCAATATAGTAGGCAGACTCTGGTTTTTTTTGGGGGGGAGATGCTGGAGAATATCCGGGTGGACTCCTGAGGCTCGATCCCGCATTTGCGTATGCCGAGCCTCCTTCCTCATGACCTTTGTCCAGAGTGGAATGCCTCACGGGCTCCGGGCACATGATCAGTGCATGCTCAGTCACGATATCACTGCTTGATCAGCCACGTGATCACTGACGGCACAGTCACGTGATCAGCGCCTCTCAGTCACATGATCACCGTATGATAAACATGTGATCAGTGAATAAACAGCCACGTGATCACTGCATGCGCAGTCAGGTGGTCAGTTCCTGATCAGCCACGTGATCAGTGCGTGCACAGTCCCATGATCAGCGCCTGTCAGTCACTGATCACTGCCTGATAAACACGGGATCAGTGCCCATCAGCCAGGTCATCGGTGCATGCTCTTTCACGTGATCTGTGCATGATAGCCACGTGACCAGTGCATGCTCAGTCACCTGATCTGTTCTTGATCAGCCACGTGATCAGTGCCTGCAGAGTCACGTGATCAGGGCCTGCTGAGCTGCGTGATTCCTGCCGGCTCATCTGAATGACCATTGCCAGCTGAACTGCGTGATTCCTGTCGGCCGATCAGCTTGACAATTGCCAGCTGAGCTGCGTGATTCCTGCCAGGTCACCTGCTTGATTATTGCCAGTTGAGCAGCATGAGTCGTCACTGCTGAGCTCCATGCTTATTGCCTGCTGATTGCGTGGTTCGTGTCTGCTCAGCTCTTTGAGTATTGCCTCCTGAGGTCCCTGTTCGGGCGCCACCTGCCGGGGACCAGCCCCAGCTGATCCAGGGTATTCGAAGGAGAGATGGCCTAGGCGACTATTTATATGCTAATCAGAGATGTCAAGAATAATAGTATGAGGATAGCTCAGTAGGAAAATTCGGTGGAGAAAAGAGACTGAGTAGCTTGGTTTATGCGGGAGACCAATCAAACTTCAAGACAAGAAGTTTGCACCACTTCCGTAGGCCGCAGGCGCCCTCTCGAATAGCGGAAGGTGCCTCACCCTAGACACCTTCTCGAGTGGGCCTTAGCAGCCCAGGCATAATTAGTAAGCGTGGTGGGTTCCGCGCTCCAGATGGAGACTCAGCTGGAAGTTAAAGGGAAGAATGACAAGGAACTTTATGAATTGGAGCTGTAAGTTAACTCTTTGACAGAGAGAGCGAGATGGTGGTGGAGGACAGCCCCCAGTGAAATCAGAGGTGAGAGCACAAAGCAATAAAGTAGGCAAACTCTGGTTTTTCTGGGGGGGAGATGCTGGAGAATATCCGGGTGGACTCCTGAGGCTCGATCCCGCATTTGCGTATGCCGAGCCTCCTTCCTCATGACCTTAGTCCAGAGTGGAATGCCTCACCGGCTCCCGGCACATGAGCAGTGCATGCTCAGTCACGATATCGGTGCTTGATGAGCCACGTGATCAGTGCGTGCACAGTCCCGTGATCAGCACCTCTCAGTCACTGATCACTGCCTGATAAACACGTGATCAGTGCCAGAACAGCCACGTCATCAGTGCATGCGCAGTCACGTGATCAGTGCATGATAGCCACGTGATCAGTGTGTGCACAGTCCCATGATGAGCGCCTGTCAGGCACTGATCACTGCCTAAGAAAAACGTGATCAGTGCATGAGAGCCACGTGATCAGTGCGTGCACAGTCCCATGATCAGCGCCTGTCAGTCACTGATCGTTGCCTAAGAAACACGTGATCAGTGCATGAGAGCCACGTGATCAGTGCCTGCAGAGTCACGTGATCAGGGCCTGCTGAGCTGCGTGATGCCTGCCGGCTCATCTGCATGACAATTGCCAGCTGAGCTGCCTGATTCCTGTCGGCTCATGTGCTTGACAATTGCCAGCTGAGCTGCGTGATTCCTGTCGGCTCATCTGCTTAACAATTGCCAGCTGAGCTGCGTGATTCCTGCCTGGTCACCTGCTTGATTATTGCCAGTTGAGCAGCATGATTCGTCACTGCTGAGCTCCATGCTTATTGCCTGCTGATTGCGTGGTTCGTGTCTGCTCAGCTCTTTGAGTATTGCCTCCTGAGGTCCCTGTTCGGGCGCCACCTGCCGGGGACCAGCCCCAGCTGATCCAGGGTATTGGAAGGAGAGATGGCCTAGGCGACTATTTATATGCTCATCAGAGACGTCAAGAATAATAATATGAGGATAGCTCAGTAGGAAAATTCGGTGGAGAAAAGAGACTGAGTAGCTTGGTTTACGCGGGAGACCAATCAAACTTCAAGACAAGAAGTTTGCACCACTTACGTAGGCCGCAGGCGCCCTCTCGAATAGCGGAAGGTGCCTCACCCTAGACACCTTCTCGAGTGGGTCTTAGCAGCCCAGGCATAATTAGTAAGCCTGGTGGGTTCCTCGATCCAGATGGAGACTCAGCTGGATGTTAAAGGGAAGAATGACAAGGAACTTTATGAATTGGAGCTGTAAGTTAACTCTTTGACAGAGAGAGCGAGATGGTGGGGGGGGGGGACAGACCCCAGTGAAATCAGAGGTGAGAGCACAAAGCAATATAGTAGGCAGACTCTGGTTTTTTGGGGGGGGAGATGCTGGAGAATATCCGGGTGGACTCCTGAGGCTCGATCCCGCATTTGCGTATGCCGAGCCTCCTTCCTCATGACCTTTGTCCAGACTGGAATGCCTCACCGGCTCCCGGCACATGATCAGTGCATGCTCAGTCACGATATCAGTGCTTGATCAGCCACGTGATCACTGACGGCGCAGTCACGTGATCAGCGCCTCTCAGTCACATGATCACCGTATGATAAACACGTGATCAGTGAACAAACAGCCACGTGATCACTGCATGCGCAGTCAGGTGGTCAGTTCCTGATCAGCCACGTGATCAGTGTGTGCACAGTTCCATGATCAGCGCCTTTCAGTCACTGATCACTGCCTGAGAAAAACGTGATAAGTGCCCGATCAGCCACGTCATCAGTGCATGCGCAGTCACGTGATCAGTGCATGATAGCCACGTGATCAGTGCGTGCACAGTCCCATGATCAGCGCCTGTCAGTCACTGATCACTGCCTGATAAACACGTGATCACTGCCTGATCAGCCACGTCATCAGTGCATGCGAAGTCACGTGATCAGTGCATGGTAGCCACGGGATCATTGCATGCTCAGTCACGTGATCTGTACTTGATCAGCCACGTGATCAGTGCCTGCAGAGTCACGTGATCAGGGCCTGCTGAGCTGCGTGATTCCTGCCGGCTCATCTGCATGACAATTGCCAGCTCAGCTGCGTGATTCCTGTCGGCTCATCTGCTTGACAATTGCCAGCTGAGCTGCGTGATTCCTGCCAGGTCACCTGCTTGATTATTGCCAGTTGAGCAGCATGATACGTCACTGCTGAGCTCCATGCTTATTGCCTGCTGATTGCGTGGTTCGTGTCTGCTCAGCTCTTTGAGTATTGCCTCCTGAGGTCCCTGTTCGGGCGCCACCTGCCGGGGACCAGCCCCAGCTGATCCAGGGTATTCGAAGGAGAGATGGCCTAGGCGACTATTTATATGCTAATCAGAGATGTCAAGAATAATAATATGAGGATAGCTCAGTAGGAAAATTCGGTGGAGAAAAGAGACTGAGTAGCTTGGTTTACGCGGGAGACCAATCAAACTTCAAGACAAGAAGTTTGCACCACTTACGTAGGCCGCAGGCGCCCTCTCGAATAGCGGAAGGTGCCTCACCCTAGACACCTTCTCGAGTGGGTCTTAGCAGCCCAGGCATAATTAGTAAGCGTGGTAGGTTCCTTGGTCCAGATGGAGACTCAGCTGGAAGTTAAAGGGAAGAATGACAAGGAACTTTATGAATTGGAGCTGTAAGTTAACTCTTTGACAGAGAGAGCGAGATGGTGGTGGGGGACAGCCCCCAGTGAAATCAGAGGTGAGAGCACAAAGCAATACAGTAGGCAGACTCTGTTTTTTTTGGGGGGGAGATGCTCGGGAATATCCGGGTGGACTCCTGAGGCTCGATCCCGCATTTGCGTTTGCCGGGCCTCCTTCCTCATGACCTTTGTCCAGAGTGGAATGCCTCACCGGCTCCCGGCACATGATCAGTGCATGCTCAGGCACGATATCAGTGCATCAGTGAATGATCAGCCACTTGATCACTGACGGCACAGTCACGTGATCAGCGCCTCTCAGTCACGTGATCACCGTATGATAAACACGTGATCACTGAACGACCAGCCACGTGATCACTGCATGCGCAGTCAGATGGTCAGTTCCTGATCAGCCACGTGATCAGTGCGTGCACAGTCCCATGATCAGCGCCTGTCAGTCACTGATCACTGCGTGATAAACACGGGATCAGTGCCCATCAGCCCCGACATCAGTGCATGCCCAGTCATGTGATCAGTGCATGATAGCCACGTGATCAGTGCGTGCACAGTCCCATGATCAGCGCCTGTCAGTCACTGATCATTGCCTGAGAAACACGTGATCAGTGCATGATGAGCCATGTGATCACTGCCTGATCAGCCACGTCATCAGTGCATGCGCAGTCATGTGATCAGTGCAGGAGAGCCACGTGATCAGTGCATGCTCAGTCACGTGATCTGTACTTGATCAGCCACGTGATCAGTGCCTGCAGAGTCATGTGAACAGGGCCTGCTGAGCTGCATGATTCCTGCCGTCTCTTCTGCATGACAATTGGCAGCTGAACTGCGTGATTCCTGTCGGCTCATCTGCTTGACAATTGCTGGCCGAGCTGCTTGATTCCTGCCAGGTCACCTGCTTGATTCATTGCGAGTTGAGCAGCATGATTGGTCACTGCTCAGCTCCATGCTTATTGCCTGCTGATTGCGTGGTTTGTGTCTGCTCAGCTCTTTGAGTATTGCCACCTGAGGTCCCTGTTCGGGCGCCACCTGCCGGGGACCAGCCCCAGCTGATCCAGGGTATTCGAAGGAGAGATGGCCTAGGCGACTATTTATATGCTAATCAGAGATGTCAAGAATAATAATATGAGGATAGCTCAGTAGGAAAATTCGGTGGAGAAAAGAGACTGAGTAGCTTGGTTTACGCGGGAGACCAATCAAACTTCAAGACAAGAAGTTTGCACCACTTACGTAGGCCGCAGGCGCCCTCTCGAATAGCGGAAGGTGCCTCACCCTAGACACCTTCTCGAGTGGGCCTTAGCAGCCCAGGCATAATTAGTAAGCGTGGTGGGTTCCGCGCTCCAGATGGAGACTCAGCTGGAAGTTAAAGGGAAGAATGACAAGGAACTTTATGAATTGGAGCTGTAAGTTAACTCTTTGACAGAGAGAGCGAGATGGTGGTGGAGGACAGCCCCCAGTGAAATCAGAGGTGAGAGCACAAAGCAATAAAGTAGGCAAACTCTGGTTTTTCTGGGGGGGAGATGCTGGAGAATATCCGGGTGGACTCCTGAGGCTCGATCCCGCATTTGCGTATGCCGAGCCTCCTTCCTCATGACCTTAGTCCAGAGTGGAATGCCTCACCGGCTCCCGGCACATGAGCAGTGCATGCTCAGTCACGATATCGGTGCTTGATGAGCCACGTGATCAGTGCGTGCACAGTCCCGTGATCAGCACCTCTCAGTCACTGATCACTGCCTGATAAACACGTGATCAGTGCCAGAACAGCCACGTCATCAGTGCATGCGCAGTCACGTGATCAGTGCATGATAGCCACGTGATCAGTGTGTGCACAGTCCCATGATGAGCGCCTGTCAGGCACTGATCACTGCCTAAGAAAAACGTGATCAGTGCATGAGAGCCACGTGATCAGTGCGTGCACAGTCCCATGATCAGCGCCTGTCAGTCACTGATCGTTGCCTAAGAAACACGTGATCAGTGCATGAGAGCCACGTGATCAGTGCCTGCAGAGTCACGTGATCAGGGCCTGCTGAGCTGCGTGATGCCTGCCGGCTCATCTGCATGACAATTGCCAGCTGAGCTGCCTGATTCCTGTCGGCACATGTGCTTGACAATTGCCAGCTGAGCTGCGTGATTCCTGTCGGCTCATCTGCTTAACAATTGCCAGCTGAGCTGCGTGATTCCTGCCTGGTCACCTGCTTGATTATTGCCAGTTGAGCAGCATGATTCGTCACTGCTTAGCTCCATGCTTATTGCCTGCTGATTGCGTGGTTCGTGTCTGCTCAGCTCTTTGAGTATTGCCTCCTGAGGTCCCTGTTCGGGCGCCACCTGCCGGGGACCAGCCCCAGCTGATCCAGGGTATTGGAAGGAGAGATGGCCTAGGCGACTATTTATATGCTCATCAGAGACGTCAAGAATAATAATATGAGGATAGCTCAGTAGGAAAATTCGGTGGAGAAAAGAGACTGAGTAGCTTGGTTTAGGCGGGAGACCAATCAAACTTCAAGACAAGAAGTTTGCACCACTTACGTAGGCCGCAGGCGCCCTCTCGAATAGCGGAAGGTGCCTCACCCTAGACACCTTCTCGAGTGGGTCTTAGCAGCCCAGGCATAATTAGTAAGCCTGGTGGGTTCCTCGATCCAGATGGAGACTCAGCTGGATGTTAAAGGGAAGAATGACAAGGAACTTTATGAATTGGAGCTGTAAGTTAACTCTTTGACAGAGAGAGCGAGATGGTGGGGGGGGGGACAGACCCCAGTGAAATCAGAGGTGAGAGCACAAAGCAATATAGTAGGCAGACTCTGGTTTTTTGGGGGGGAGATGCTGGAGAATATCCGGGTGGACTCCTGAGGCTCGATCCCGCATTTGCGTATGCCGAGCCTCCTTCCTCATGACCTTTGTCCAGACTGGAATGCCTCACCGGCTCCCGGCACATGATCAGTGCATGCTCAGTCACGATATCAGTGCTTGATCAGCCACGTGATCACTGACGGCGCAGTCACGTGATCAGCGCCTCTCAGTCACATGATCACCGTATGATAAACACGTGATCAGTGAACAAACAGCCACGTGATCACTGCATGCGCAGTCAGGTGGTCAGTTCCTGATCAGCCACGTGATCAGTGTGTGCACAGTTCCATGATCAGCGCCTTTCAGTCACTGATCACTGCCTGAGAAAAACGTGATAAGTGCCCGATCAGCCACGTCATCAGTGCATG
This sequence comes from Bos indicus, assembly GCF_029378745.1. Lineage (NCBI taxonomy): Eukaryota > Metazoa > Chordata > Mammalia > Artiodactyla > Bovidae > Bos > Bos indicus. Next base: position 96,939 of record NW_027223733.1, on the reverse strand, counting down.
CGCAGTCACGTGATCAGTGCATGATAGCCACGTGATCAGTGCGTGCACAGTCCCATGATCAGCGCCTGTCAGTCACTGATCACTGCCTGATAAACACGTGATCACTGCCTGATCAGCCACGTCATCAGTGCATGCGAAGTCACGTGATCAGTGCATGGTAGCCACGGGATCATTGCATGCTCAGTCTCGTGATCTGTACTTGATCAGCCACGTGATCAGTGCCTGCAGAGTCACGTGATCAGGGCCTGCTGAGCTGCGTGATTCCTGCCGGCTCATCTGCATGACAATTGCCAGCTCAGCTGCGTGATTCCTGTCGGCTCATCTGCTTGACAATTGCCAGCTGAGCTGCGTGATTCCTGCCAGGTCACCTGCTTGATTATTGCCAGTTGAGCAGCATGATACGTCACTGCTGAGCTCCATGCTTATTGCCTGCTGATTGCGTGGTTCGTGTCTGCTCAGCTCTTTGAGTATTGCCTCCTGAGGTCCCTGTTCGGGCGCCACCTGCCGGGGACCAGCCCCAGCTGATCCAGGGTATTGGAAGGAGAGATGGCCTAGGCGACTATTTATATGCTCATCAGAGACGTCAAGAATAATAATATGAGGATAGCTCAGTAGGAAAATTCGGTGGAGAAAAGAGACTGAGTAGCTTGGTTTACGCGGGAGACCAATCAAACTTCAAGACAAGAAGTTTGCACCACTTACGTAGGCCGCAGGCGCCCTCTCGAATAGCGGAAGGTGCCTCACCCTAGACACCTTCTCGAGTGGGTCTTAGCAGCCCAGGCATAATTAGTAAGCCTGGTGGGTTCCTCGATCCAGATGGAGACTCAGCTGGATGTTAAAGGGAAGAATGACAAGGAACTTTATGAATTGGAGCTGTAAGTTAACTCTTTGACAGAGAGAGCGAGATGGTGGGGGGGGGGACAGACCCCAGTGAAATCAGAGGTGAGAGCACAAAGCAATATAGTAGGCAGACTCTGGTTTTTTGGGGGGGGAGATGCTGGAGAATATCCGGGTGGACTCCTGAGGCTCGATCCCGCATTTGCGTATGCCGAGCCTCCTTCCTCATGACCTTTGTCCAGAGTGGAATGCCTCACCGGCTCCCGGCACATGATCAGTGCATGCTCAGTCACGATATCAGTGCTTGATCAGCCACGTGATCACTGACGGCGCAGTCACGTGATCAGCGCCTCTCAGTCACATGATCACCGTATGATAAACACGTGATCAGTGAACAAACAGCCACGTGATCACTGCATGCGCAGTCAGGTGGTCAGTTCCTGATCAGCCACGTGATCAGTGTGTGCACAGTTCCATGATCAGCGCCTTTCAGTCACTGATCACTGCCTGAGAAAAACGTGATAAGTGCCCGATCAGCCACGTCATCAGTGCATGCGCAGTCACGTGATCAGTGCATGATAGCCACGTGATCAGTGCGTGCACAGTCCCATGATCAGCGCCTGTCAGTCACTGATCACTGCCTGATAAACACGTGATCACTGCCTGATCAGCCACGTCATCAGTGCATGCGAAGTCACGTGATCAGTGCATGGTAGCCACGGGATCATTGCATGCTCAGTCACGTGATCTGTACTTGATCAGCCACGTGATCAGTGCCTGCAGAGTCACGTGATCAGGGCCTGCTGAGCTGCGTGATTCCTGCCGGCTCATCTGCATGACAATTGCCAGCTCAGCTGCGTGATTCCTGTCGGCTCATCTGCTTGACAATTGCCAGCTGAGCTGCGTGATTCCTGCCAGGTCACCTGCTTGATTATTGCCAGTTGAGCAGCATGATACGTCACTGCTGAGCTCCATGCTTATTGCCTGCTGATTGCGTGGTTCGTGTCTGCTCAGCTCTTTGAGTATTGCCTCCTGAGGTCCCTGTTCGGGCGCCACCTGCCGGGGACCAGCCCCAGCTGATCCAGGGTATTGGAAGGAGAGATGGCCTAGGCGACTATTTATATGCTCATCAGAGACCTCAAGAATAATAATATGAGGATAGCTCAGTAGGAAAATTCGGTGGAGAAAAGAGACTGAGTAGCTTGGTTTACGCGGGAGACCAATCAAACTTCAAGACAAGAAGTTTGCACCACTTACGTAGGCCGCAGGCGCCCTCTCGAATAGCGGAAGGTGCCTCACCCTAGACACCTTCTCGAGTGGGTCTTAGCAGCCCAGGCATAATTAGTAAGCGTGGTGGGTTCCTCGATCCAGATGGAGACTCAGCTGGAAGTTAAAGGGAAGAATGACAAGGAACTTTATGAATTGGAGCTGTAAGTTAACTCTTTGACAGAGAGAGCGAGATGGTGGTGGGGGACAGCCCCCAGTGAAATCAGAGGTGAGAGCACAAAGCAATAAAGTAGGCAAACTCTGGTTTTTCTGGGGGGGAGATGCTGGAGAATATCCGGGTGGACTCCTGAGGCTCGATCCCGCATTTGCGTATGCCGAGCCTCCTTCCTCATGACCTTAGTCCAGAGTGGAATGCCTCACCGGCTCCCGGCACATGAGCAGTGCATGCTCAGTCACGATATCGGTGCTTGATGAGCCACGTGATCAGTGCGTGCACAGTCCCGTGATCAGCACCTCTCAGTCACTGATCACTGCCTGATAAACACGTGATCAGTGCCAGAACAGCCACGTCATCAGTGCATGCGCAGTCACGTGATCAGTGCATGATAGCCACGTGATCAGTGTGTGCACAGTCCCATGATGAGCGCCTGTCAGGCACTGATCACTGCCTAAGAAAAACGTGATCAGTGCATGAGAGCCACGTGATCAGTGCGTGCACAGTCCCATGATCAGCGCCTGTCAGTCACTGATCGTTGCCTAAGAAACACGTGATCAGTGCATGAGAGCCACGTGATCAGTGCCTGCAGAGTCACGTGATCAGGGCCTGCTGAGCTGCGTGATGCCTGCCGGCTCATCTGCATGACAATTGCCAGCTGAGCTGCCTGATTCCTGTCGGCTCATGTGCTTGACAATTGCCAGCTGAGCTGCGTGATTCCTGTCGGCTCATCTGCTTAACAATTGCCAGCTGAGCTGCGTGATTCCTGCCTGGTCACCTGCTTGATTATTGCCAGTTGAGCAGCATGATTCGTCACTGCTGAGCTCCATGCTTATTGCCTGCTGATTGCGTGGTTCGTGTCTGCTCAGCTCTTTGAGTATTGCCTCCTGAGGTCCCTGTTCGGGCGCCACCTGCCGGGGACCAGCCCCAGCTGATCCAGGGTATTGGAAGGAGAGATGGCCTAGGCGACTATTTATATGCTCATCAGAGACGTCAAGAATAATAATATGAGGATAGCTCAGTAGGAAAATTCGGTGGAGAAAAGAGACTGAGTAGCTTGGTTTACACGGGAGACCAATCAAACTTCAAGACAAGAAGTTTGCACCACTTACGTAGGCCGCAGGCGCCCTCTCGAATAGCGGAAGGTGCCTCACCCTAGACACCTTCTCGAGTGGGTCTTAGCAGCCCAGGCATAATTAGTAAGCCTGGTGGGTTCCTCGATCCAGATGGAGACTCAGCTGGATGTTAAAGGGAAGAATGACAAGGAACTTTATGAATTGGAGCTGTAAGTTAACTCTTTGACAGAGAGAGCGAGATGGTGGGGGGGGGACAGACCCCAGTGAAATCAGAGGTGAGAGCACAAAGCAATATAGTAGGCAGACTCTGGTTTTTTTGGGGGGGAGATGCTGGAGAATATCCGGGTGGACTCCTGAGGCTCGATCCCGCATTTGCGTATGCCGAGCCTCCTTCCTCATGACCTTTGTCCAGAGTGGAATGCCTCACCGGCTCCCGGCACATGATCAGTGCATGCTCAGTCACGATATCAGTGCTTGATCAGCCACGTGATCACTGACGGCGCAGTCACGTGATCAGCGCCTCTCAGTCACATGATCACCGTATGATAAACACGTGATCAGTGAACAAACAGCCACGTGATCACTGCATGCGCAGTCAGGTGGTCAGTTCCTGATCAGCCACGTGATCAGTGCGTGCACAGTTCCATGATCAACGCCTTTCAGTCACTGATCACTGCCTGAGAAAAACGTGGTAAGTGCCCGATCAGCCACGTCATCAGTGCATGCGCAGTCACGTGATCAGTGCATGATAGCCACGTGATCAGTGCGTGCACAGTCCCATGATCAGCGCCTGTCAGTCACTGATCACTGCCTGATAAACACGTGATCACTGCCTGATCAGCCACGTCATCAGTGCATGCGAAGTCACGTGATCAGTGCATGGTAGCCACGGGATCATTGCATGCTCAGTCTCGTGATCTGTACTTGATCAGCCACGTGATCAGTGCCTGCAGAGTCACGTGATCAGGGCCTGCTGAGCTGCGTGATTCCTGCCGGCTCATCTGCATGACAATTGCCAGCTCAGCTGCGTGATTCCTGTCGGCTCATCTGCTTGACAATTGCCAGCTGAGCTGCGTGATTCCTGCCAGGTCACCTGCTTGATTATTGCCAGTTGAGCAGCATGATACGTCACTGCTGAGCTCCATGCTTATTGCCTGCTGATTACGTGGTTCGTGTCTGCTCAGCTCTTTGAGTATTGCCTCCTGAGGTCCCTGTTCGGGCGCCACCTGCCGGGGACCAGCCCCAGCTGATCCAGGGTATTGGAAGGAGAGATGGCCTAGGCGACTATTTATATGCTCATCAGAGACGTCAAGAATAATAATATGAGGATAGCTCAGTAGGAAAATTCGGTGGAGAAAAGAGACTGAGTAGCTTGGTTTACGCGGGATACCAATCAAACTTCAAGACAAGAAGTTTGCACCACTTACGTAGGCCGCAGGCGCCCTCTCGAATAGCGGAAGGTGCCTCACCCTGGACACCTTCTCGAGTGGGTCTTAGCAGCCCAGGCATAATTAGTAAGCCTGGTGTGTTCCTCGATCCAGATGGAGACTCAGCTGGATGTTAAAGGGAAGAATGACAAGGAACTTTATGAATTGGAGCTGTAAGTTAACTCTTTGACAGAGAGAGCGAGATGGTGGGGGGGGGGACAGACCCCAGTGAAGTCAGAGGTGAGAGCACAAAGCAATATAGTAGGCAGACTCTGGTTTTTTGGGGGGGGAGATGCTGGAGAATATCCGGGTGGACTCCTGAGGCTCGATCCCGCATTTGCGTATGCCGAGCCTCCTTCCTCATGACCTTTGTCCAGAGTGGAATGCCTCACCGGCTCCCGGCACATGATCAGTGCATGCTCAGTCACGATATCAGTGCTTGATCAGCCACGTGATCACTGACGGCGCAGTCACGTGATCAGCGCCTCTCAGTCACATGATCACCGTATGATAAACACGTGATCAGTGAACAAACAGCCACGTGATCACTGCATGCGCAGTCAGGTGGTCAGTTCCTGATCAGCCACGTGATCAGTGTGTGCACAGTTCCATGATCAGCGCCTTTCAGTCACTGATCACTGCCTGAGAAAAACGTGATAAGTGCCCGATCAGCCACGTCATCAGTGCATGCGCAGTCACGTGATCAGTGCATGATAGCCACGTGATCAGTGCGTGCACAGTCCCATGATCAGCGCCTGTCAGTCACTGATCACTGCCTGATAAACACGTGATCACTGCCTGATCAGCCACGTCATCAGTGCATGCGAAGTCACGTGATCAGTGCCTGGTAGCCACGGGATCATTGCATGCTCAGTCACGTGATATGTACTTGATCAGCCACGTGATCAGTGCCTGCAGAGTCACGTGATCAGGGCCTGCTGAGCTGCGTGATTCCTGCCGGCTCATCTGCATGACAATTGCCAGCTCAGCTGCGTGATTCCTGTCGGCTCATCTGCTTGACAATTACCAGCTGAGCTGCGTGATTCCTGCCAGGTCACCTGCTTGATTATTGGCAGTTGAGCAGCATGATACGTCACTGCTGAGCTCCATGCTTATTGCCTGCTGATTGCGTGGTTCGTGTCTGCTCAGCTCTTTGAGTATTGCCTCCTGAGGTCCCTGTTCGGGCGCCACCTGCTGGGGACCAGCCCCAGCTGATCCAGGGTATTCGAAGGAGAGATGGCCTAGGCGACTATTTATATGCTAATCAGAGATGTCAAGAATAATAATATTAGGATAGCTCAGTAGGAAAATTCGGTGGAGAAGAGAGACTGAGTAGCTTGGTTTACGCGGGAGACCAATCAAACTTCAAGACAAGAAGTTTGCACCACTTACGTAGGCCGCAGGCGCCCTCTCGAATAGCGGAAGGTGCCTCACCCTAGACACCTTCTCGAGTGGGTCTTAGCAGCCCAGGCATAATTAGTAAGCGTGGTAGGTTCCTCGGTCCAGATGGAGACTCAGCTGGAAGTTAAAGGGAAGAATGACAAGGAACTTTATGAATTGGAGCTGTAAGTTAACTCTTTGACAGAGAGAGCGAGATGGTGGTGGGGGACAGCCCCCAGTGAAATCAGAGGTGAGAGCACAAAGCAATACAGTAGGCAGACTCTGTTTTTTTGGGGGGGGAGATGCTCGAGAATATCCGGGTGGACTCCTGAGGCTCGATCCCGCATTTGCGTTTGCCGAGCCTCCTTCCTCATGACCTTTGTCCAGAGTGGAATGCCTCACCGGTTCCCGGCACATGATCAGTGCATGCTCAGGCACGATATCAGTGCATCAGTGAATGATCAGCCACTTGATCACTGACGGCACAGTCACGTGATCAGCGCCTCTCAGTCACGTGATCACCGTATGATAAACACGTGATCACTGAACGACCAGCCACGTGATCACTGCATGCGCAGTCAGGTGGTCAGTTCCTGATCAGCCACGTGATCAGTGCGTGCACAGTCCCATGATCAGCGCCTGTCAGTCACTGATCACTGCGTGATAAACACGGGATCAGTGCCCACCAGCCCCGACATCAGTGCATGCCCAGTCATGTGATCAGTGCATTATAGCCACGTGATCAGTGCGTGCACAGTCCCATGATCAGCGCCTGTCAGTCACTGATCATTGCCTGAGAAACACGTGATCAGTGCATGATGAGCCATGTGATCAGTGCCTGATCAGCCACGTCATCAGTGCATGCACAGTCATGTGATCAGTGCAGGAGAGCCACGTGATCAGTGCATGCTCAGTCACGTGATCTGTACTTGATCAGCCACGTGATCAGTGCCTGCAGAGTCATGTGAACAGGGCCTGCTGAGCTGCATGATTCCTGCCGTCTCTTCTGCATGACAATTGGCAGCTGAACAGCGTGATTCCTGTCGGCTCATCTGCTTGACAATTGCTGGCCGAGCTGCTTGATTCCTGCCAGGTCACCTGCTTGATTCATTGCGAGTTGAGCAGCATGATTGGTCACTGCTCAGCTCCATGCTTATTGCCTGCTGATTGCGTGGTTCGTGTCTGCTCAGCTCTTTGAGTATTGCCTCCTGAGGTCCCTGTTCGGGCGCCACCTGCCGGGGACCAGCCCCAGCTGATCCAGGGTATTGGAAGGAGAGATGGCCTAGGCGACTATTTATATGCTCATCAGAGACGTCAAGAATAATAATATGAGGATAGCTCAGTAGGAAAATTCGGTGGAGAAAAGAGACTGAGTAGCTTGGTTTAGGCGGGAGACCAATCAAACTTCAAGACAAGAAGTTTGCACCACTTACGTAGGCTGCAGGCGCCCTCTCGAATAGCGGAAGGTGCCTCACCCTAGACACCTTCTCGAGTGGGTCTTAGCAGCCCAGGCATAATTAGTAAGCCTGGTGGGTTCCTCGATCCAGATGGAGACTCAGCTGGATGTTAAAGGGAAGAATGACAAGGAACTTTATGAACTGGAGCTGTAAGTTAACTCTTTGACAGAGAGAGCGAGATGGTGGGGGGGGGACAGACCCCAGTGAAATCAGAGGTGAGAGCACAAAGGAATATAGTAGGCAGACTCTGGTTTTTTGGGGGGGAGATGCTGGAGAATATCCGGGTGGACTCCTGAGGCTCGATCCCGCATTTGCGTATGCCGAGCCTCCTTCCTCATGACCTTTGTCCAGAGTGGAATGCCTCACCGGCTCCGGGCACATGATCAGTGCATGCTCAGTCACGATATCAGTGCTTGATCAGCCACGTGATCACTGACGGCACAGTCACGTGATCAGCGCCTCTCAGTCACATGATCACCGTATGATAAACACGTGATCAGTGAATAAACAGCCACGTGATCACTGCATGCGCTGTCAGGTGGTCAGTTCCTGATCAGCCACGTGATCAGTGCGTGCACAGTTCCATGATCAGCGCCTTTCAGTCACTGATCACTGCCTGAGAAAAACGTGGTAAGTGCCCGATCAGCCACGTCATCAGTGCATGCGCAGTCACGTGATCAGTGCATGATAGCCACGTGATCAGTGCGTGCACAGTCCCATGATCAGCGCCTGTCAGTCACTGATCACTGCCTGATAAACACGTGATCACTGCCTGATCAGCCACGTCATCAGTGCATGCGAAGTCACGTGATCAGTGCATGGTAGCCACGGGATCATTGCATGCTCAGTCACGTGATCTGTACTTGATCAGCCACGTGATCAGTGCCTGCAGAGTCACGTGATCAGGGCCTGCTGAGCTGCGTGATTCCTGCCGGCTCATCTGCATGACAATTGCCAGCTCAGCTGCGTGATTCCTGTCGGCTCATCTGCTTGACAATTGCCAGCTGAGCTGCGTGATTCCTGCCAGGTCACCTGCTTGATTATGGCCAGTTGAGCAGCATGATACGTCACTGCTGAGCTCCATGCTTATTGCCTGCTGATTGCGTGGTTCGTGTCTGCTCAGCTCTTTGAGTATTGCCTCCTGAGGTCCCTGTTCGGGCGCCACCTGCTGGGGACCAGCCCCAGCTGATCCAGGGTATTCGAAGGAGAGATGGCCTAGGCGACTATTTATATGCTAATCAGAGATGTCAAGAATAATAATATTAGGATAGCTCAGTAGGAAAATTCGGTGGAGAAAAGAGACTGAGTAGCTTGGTTTACGCGGGAGACCAATCAAACTTCAAGACAAGAAGTTTGCACCACTTACGTAGGCCGCAGGCGCCCTCTCGAATAGCGGAAGGTGCCTCACCCTAGACACCTTCTCGAGTGGGTCTTAGCAGCCCAGGCATAATTAGTAAGCGTGGTAGGTTCCTTGGTCCAGATGGAGACTCAGCTGGAAGTTAAAGGGAAGAATGACAAGGAACTTTATGAATTGGAGCTGTAAGTTAACTCTTTGACAGAGAGAGCGAGATGGTGGTGGGGGACAGCCCCCAGTGAAATCAGAGGTGAGAGCACAAAGCAATACAGTAGGCAGACTCTGTTTTTTTGGGGGGGGAGATGCTCGGGAATATCCGGGTGGACTCCTGAGGCTCGATCCCGCATTTGCGTTTGCCGGGCCTCCTTCCTCATGACCTTTGTCCAGAGTGGAATGCCTCACCGGCTCCCGGCACATGATCAGTGCATGCTCAGGCACGATATCAGTGCATCAGTGAATGATCAGCCACTTGATCACTGACGGCACAGTCACGTGATCAGCGCCTCTCAGTCACGTGATCACCGTATGATAAACACGTGATCACTGAACGACCAGCCACGTGATCACTGCATGCGCAGTCAGGTGGTCAGTTCCTGATCAGCCACGTGATCAGTGCGTGCACAGTCCCATGATCAGCGCCTGTCAGTCACTGATCACTGCGTGATAAACACGGGATCAGTGCCCACCAGCCCCGACATCAGTGCATGCCCAGTCATGTGATCAGTGCATTATAGCCACGTGATCAGTGCGTGCACAGTCCCATGATCAGCGCCTGTCAGTCACTGATCATTGCCTGAGAAACACGTGATCAGTGCATGATGAGCCATGTGATCAGTGCCTGATCAGCCACGTCATCAGTGCATGCGCAGTCATGTGATCAGTGCAGGAGAGCCACGTGATCAGTGCATGCTCAGTCACGTGATCTGTACTTGATCAGCCACGTGATCAGTGCCTGCAGAGTCATGTGAACAGGGCCTGCTGAGCTGCATGATTCCTGCCGTCTCTTCTGCATGACAATTGGCAGCTGAACAGCGTGATTCCTGTCGGCTCATCTGCTTGACAATTGCTGGCCGAGCTGCTTGATTCCTGCCAGGTCACCTGCTTGATTCATTGCGAGTTGAGCAGCATGATTGGTCACTGCTCAGCTCCATGCTTATTGCCTGCTGATTGCGTGGTTCGTGTCTGCTCAGCTCTTTGAGTATTGCCTCCTGAGGTCCCTGTTCGGGCGCCACCTGCCGGGGACCAGCCCCAGCTGATCCAGGGTATTGGAAGGAGAGATGGCCTAGGCGACTATTTATATGCTCATCAGAGACGTCAAGAATAATAATATGAGGATAGCTCAGTAGGAAAATTCGGTGGAGAAAAGAGACTGAGTAGCTTGGTTTAGGCGGGAGACCAATCAAACTTCAAGACAAGAAGTTTGCACCACTTACGTAGGCCGCAGGCGCCCTCTCGAATAGCGGAAGGTGCCTCACCCTAGACACCTTCTCGAGTGGGTCTTAGCAGCCCAGGCATAATTAGTAAGCCTGGTGGGTTCCTCGATCCAGATGGAGACTCAGCTGGATGTTAAAGTGAAGAATGACAAGGAACTTTATGAATTGCAGCTGTAAGTTAACTCTTTGACAGAGAGAGCGAGATGGTGTGGGGGGGGACAGACCCCAGTGAAATCAGAGGTGAGAGCACAAAGCAATATAGTAGGCAGACTCTGGTTTTCTTTGGGGGGAGATGCTGGAGAATATCCGTTTTGGACTCCTGAGGCTCGATCCCGCATTTGCGTATGCCGAGCCTCCTTCCTCATGACCTTTGTCCAGACTGGAATGCCTCATCGGCTCCCGGCACATGATCAGTGCATGCTCAGTCACGATATCAGTGCTTGATCAGCCACGTGATCACTGACGGCACAGTCACGTGATCAGTGCATCTCAGTCACATAATCACCGTATGATAAACACGTGATCAGTGAACAAACAGCCACGTGATCACTGCATGCGCAGTCAGGTGGTCAGTTCCTGATCAGCCACGTGATCAGTGCGTGCACAGTTCCATGATCAACGCCTTTCAGTCACTGATCACTGCCTGAGAAAAACGTGGTAAGTGCCCGATCAGCCACGTCATCAGTGCATGCGCAGTCACGTGATCAGTGCATGATAGCCACGTGATCAGTGCGTGCACAGTCCCATGATCAGCGCCTGTCAGTCACTGATCACTGCCTGATAAACACGTGATCACTGCCTGATCAGCCACGTCATCAGTGCATGCGAAGTCACGTGATCAGTGCATGGTAGCCACGGGATCATTGCATGCTCAGTCTCGTGATCTGTACTTGATCAGCCACGTGATCAGGGCCTGCTGAGCTGCGTGATTCCTGCCGGCTCATCTGCATGACAATTGCCAGCTCAGCTGCGTGATTCCTGTCGGCTCATCTGCTTGACAATTGCCAGCTGAGCTGCGTGATTCCTGCCAGGTCACCTGCTTGATTATTGCCAGTTGAGCAGCATGATACGTCACTGCTGAGCTCCATGCTTATTGCCTGCTGATTGCGTGGTTCGTGTCTGCTCAGCTCTTTGAGTATTGCCTCCTGAGGTCCCTGTTCGGGCGCCACCTGCCGGGGACCAGCCCCAGCTGATCCAGGGTATTGGAAGGAGAGATGGCCTAGGCGACTATTTATATGCTCATCAGAGACGTCAAGAATAATAATATGAGGATAGCTCAGTAGGAAAATTCGGTGGAGAAAAGAGACTGAGTAGCTTGGTTTATGCGGGAGACCAATCAAACTTCAAGACAAGAAGTTTGCACCACTTACGTAGGCCGCAGGCGCCCTCTCGAATAGCGGAAGGTGCCTCACCCTAGACACCTTCTCGAGTGGGTCTTAGCAGCCCAGGCATAATTAGTAAGCCTGGTGGGTTCCTCGATCCAGATGGAGACTCAGCTGGATGTTAAAGGGAAGAATGACAAGGAACTTTATGAATTGGAGCTGTAAGTTAACTCTTTGACAGAGAGAGCGAGATGGTGGGGGGGGGGGACAGACCCCAGTGAAGTCAGAGGTGAGAGCACAAAGCAATATAGTAGGCAGACTCTGGTTTTTTGGGGGGGAGATGCTGGAGAATATCCGGGTGGACTCCTGACGCTCGATCCCGCATTTGCGTATGCCGAGCCTCCTTCCTCATGACCTTTGTCCAGAGTGGAATGCCTCACCGGCTCCGGGCACATGATCAGTGCATGCTCAGTCACGATATCAGTGCTTGATCAGCCACGTGATCACTGACGGCGCAGTCACGTGATCAGCGCCTCTCAGTCACATGATCACCGTATGATAAACACGTGATCAGTGAACAAACAGCCACGTGATCACTGCATGCGCAGTCAGGTGGTCAGTTCCTGATCAGCCACGTGATCAGTGTGTGCACAGTTCCATGATCAGCGCCTTTCAGTCACTGATCACTGCCTGAGAAAAACGTGATAAGTGCCCGATCAGCCACGTCATCAGTGCATGCGCAGTCACGTGATCAGTGCATGATAGCCACGTGATCAGTGCGTGCACAGTCCCATGATCAGCGCCTGTCAGTCACTGATCACTGCCTGATAAACACGTGATCACTGCCTGATCAGCCACGTCATCAGTGCATGCGAAGTCACGTGATCAGTGCATGGTAGCCACGGGATCATTGCATGCTCAGTCACGTGATCTGTACTTGATCAGCCACGTGATCAGTGCCTGCAGAGTCACGTGATCAGGGCCTGCTGAGCTGCGTGATTCCTGCCGGCTCATCTGCATGACAATTGCCAGCTCAGCTGCGTGATTCCTGTCGGCTCATCTGCTTGACAATTGCCAGCTGAGCTGCGTGATTCCTGCCAGGTCACCTGCTTGATTATTGCCAGTTGAGCAGCATGATACGTCACTGCTGAGCTCCATGCTTATTGCCTGCTGATTGCGTGGTTCGTGTCTGCTCAGCTCTTTGAGTATTGCCTCCTGAGGTCCCTGTTCGGGCGCCACCTGCTGGGGACCAGCCCCAGCTGATCCAGGGTATTCGAAGGAGAGATGGCCTAGGCGACTATTTATATGCTAATCAGAGATGTCAAGAATAATAATATTAGGATAGCTCAGTAGGAAAATTCGGTGGAGAAAAGAGACTGAGTAGCTTGGTTTACGCGGGAGACCAATCAAACTTCAAGACAAGAAGTTTGCACCACTTACGTAGGCCGCAGGCGCCCTCTCGAATAGCGGAAGGTGCCTCACCCTAGACACCTTCTCGAGTGGGTCTTAGCAGCCCAGGCATAATTAGTAAGCGTGGTAGGTTCCTTGGTCCAGATGGAGACTCAGCTGGAAGTTAAAGGGAAGAATGACAAGGAACTTTATGAATTGGAGCTGTAAGTTAACTCTTTGACAGAGAGAGCGAGATGGTGGTGGGGGACAGCCCCCAGTGAAATCAGAGGTGAGAGCACAAAGCAATACAGTAGGCAGACTCTGTTTTTTTGGGGGGGAGATGCTCGGGAATATCCGGGTGGACTCCTGAGGCTCGATCCCGCATTTGCGTTTGCCGGGCCTCCTTCCTCATGACCTTTGTCCAGAGTGGAATGCCTCACCGGCTCCCGGCACATGATCAGTGCATGCTCAGGCACGATATCAGTGCATCAGTGAATGATCAGCCACTTGATCACTGACGGCACAGTCACGTGATCAGCGCCTCTCAGTCACGTGATCACCGTATGATAAACACGTGATCACTGAACGACCAGCCACGTGATCACTGCATGCGCAGTCAGGTGGTCAGTTCCTGATCAGCCACGTGATCAGTGCGTGCACAGTCCCATGATCAGCGCCTGTCAGTCACTGATCACTGCGTGATAAACACGGGATCAGTGCCCACCAGCCCCGACATCAGTGCATGCCCAGTCATGTGATCAGTGCATTATAGCCACGTGATCAGTGCGTGCACAGTCCCATGATCAGCGCCTGTCAGTCACTGATCATTGCCTGAGAAACACGTGATCAGTGCATGATGAGCCATGTGATCAGTGCCTGATCAGCCACGTCATCAGTGCATGCGCAGTCATGTGATCAGTGCAGGAGAGCCACGTGATCAGTGCATGCTCAGTCACGTGATCTGTACTTGATCAGCCACGTGATCAGTGCCTGCAGAGTCATGTGAACAGGGCCTGCTGAGCTGCATGATTCCTGCCGTCTCTTCTGCATGACAATTGGCAGCTGAACAGCGTGATTCCTGTCGGCTCATCTGCTTGACAATTGCTGGCCGAGCTGCTTGATTCCTGCCAGGTCACCTGCTTGATTCATTGCGAGTTGAGCAGCATGATTGGTCACTGCTCAGCTCCATGCTTATTGCCTGCTGATTGCGTGGTTCGTGTCTGCTCAGCTCTTTGAGTATTGCCTCCTGAGGTCCCTGTTCGGGCGCCACCTGCCGGGGACCAGCCCCAGCTGATCCAGGGTATTGGAAGGAGAGATGGCCTAGGCGACTATTTATATGCTCATCAGAGACGTCAAGAATAATAATATGAGGATAGCTCAGTAGGAAAATTCGGTGGAGAAAAGAGACTGAGTAGCTTGGTTTAGGCGGGAGACCAATCAAACTTCAAGACAAGAAGTTTGCACCACTTACGTAGGCCGCAGGCGCCCTCTCGAATAGCGGAAGGTGCCTCACCCTAGACACCTTCTCGAGTGGGTCTTAGCAGCCCAGGCATAATTAGTAAGCCTGGTGGGTTCCTCGATCCAGATGGAGACTCAGCTGGATGTTAAAGTGAAGAATGACAAGGAACTTTATGAATTGCAGCTGTAAGTTAACTCTTTGACAGAGAGAGCGAGATGGTGTGGGGGGGGACAGACCCCAGTGAAATCAGAGGTGAGAGCACAAAGCAATATAGTAGGCAGACTCTGGTTTTCTTTGGGGGGAGATGCTGGAGAATATTCGTTTTGGACTCCTGAGGCTCGATCCCGCATTTGCGTATGCCGAGCCTCCTTCCTCATGACCTTTGTCCAGACTGGAATGCCTCATCGGCTCCCGGCACATGATCAGTGCATGCTCAGTCACGATATCAGTGCTTGATCAGCCACGTGATCACTGACGGCACAGTCACGTGATCAGTGCATCTCAGTCACATAATCACCGTATGATAAACACGTGATCAGTGAACAAACAGCCACGTGATCACTGCATGCGCAGTCAGGTGGTCAGTTCCTGATCAGCCACGTGATCAGTGCGTGCACAGTTCCATGATCAACGCCTTTCAGTCACTGATCACTGCCTGAGAAAAACGTGGTAAGTGCCCGATCAGCCACGTCATCAGTGCATGCGCAGTCACGTGATCAGTGCATGATAGCCACGTGATCAGTGCGTGCACAGTCCCATGATCAGCGCCTGTCAGTCACTGATCACTGCCTGATAAACACGTGATCACTGCCTGATCAGCCACGTCATCAGTGCATGCGAAGTCACGTGATCAGTGCATGGTAGCCACGGGATCATTGCATGCTCAGTCTCGTGATCTGTACTTGATCAGCCACGTGATCAGTGCCTGCAGAGTCACGGGATCAGGGCCTGCTGAGCTGCGTGATTCCTGCCGGCTCATCTGCATGACAATTGCCAGCTCAGCTGCGTGATTCCTGTCGGCTCATCTGCTTGACAATTGCCAGCTGAGCTGCGTGATTCCTGCCAGGTCACCTGCTTGATTATTGCCAGTTGAGCAGCATGATACGTCACTGCTGAGCTCCAAGCTTATTGCCTGCTGATTGCGTGGTTCGTGTCTGCTCAGCTCTTTGAGTATTGCCTCCTGAGGTCCCTGTTCGGGCGCCACCTGCCGGGGACCAGCCCCAGCTGATCCAGGGTATTGGAAGGAGAGATGGCCTAGGCGACTATTTATATGCTCATCAGAGACGTTAAGAATAATAATATGAGGATAGCTCAGTAGGAAAATTCGGTGGAGAAAAGAGACTGAGTAGCTTGGTTTACGCGGGATACCAATCAAACTTCAAGACAAGAAGTTTGCACCACTTACGTAGGCCGCAGGCGCCCTCTCGAATAGCGGAAGGTGCCTCACCCTGGACACCTTCTCGAGTGGGTCTTAGCAGCCCAGGCATAATTAGTAAGCCTGGTGGGTTCCTCGATCCAGATGGAGACTCAGCTGGATGTTAAAGGGAAGAATGACAAGGAACTTTATGAATTGGAGCTGTAAGTTAACTCTTTGACAGAGAGAGCGAGATGGTGGGGGGGGGGGACAGACCCCAGTGAAGTCAGAGGTGAGAGCACAAAGCAATATAGTAGGCAGACTCTGGTTTTTTGGGGGGGGAGATGCTGGAGAATATCCGGGTGGACTCCTGACGCTCGATCCCGCATTTGCGTATGCCGAGCCTCCTTCCTCATGACCTTTGTCCAGAGTGGAATGCCTCACCGGCTCCGGGCACATGATCAGTGCATGCTCAGTCACGATATCAGTGCTTGATCAGCCACGTGATCACTGACGGCGCAGTCACGTGATCAGCGCCTCTCAGTCACATGATCACCGTATGATAAACACGTGATCAGTGAACAAACAGCCACGTGATCACTGCATGCGCAGTCAGGTGGTCAGTTCCTGATCAGCCACGTGATCAGTGTGTGCACAGTTCCATGATCAGCGCCTTTCAGTCACTGATCACTGCCTGAGAAAAACGTGATAAGTGCCCGATCAGCCACGTCATCAGTGCATGCGCAGTCACGTGATCAGTGCATGATAGCCACGTGATCAGTGCGTGCACAGTCCCATGATCAGCGCCTGTCAGTCACTGATCACTGCCTGATAAACACGTGATCACTGCCTGATCAGCCACGTCATCAGTGCATGCGAAGTCACGTGATCAGTGCATGGTAGCCACGGGATCATTGCATGCTCAGTCACGTGATCTGTACTTGATCAGCCACGTGATCAGTGCCTGCAGAGTCACGTGATCAGGGCCTGCTGAGCTGCGTGATTCCTGCCGGCTCATCTGCATGACAATTGCCAGCTCAGCTGCGTGATTCCTGTCGGCTCATCTGCTTGACAATTGCCAGCTGAGCTGCGTGATTCCTGCCAGGTCACCTGCTTGATTATTGCCAGTTGAGCAGCATGATACGTCACTGCTGAGCTCCATGCTTATTGCCTGCTGATTGCGTGGTTCGTGTCTGCTCAGCTCTTTGAGTATTGCCTCCTGAGGTCCCTGTTCGGGCGCCACCTGCTGGGGACCAGCCCCAGCTGATCCAGGGTATTCGAAGGAGAGATGGCCTAGGCGACTATTTATATGCTAATCAGAGATGTCAAGAATAATAATATTAGGATAGCTCAGTAGGAAAATTCGGTGGAGAAAAGAGACTGAGTAGCTTGGTTTACGCGGGAGACCAATCAAACTTCAAGAGAAGAAGTTTGCACCACTTACGTAGGCCGCAGGCGCCCTCTCGAATAGCGGAAGGTGCCTCACCCTAGACACCTTCTCGAGTGGGTCTTAGCAGCCCAGGCATAATTAGTAAGCGTGGTACGTTCCTTGGTCCAGATGGAGACTCAGCTGGAAGTTAAAGGGAAGAATGACAAGGAACTTTATGAATTGGAGCTGTAAGTTAACTCTTTGACAGAGAGAGCGAGATGGTGGTGGGGGACAGCCCCCAGTGAAATCAGAGGTGAGAGCACAAAGCAATACAGTAGGCAGACTCTGTTTTTTTGGGGGGGGAGATGCTCGGGAATATCCGGGTGGACTCCTGAGGCTCGATCCCGCATTTGCGTTTGCCGGGCCTCCTTCCTCATGACCTTTGTCCAGAGTGGAATGCCTCACCGGCTCCCGGCACATGATCAGTGCATGCTCAGGCACGATATCAGTGCATCAGTGAATGATCAGCCACTTGATCACTGACGGCACAGTCACGTGATCAGCGCCTCTCAGTCACGTGATCACCGTATGATAAACACGTGATCACTGAACGACCAGCCACGTGATCACTGCATGCGCAGTCAGGTGGTCAGTTCCTGATCAGCCACGTGATCAGTGCGTGCACAGTCCCATGATCAGCGCCTGTCAGTCACTGATCACTGCGTGATAAACACGGGATCAGTGCCCACAGCCCCGACATCAGTGCATGCCCAGTCATGTGATCAGTGCATTATAGCCACGTGATCAGTGCGTGCACAGTCCCATGATCAGCGCCTGTCAGTCACTGATCATTGCCTGAGAAACACGTGATCAGTGCATGATGAGCCATGTGATCAGTGCCTGATCAGCCACGTCATCAGTGCATGCGCAGTCATGTGATCAGTGCAGGAGAGCCACGTGATCAGTGCATGCTCAGTCACGTGATCTGTACTTGATCAGCCACGTGATCAGTGCCTGCAGAGTCATGTGAACAGGGCCTGCTGAGCTGCATGATTCCTGCCGTCTCTTCTGCATGACAATTGGCAGCTGAACAGCGTGATTCCTGTCGGCTCATCTGCTTGACAATTGCTGGCCGAGCTGCTTGATTCCTGCCAGGTCACCTGCTTGATTCATTGCGAGTTGAGCAGCATGATTGGTCACTGCTCAGCTCCATGCTTATTGCCTGCTGATTGCGTGGTTCGTGTCTGCTCAGCTCTTTGAGTATTGCCACCTGAGGTCCCTGTTCGGGCGCCACCTGCCGGGGACCAGCCCCAGCTGATCCAGGGTATTCGAAGGAGAGATGGCCTAGGCGACTATTTATATGCTAATCAGAGATGTCAAGAATAATAATATTAGGATAGCTCAGTAGGAAAATTCGGTGGAGAAAAGAGACTGAGTAGCTTGGTTTACGCGGGAGACCAATCAAACTTCAAGACAAGAAGTTTGCACCACTTACGTAGGCCGCAGGCGCCCTCTCGAATAGCGGAAGGTGCCTCACCCTAGACACCTTCTCGAGTGGGCCTTAGCAGCCCAGGCATAATTAGTAAGCGTGGTGGGTTCCGCGCTCCAGATGGAGACTCAGCTGGAAGTTAAAGGGAAGAATGACAAGGAACTTTATGAATTGGAGCTGTAAGTTAACTCTTTGACAGAGAGAGCGAGATGGTGGTGGAGGACAGCCCCCAGTGAAATCAGAGGTGAGAGCACAAAGCAATAAAGTAGGCAAACTCTGGTTTTTCTGGGGGGGAGATGCTGGAGAATATCCGGGTGGACTCCTGAGGCTCGATCCCGCATTTGCGTATGCCGAGCCTCCTTCCTCATGACCTTAGTCCAGAGTGGAATGCCTCACCGGCTCCCGGCACATGAGCAGTGCATGCTCAGTCACGATATCGGTGCTTGATGAGCCACGTGATCAGTGCGTGCACAGTCCCGTGATCAGCACCTCTCAGTCACTGATCACTGCCTGATAAACACGTGATCAGTGCCAGACCAGCCACGTCATCAGTGCATGCGCAGTCACGTGATCAGTGCATGATAGCCACGTGATCAGTGTGTGCACAGTCCCATGATGAGCGCCTGTCAGGCACTGATCACTGCCTAAAAAAACGTGATCAGTGCATGAGAGCCACGTGATCAGTGCGTGCACAGTCCCATGATCAGCGCCTGTCAGTCACTGATCGTTGCCTAAGAAACACGTGATCAGTGCATGAGAGCCACGTGACCAGTGCCTGCAGAGTCAGGTGATCAGGGCCTGCTGAGCTGCGTGATGCCTGCCGGCTCATCTGCATGACAATTGCCAGCTGAGCTGCCTGATTTCTGTCGGCTCATGTGCTTGACAATTGCCAGCTGAGCTGCGTGATTCCTGTCGGCTCATCTGCTTAACAATTGCCAGCTGAGCTGCGTGATTCCTGCCAGGTCACCTGCTTGATTATTGCCAGTTGAGCAGCATGATTCGTCACTGCTGAGCTCCATGCTTATTGCCTGCTGATTGCGTGGTTCGTGTCTGCTCAGCTCTTTGAGTATTGCCTCCTGAGGTCCCTGTTCGGGCGCCACCTGCCGGGGACCAGCCCCAGCTGATCCAGGGTATTGGAAGGAGAGATGGCCTAGGCGACTATTTATATGCTCATCAGAGACGTCAAGAATAAGAATATGAGGATAGCTCAGTAGGAAAATTCGGTGGAGAAAAGAGACTGAGTAGCTTGGTTTAGGCGGGAGACCAATCAAACTTCAAGACAAGAAGTTTGCACCACTTACGTAGGCCGCAGGCGCCCTCTCGAATAGCGGAAGGTGCCTCACCCTAGACACCTTCTCGAGTGGGTCTTAGCAGCCCAGGCATAATTAGTAAGCCTGGTGGGTTCCTCGATCCAGATGGAGACTCAGCTGGATGTTAAAGGGAAGAATGACAAGGAACTTTATGAATTGGAGCTGTAAGTTAACTCTTTGACAGAGAGAGCGAGATGGTGGGGGGGGGGGACAGACCCCAGTGAAATCAGAGGTGAGAGCACAAAGCAATATAGTAGGCAGACTCTGGTTTTTTTGGGGGGAGATGCTGGAGAATATCCGGGTGGACTCCTGAGGCTCGATCCCGCATTTGCGTATGCCGAGCCTCCTTCCTCATGACCTTTGTCCAGACTGGAATGCCTCACCGGCTCCCGGCACATGATCAGTGCATGCTCAGTCACGATATCAGTGCTTGATCAGCCACGTGATCACTGACGGCGCAGTCACGTGATCAGCGCCTCTCAGTCACATGATCACCGTATGATAAACACGTGATCAGTGAACAAACAGCCACGTGATCACTGCATGCGCAGTCAGGTGGTCAGTTCCTGATCAGCCACGTGATCAGTGCGTGCACAGTTCCATGATCAACGCCTTTCAGTCACTGATCACTGCCTGAGAAAAACGTGGTAAGTGCCCGATCAGCCACGTCATCAGTGCATGCGCAGTCACGTGATCAGTGCATGATAGCCACGTGATCAGTGCGTGCACAGTCCCATGATCAGCGCCTGTCAGTCACTGATCACTGCCTGATAAACACGTGATCACTGCCTGATCAGCCACGTCATCAGTGCATGCGAAGTCACGTGATCAGTGCATGGTAGCCACGGGATCATTGCATGCTCAGTCTCGTGATCTGTACTTGATCAGCCACGTGATCAGTGCCTGCAGAGTCACGTGATCAGGGCCTGCTGAGCTGCGTGATTCCTGCCGGCTCATCTGCTTGACAATTGCCAGCTGAGCTGCGTGATTCCTGCCAGGTCACCTGCTTGATTATTGCCAGTTGAGCAGCATGATACGTCACTGCTGAGCTCCATGCTTATTGCCTGCTGATTGCGTGGTTCGTGTCTGCTCAGCTCTTTGAGTATTGCCTCCTGAGGTCCCTGTTCGGGCGCCACCTGCCGGGGACCAGCCCCAGCTGATCCAGGGTATTGGAAGGAGAGATGGCCTAGGCGACTATTTATATGCTCATCAGAGACGTCAAGAATAATAATATGAGGATAGCTCAGTAGGAAAATTCGGTGGAGAAAAGAGACTGAGTAGCTTGGTTTAGGCGGGAGACCAATCAAACTTCAAGACAAGAAGTTTGCACCACTTACGTAGGCCGCAGGCGCCCTCTCGAATAGCGGAAGGTGCCTCACCCTAGACACCTTCTCGAGTGGGTCTTAGCAGCCCAGGCATAATTAGTAAGCCTGGTGGGTTCCTCGATCCAGATGGAGACTCAGCTGGATGTTAAAGGGAAGAATGACAAGGAACTTTATGAATTGGAGCTGTAAGTTAACTCTTTGACAGAGAGAGCGAGATGGTGGGGGGGGGGACAGACCCCAGTGAAGTCAGAGGTGAGAGCACAAAGCAATATAGTAGGCAGACTCTGGTTTTTTGGGGGGGGGGATGCTGGAGAATATCCGGGTGGACTCCTGAGGCTCGATCCCGCATTTGCGTATGCCGAGCCTCCTTCCTCATGACCTTTGTCCAGAGTGGCATGCTTCACCGGCTCCGGGCACATGATCAGTGCATGCTCAGTCACGATATCAGTGCTTGATCAGCCACGTGATCACTGACGGCGCAGTCACGTGATCAGCGCCTCTCAGTCACATAATCACCGTATGATAAACACGTGATCAGTGAACAAACAGCCACGTGATCACTGCATGCGCAGTCAGGTGGTCAGTTCCTGATCAGCCACGTGATCAGTGCGTGCACAGTTCCATGATCAACGCCTTTCAGTCACTGATCACTGCCTGAGAAAAACGTGGTAAGTGCCCGATCAGCCACGTCATCAGTGCATGCGCAGTCACGTGATCAGTGCATGATAGCCACGTGATCAGTGCGTGCACAGTCCCATGATCAGCGCCTGTCAGTCACTGATCACTGCCTGATAAACACGTGATCACTGCCTGATCAGCCACGTCATCAGTGCATGCGAAGTCACGTGATCAGTGCATGGTAGCCACGGGATCATTGCATGCTCAGTCTCGTGATCTGTACTTGATCAGCCACGTGATCAGTGCCTGCAGAGTCATGTGAACAGGGCCTGCTGAGCTGCATGATTCCTGCCGTCTCTTCTGCATGACAATTGGCAGCTGAACAGCGTGATTCCTGTCGGCTCATCTGCTTGACAATTGCTGGCCGAGCTGCTTGATTCCTGCCAGGTCACCTGCTTGATTCATTGCGAGTTGAGCAGCATGATTGGTCACTGCTCAGCTCCATGCTTATTGCCTGCTGATTGCGTGGTTCGTGTCTGCTCAGCTCTTTGAGTATTGCCACCTGAGGTCCCTGTTCGGGCGCCACCTGCCGGGGACCAGCCCCAGCTGATCCAGGGTATTGGAAGGAGAGATGGCCTAGGCGACTATTTATATGCACATCAGAGACGTCAAGAATAATAATATGAGGATAGCTCAGTAGGAAAATTCGGTGGAGAAAAGAGACTGAGTAGCTTGGTTTACGCGGGAGACCAATCAAACTTCAAGACAAGAAGTTTGCACCAGTTACGTAGGCCGCAGGCGCCCTCTCGAATATCGGAAGGTGCCTCACCCTAGACACCTTCTCGAGTGGGCCTTAGCAGCCCAGGCATAATTAGTAAGCGTGGTGGGTTCCGCGCTCCAGATGGAGACTCAGCTGGAAGTTAAAGGGAAGAATGACAAGGAACTTTATGAATTGGAGCTGTAAGTTAACTCTTTGACAGAGAGAGCGAGATGGTGGTGGAGGACAGCCCCCAGTGAAATCAGAGGTGAGAGCACAAAGCAATAAAGTAGGCAAACTCTGGTTTTTCTGGGGGGGAGATGCTGGAGAATATCCGGGTGGACTCCTGAGGCTCGATCCCGCATTTGCGTATGCCGAGCCTCCTTCCTCATGACCTTAGTCCAGAGTGGAATGCCTCACCGGCTCCCGGCACATGAGCAGTGCATGCTCAGTCACGATATCGGTGCTTGATGAGCCACGTGATCAGTGCGTGCACAGTCCCGTGATCAGCACCTCTCAGTCACTGATCACTGCCTGATAAACACGTGATCAGTGCCAGAACAGCCACGTCATCAGTGCATGCGCAGTCACGTGATCAGTGCATGATAGCCACGTGATCAGTGTGTGCACAGTCCCATGATGAGCGCCTGTCAGGCACTGATCACTGCCTAAGAAAAACGTGATCAGTGCATGAGAGCCACGTGATCAGTGCGTGCACAGTCCCATGATCAGCGCCTGTCAGTCACTGATCGTTGCCTAAGAAACACGTGATCAGTGCATGAGAGCCACGTGATCAGTGCCTGCAGAGTCACGTGATCAGGGCCTGCTGAGCTGCGTGATGCCTGCCGGCTCATCTGCATGACAATTGCCAGCTGAGCTGCCTGATTCCTGTCGGCTCATGTGCTTGACAATTGCCAGCTGAGCTGCGTGATTCCTGTCGGCTCATCTGCTTAACAATTGCCAGCTGAGCTGCGTGATTCCTGCCTGGTCACCTGCTTGATTATTGCCAGTTGAGCAGCATGATTCGTCACTGCTGAGCTCCATGCTTATTGCCTGCTGATTGCGTGGTTCGTGTCTGCTCAGCTCTTTGAGTATTGCCTCCTGAGGTCCCTGTTCGGGCGCCACCTGCCGGGGACCAGCCCCAGCTGATCCAGGGTATTGGAAGGAGAGATGGCCTAGGCGACTATTTATATGCTCATCAGAGACGTCAAGAATAATAATATGAGGATAGCTCAGTAGGAAAATTCGGTGGAGAAAAGAGACTGAGTAGCTTGGTTTACACGGGAGACCAATCAAACTTCAAGACAAGAAGTTTGCACCACTTACGTAGGCTGCAGGCGCCCTCTCGAATAGCGGAAGGTGCCTCACCCTAGACACCTTCTCGAGTGGGTCTTAGCAGCCCAGGCATAATTAGTAAGCCTGGTGGGTTCCTCGATGCAGATGGAGACTCAGCTGGATGTTAAAGGGAAGAATGACAAGGAACTTTATGAATTGGAGCTGTAAGTTAACTCTTTGACAGAGAGAGCGAGATGGTGGGGGTGGGGACAGACCACAGTGAAATCAGAGGTGAAAGCACAAAGCAATATAGTAGGCAGACTCTGGTTTTTTGGGGGGGGGAGATGCTGGAGAATATCCGGGTGGACTCCTGAGGCTCGATCCCGCATTTGCGTATGCCGAGCCTCCTTCCTCATGACCTTATTCCAGACTGGAATGCCTCACCGGCTCCCGGCACATGATCAGTGCATGCTCAGTCACGATATCAGTGCTTGATCAGCCACGTGATCACTGACGGCGCAGTCACGTGATCAGCGCCTCTCAGTCACATGATCACCGTATGATAAACACGTGATCAGTGAACAAACAGCCACGTGATCACTGCATGCGCAGTCAGGTGGTCAGTTCCTGATCAGCCACGTGATCAGTGCTGTGCACAGTTCCATGATCAGCGCCTTTCAGTCACTGATCACTGCCTGAGAAAAACGTGGTAAGTGCCCGATCAGCCACGTCATCAGTGCATGCGCAGTCACGTGATCAGTGCATGATAGCCACGTGATCAGTGCGTGCACAGTCCCATGATCAGCGCCTGTCAGTCACTGATCACTGCCTGATAAACACGTGATCACTGCCTGATCAGCCACGTCATCAGTGCATGCGAAGTCACGTGATCAGTGCATGGTAGCCACGGGATCATTGCATGCTCAGTCTCGTGATCTGTACTTGATCAGCCACGTGATCAGTGCCTGCAGAGTCACGTGATCAGGGCCTGCTGAGCTGCGTGATTCCTGCCGGCTCATCTGCATGACAATTGCCAGCTCAGCTGCGTGATTCCTGTCGGCTCATCTGCTTGACAATTGCCAGCTGAGCTGCGTGATTCCTGCCAGGTCACCTGCTTAATTATTGCCAGTTGAGCAGCATGATACGTCACTGCTGAGCTCCATGCTTATTGCCTGCTGATTGCGTGGTTCGTGTCTGCTCAGCTCTTTGAGTATTGCCTCCTGAGGTCCCTGTTCGGGCGCCACCTGCTGGGGACCAGCCCCAGCTGATCCAGGGTATTCGAAGGAGAGATGGCCTAGGCGACTATTTATATGCTCATCAGAGATGTCAAGAATAATAATATGAGGATAGCTCAGTAGGAAAATTCGGTGGAGAAAAGAGACTGAGTAGCTTGGTTTACGCGGGAGACCAATCAAACTTCAAGACAAGAAGTTTGCACCACTTACGTAGGCCGCAGGCGCCCTCTCGAATAGCGGAAGGTGCCTCACCCTAGACACCTTCTCGAGTGGGTCTTAGCAGCCCAGGCATAATTAGTAAGCGTGGTAGGTTCCTCGATCCAGATGGAGACTCAGCTGGATGTTAAAGGGAAGAATGACAAGGAACTTTATGAATTGGAGCTGTAAGTTAACTCTTTGACAGAGAGAGCGAGATGGTGGTGGGGGGACAGCCCCCAGTGAAATCAGAGGTGAGAGCACAAAGCAATATAGTAGGCAGACTCTGGTTTTTTGGGGGGGAGATGCTCGGAGAATATCCGGGTGGACTCCTGAGGCTCGATCCCGCATTTGCGTTTGCCGGGCCTCCTTCCTCATGACCTTTGTCCAGAGTGGAATGCCTCACCGGCTCCGGCACATGATCAGTGCATGCTCAGGCACGATATCAGTGCATCAGTGAATGATCAGCCACTTGATCACTGACGGCACAGTCACGTGATCAGCGCCTCTCAGTCACGTGATCACCGTATGATAAACACGTGATCACTGAACGACCAGCCACGTGATCACTGCATGCGCAGTCAGGTGGTCAGTTCCTGATCAGCCACGTGATCAGTGCGTGCACAGTCCCATGATCAGCGCCTGTCAGTCACTGATCACTGCGTGATAAACACGGGATCAGTGCCCATCAGCCCCGACATCAGTGCATGCCCAGTCATGTGATCAGTGCATGATAGCCACGTGATCAGTGCGTGCACAGTCCCATGATCAGCGCCTGTCAGTCACTGATCATTGCCTGAGAAACACGTGATCAGTGCATGATGAGCCATGTGATCAGTGCCTGACGTCATCAGTGCATGCGCAGTCACGTGATCAGTGCAGGAGAGCCACGTGATCAGTGCATGCTCAGTCACGTGATCTGTACTTGATCAGCCACGTGATCAGTGCCTGCAGAGTCATGTGAACAGGGCCTGCTGAGCTGCATGATTCCTGCCGTCTCTTCTGCATGACAATTGGCAGCTGAACAGCGTGATTCCTGTCGGCTCATCTGCTTGACAATTGCTGGCCGAGCTGCTTGATTCCTGCCAGGTCACCTGCTTGATTCATTGCGAGTTGAGCAGCATGATTGGTCACTGCTCAGCTCCATGCTTATTGCCTGCTGATTGCGTGGTTCGTGTCTGCTCAGCTCTTTGAGTATTGCCACCTGAGGTCCCTGTTCGGGCGCCACCTGCCGGGGACCAGCCCCAGCTGATCCAGGGTATTCGAAGGAGAGATGGCCTAGGCGACTATTTATATGCTAATCAGAGATGTCAAGAATAATAATATTAGGATAGCTCAGTAGGAAAATTCGGTGGAGAAAAGAGACTGAGTAGCTTGGTTTACGCGGGAGACCAATCAAACTTCAAGACAAGAAGTTTGCACCACTTACGTAGGCCGCAGGCGCCCTCTCGAATAGCGGAAGGTGCCTCACCCTAGACACCTTCTCGAGTGGGTCTTAGCAGCCCAGGCATAATTAGTAAGCGTGGTGGATTCCGCGCTCCAGATGGAGACTCAGCTGGAAGTTAAAGGGAAGAATGACAAGGAACTTTATGAATTGGAGCTGTAAGTTAACTCTTTGACAGAGAGAGCGAGATGGTGGTGGAGGACAGCCCCCAGTGAAATCAGAGGTGAGGGCACAAAGCAATAAAGTAGGCAGACTCTGGTTTTTCTGGGGGGGAGATGCTCGGAGAATATCCGGGTGGACTCCTGAGGCTCGATCCCGCATTTGCGTATGCCGAGCCTCCTTCCTCATGACCTTAGTCCAGAGTGGAATGCCTCACCGGCTCCCGGCACATGAGCAGTGCATGCTCAGGCACGATATCAGTGCATCAGTGAATGATCAGCCACTTGATCACTGACGGCACAGTCACGTGATCAGCGCCTCTCAGTCACGTGATCACCGTATGATAAACACGTGATCACTGAACGACCAGCCACGTGATCACTGCATGCGCAGTCAGGTGGTCAGTTCCTGATCAGCCACGTGATCAGTGCGTGCACAGTCCCATGATCAGCGCCTGTCAGTCACTGATCACTGCGTGATAAACACGGGATCAGTGCCCACCAGCCCCGACATCAGTGCATGCCCAGTCATGTGATCAGTGCATTATAGCCACGTGATCAGTGCGTGCACAGTCCCATGATCAGCGCCTGTCAGTCACTGATCATTGCCTGAGAAACACGTGATCAGTGCATGATGAGCCATGTGATCAGTGCCTGATCAGCCACGTCATCAGTGCATGCGCAGTCATGTGATCAGTGCAGGAGAGCCACGTGATCAGTGCATGCTCAGTCACGTGATCTGTACTTGATCAGCCACGTGATCAGTGCCTGCAGAGTCATGTGAACAGGGCCTGCTGAGCTGCATGATTCCTGCCGTCTCTTCTGCATGACAATTGCAGCTGAGCTGCGTGATTCCTGTCGGCTCATCTGCTTGACAATTGCCAGCTGAGCTGCGTGATTCCTGCCAGGTCACCTGCTTGATTATTGCCAGTTGAGCAGCATGATTCGTCACTGCTCAGCTCCATGCTTATTGCCTGCTGATTGCGTGGTTCGTGTCTGCTCAGCTCTTTGAGTATTGCCTCCTGAGGTCCCTGTTCGGGCGCCACCTGCCGGGGACCAGCCCCAGCTGATCCAGGGTATTGGAAGGAGAGATGGCCTAGGCGACTATTTATATGCTCATCAGAGACGTCAAGAATAATAATATGAGGATAGCTCAGTAGGAAAATTCGGTGGAGAAAAGAGACTGAGTAGCTTGGTTTAGGCGGGAGACCAATCAAACTTCAAGACAAGAAGTTTGCACCACTTACGTAGGCCGCAGGCGCCCTCTCGAATAGCGGAAGGTGCCTCACCCTAGACACCTTCTCGAGTGGGTCTTAGCAGCCCAGGCATAATTAGTAAGCCTGGTGGGTTCCTCGATCCAGATGGAGACTCAGCTGGATGTTAAAGTGAAGAATGACAAGGAACTTTATGAATTGGAGCTGTAAGTTAACTCTTTGACAGAGAGAGCGAGATGGTGTGGGGGGGGACAGACCCCAGGGAAATCAGAGGTGAGAGCACAAAGCAATATAGTAGGCAGACTCTGGTTTTCTTTGGAGGGAGATGCTGGAGAATATCCGTTTTGGACTCCTGAGGCTCGATCCCGCATTTGCGTATGCCGAGCCTCCTTCCTCATGACCTTTGTCCAGACTGGAATGCCTCATCGGCTCCCGGCACATGATCATTGCATGCTCAGTCACGATATCAGTGCTTGATCAGCCACGTGATCACTGACGGCACAGTCACGTGATCAGTGCATCTCAGTCACATAATCACCGTATGATAAACACGTGATCAGTAAACAAACAGCCACGTGATCACTGCATGCGCAGTCAGGTGGTCAGTTCCTGATCAGCCACGTGATCAGTGCGTGCACAGTTCCATGATCAACGCCTTTCAGTCACTGATCACTGCCTGAGAAAAACGTGGTAAGTGCCCGATCAGCCACGTCATCAGTGCATGCGCAGTCACGTGATCAGTGCATGATAGCCACGTGATCAGTGCGTGCACAGTCCCATGATCAGCGCCTGTCAGTCACTGATCACTGCCTGATAAACACGTGATCACTGCCTGATCAGCCACGTCATCAGTGCATGCGAAGTCACGTGATCAGTGCATGGTAGCCACGGGATCATTGCATGCTCAGTCTCGTGATCTGTACTTGATCAGCCACGTGATCAGTGCCTGCAGAGTCACGTGATCAGGGCCTGCTGAGCTGCGTGATTCCTGCCGGCTCATCTGCATGACAATTGCCAGCTCAGCTGCGTGATTCCTGTCGGCTCATCTGCTTGACAATTGCCAGCTGAGCTGCGTGATTCCTGCCAGGTCACCTGCTTGATTATTGCCAGTTGAGCAGCATGATACGTCACTGCTGAGCTCCATGCTTTATTGCCTGCTGATTGCGTGATTCGTGTCTGCTCAGCTCTTTGAGTATTGCCTCCTGAGGTCCCTGTTCGGGCGCCACCTGCCGGGGACCAGCCCCAGCTGATCCAGGGTATTCGAAGGAGAGATGGCCTAGGCGACTATTTATATGCTAATCGGAGATGCCAAGAATAATTATATGAGGATAGCTCAGTAGGAAAATTCGGTGGAGAAAAGAGACTGAGTAGCTTGGTTTACGCGGGAGACCAATCAAACTTCAAGACAAGAAGTTTGCACCACTTACGTAGGCCGCAGGCGCCCTCTCGAATAGCGGAAGGTGCCTCACCCTAGACACCTTCTCGAGTGGGTCTTAGCAGCCCAGGCATAATTAGTAAGCGTGGTAGGTTCCTTGGTCCAGATGGAGACTCAGCTGGAAGTTAAAGGGAAGAATGACAAGGAACTTTATGAATTGGAGCTGTAAGTTAACTCTTTGACAGAGAGAGCGAGATGGTGGTGGGGGACAGCCCCCAGTGAAATCAGAGGTGAGAGCACAAAGCAATACAGTAGGCAGACTCTGGTTTTTTGGGGGGGGAGATGCTCGGGAATATCCGGGTGGACTCCTGAGGCTCGATCCCTCATTTGCGTTTGCCGAGCCTCCTTCCTCATGACCTTTGTCCAGAGTGGAATGCCTCACCGGCTCCCGGCACATGATCAGTGCATGCTCAGGCACGATATCAGTGCTTGATCAGCCACGTGATCACTGACGGCACAGTCACGTGATCAGCGCCTCTCAGTCACGTGATCACCGTATGATAAACACGTGATCACTGAACGACCAGCCACGTGATCACTGCATGCGCAGTCAGGTGGTCAGTTCCTGATCAGCCACGTGATCAGTGCGTGCACAGTCCCATGATCAGCGCCTGTCAGTCACTGATCACTGCGTGATAAACACGGGATCAGTGCCCACCAGCCCCGACATCAGTGCATGCCCAGTCATGTGATCAGTGCATTATAGCCACGTGATCAGTGCGTGCACAGTCCCATGATCAGCGCCTGTCAGTCACTGATCATTGCCTGAGAAACACGTGATCAGTGCATGATGAGCCATGTGATCAGTGCCTGATCAGCCACGTCATCAGTGCATGCGCAGTCATGTGATCAGTGCAGGAGAGCCACGTGATCAGTGCATGCTCAGTCACGTGATCTGTACTTGATCAGCCACGTGATCAGTGCCTGCAGAGTCATGTGAACAGGGCCTGCTGAGCTGCATGATTCCTGCCGTCTCTTCTGCATGACAATTGGCAGCTGAACAGCGTGATTCCTGTCGGCTCATCTGCTTGACAATTGCTGGCCGAGCTGCTTGATTCCTGCCAGGTCACCTGCTTGATTCATTGCGAGTTGAGCAGCATGATTGGTCACTGCTCAGCTCCATGCTTATTGCCTGCTGATTGCGTGGTTCGTGTCTGCTCAGCTCTTTGAGTATTGCCTCCTGAGGTCCCTGTTCGGGCGCCACCTGCCGGGGACCAGCCCCAGCTGATCCAGGGTATTGGAAGGAGAGATGGCCTAGGCGACTATTTATATGCTCATCAGAGACGTCAAGAATAATAATATGAGGATAGCTCAGTAGGAAAATTCGGTGGAGAAAAGAGACTGAGTAGCTTGGTTTAGGCGGGAGACCAATCAAAC
This sequence comes from Bos indicus, assembly GCF_029378745.1. Classification (NCBI taxonomy): domain Eukaryota; kingdom Metazoa; phylum Chordata; class Mammalia; order Artiodactyla; family Bovidae; genus Bos; species Bos indicus. The sequence continues at coordinate 65,809 of NW_027223733.1, read as the reverse complement.
TTCAAGACAAGAAGTTTGCACCACTTACGTAGGCCGCAGGCGCCCTCTCGAATAGCGGAAGGTGCCTCACCCTAGACACCTTCTCGAGTGGGTCTTAGCAGCCCAGGCATAATTAGTAAGCCTGGTGGGTTCCTCGATCCAGATGGAGACTCAGCTGGAAGTTAAAGTGAAGAATGACAAGGAACTTTATGAATTGCAGCTGTAAGTTAACTCTTTGACAGAGAGAGTGAGATGGTGTGGGGGGGGACAGACCCCAGTGAAATCAGAGGTGAGAGCACAAAGCAATATAGTAGGCAGACTCTGGTTTTTTTTGGGGGGAGATGCTGGAGAATATCCGTTTGGACTCCTGAGGCTCGATCCCGCATTTGCGTATGCCGAGCCTCCTTCCTCATGACCTTTGTCCAGACTGGAATGCCTCATCGGCTCCCGGCACATGATCAGTGCATGCTCAGTCACGATATCAGTGCTTGATCAGCCACGTGATCACTGACGGCACAGTCATGTGATCAGTGCATCTCAGTCACATAATCACCGTATGATAAACACGTGATCAGTGAACAAACAGCCACGTGATCACTGCATGCGCAGTCAGGTGGTCAGTTCCTGATCAGCCACGTGATCAGTGCGTGCACAGTTCCATGATCAACGCCTTTCAGTCACTGATCACTGCCTGAGAAAAACGTGGTAAGTGCCCGATCAGCCACGTCATCAGTGCATGCGCAGTCACGTGATCAGTGCATGATAGCCACGTGATCAGTGCGTGCACAGTCCCATGATCAGCGCCTGTCAGTCACTGATCACTGCCTGATAAACACGTGATCACTGCCTGATCAGCCACGTCATCAGTGCATGCGAAGTCACGTGATCAGTGCATGGTAGCCACGGGATCATTGCATGCTCAGTCTCGTGATCTGTACTTGATCAGCCACGTGATCAGTGCCTGCAGAGTCACGTGATCAGGGCCTGCTGAGCTGCGTGATTCCTGCCGGCTCATCTGCATGACAATTGCCAGCTCAGCTGCGTGATTCCTGTCGGCTCATCTGCTTGACAATTGCCAGCTGAGCTGCGTGATTCCTGCCAGGTCACCTGCTTGATTATTGCCAGTTGAGCAGCATGATACGTCACTGCTGAGCTCCATGCTTATTGCCTGCTGATTGCGTGGTTCGTGTCTGCTCAGCTCTTTGAGTATTGCCTCCTGAGGTCCCTGTTCGGGCGCCACCTGCCGGGGACCAGCCCCAGCTGATCCAGGGTATTGGAAGGAGAGATGGCCTAGGCGACTATTTATATGCTCATCAGAGACGTCAAGAATAATAATATGAGGATAGCTCAGTAGGAAAATTCGGTGGAGAAAAGAGACTGAGTAGCTTGGTTTACGCGGGAGACCAATCAAACTTCAAGACAAGAAGTTTGCACCACTTACGTAGGCCGCAGGCGCCCTCTCGAATAGCGGAAGGTGCCTCACCCTAGACACCTTCTCGAGTGGGTCTTAGCAGCCCAGGCATAATTAGTAAGCCTGGTGGGTTCCTCGATCCAGATGGAGACTCAGCTGGATGTTAAAGGGAAGAATGACAAGGAACTTTATGAATTGGAGCTGTAAGTTAACTCTTTGACAGAGAGAGCGAGATGGTGGGGGGGGGGACAGACCCCAGTGAAATCAGAGGTGAGAGCACAAAGCAATATAGTAGGCAGACTCTGGTTTTTTGGGGGGGAGATGCTGGAGAATATCCGGGTGGACTCCTGAGGCTCGATCCCGCATTTGCGTATGCCGAGCCTCCTTCCTCATGACCTTTGTCCAGAGTGGAATGCCTCACCGGCTCCGGCACATGATCAGTGCATGCTCAGTCACGATATCAGTGCTTGATCAGCCACGTGATCACTGACGGCGCAGTCACGTGATCAGCGCCTCTCAGTCACATGATCACCGTATGATAAACACGTGATCAGTGAACAAACAGCCACGTGATCACTGCATGCGCAGTCAGGTGGTCAGTTCCTGATCAGCCACGTGATCAGTGTGTGCACAGTTCCATGATCAGCGCCTTTCAGTCACTGATCACTGCCTGAGAAAAACGTGGATAAGTGCCCGATCAGCCACGTCATCAGTGCATGCGCAGTCACGTGATCAGTGCATGATAGCCACGTGATCAGTGCGTGCACAGTCCCATGATCAGCGCCTGTCAGTCACTGATCACTGCCTGATAAACACGTGATCACTGCCTGATCAGCCACGTCATCAGTGCATGCGAAGTCACGTGATCAGTGCATGGTAGCCACGGGATCATTGCATGCTCAGTCACGTGATCTGTACTTGATCAGCCACGTGATCAGTGCCTGCAGAGTCACGTGATCAGGGCCTGCTGAGCTGCGTGATTCCTGCCGGCTCATCTGCATGACAATTGCCAGCTCAGCTGCGTGATTCCTGTCGGCTCATCTGCTTGACAATTGCCAGCTGAGCTGCGTGATTCCTGCCAGGTCACCTGCTTGATTATTGCCAGTTGAGCAGCATGATACGTCACTGCTGAGCTCCATGCTTATTGCCTGCTGATTGCGTGGTTCGTGTCTGCTCAGCTCTTTGAGTATTGCCTCCTGAGGTCCCTGTTCGGGCGCCACCTGCTGGGGACCAGCCCCAGCTGATCCAGGGTATTCGAAGGAGAGATGGCCTAGGCGACTATTTATATGCTAATCAGAGATGTCAAGAATAATAATATTAGGATAGCTCAGTAGGAAAATTCGGTGGAGAAAAGAGACTGAGTAGCTTGGTTTACGCGGGAGACCAATCAAACTTCAAGACAAGAAGTTTGCACCACTTACGTAGGCCGCAGGCGCCCTCTCGAATAGCGGAAGGTGCCTCACCCTAGACACCTTCTCGAGTGGGTCTTAGCAGCCCAGGCATAATTAGTAAGCGTGGTAGGTTCCTTGGTCCAGATGGAGACTCAGCTGGAAGTTAAAGGGAAGAATGAAAAGGAACTTTATGAATTGGAGCTGCAAGTTAACTCTTTGACAGAGAGAGCGAGATGGTGGCGGGGGACAGCCCCCAGTGAAATCAGAGGTGAGAGCACAAAGCAATACAGTAGGCAGACTCTGTTTTTTTGGGGGGGAGATGCTCGAGAATATCCGGGTGGACTCCTGAGGCTCGATCCCGCATTTGCGTATGCCGAGCCTCCTTCCTCATGACCTTTGTCCAGACTGGAATGCCTCACCGGCTCCCGGCACATGATCAGTGCATGCTCAGGCACGATATCAGTGCATCAGTGAATGATCAGCCACTTGATCACTGACGGCACAGTCACGTGATCAGCGCCTCTCAGTCACGTGATCACCGTATGATAAACACGTGATCACTGAACGACCAGCCACGTGATCACTGCATGCGCAGTCAGGTGGTCAGTTCCTGATCAGCCACGTGATCAGTGCGTGCACAGTCCCATGATCAGCGCCTGTCAGTCACTGATCACTGCGTGATAAACACGGGATCAGTGCCCACCAGCCCCGACATCAGTGCATGCCCAGTCATGTGATCAGTGCATTATAGCCACGTGATCAGTGCGTGCACAGTCCCATGATCAGCGCCTGTCAGTCACTGATCATTGCCTGAGAAACACGTGATCAGTGCATGATGAGCCATGTGATCAGTGCCTGATCAGCCACGTCATCAGTGCATGCGCAGTCATGTGATCAGTGCAGGAGAGCCACGTGATCAGTGCATGCTCAGTCACGTGATCTGTACTTGATCAGCCACGTGATCAGTGCCTGCAGAGTCATGTGAACAGGGCCTGCTGAGCTGCATGATTCCTGCCGTCTCTTCTGCATGACAATTGGCAGCTGAACAGCGTGATTCCTGTCGGCTCATCTGCTTGACAATTGCTGGCCGAGCTGCTTGATTCCTGCCAGGTCACCTGCTTGATTCATTGCGAGTTGAGCAGCATGATTGGTCACTGCTCAGCTCCATGCTTATTGCCTGCTGATTGCGTGGTTCGTGTCTGCTCAGCTCTTTGAGTATTGCCTCCTGAGGTCCCTGTTCGGGCGCCACCTGCCGGGGACCAGCCCCAGCTGATCCAGGGTATTGGAAGGAGAGATGGCCTAGGCGACTATTTATATGCTCATCAGAGACGTCAAGAATAATAATATGAGGATAGCTCAGTAGGAAAATTCGGTGGAGAAAAGAGACTGAGTAGCTTGGTTTACGCGGGAGACCAATCAAACTTCAAGACAAGAAGTTTGCACCACTTACGTAGGCCGCAGGCGCCCTCTCGAATAGCGGAAGGTGCCTCACCCTAGACACCTTCTCGAGTGGGTCTTAGCAGCCCAGGCATAATTAGTAAGCGTGGTGGGTTCCGCGCTCCAGATGGAGACTCAGCTGGATGTTAAAGGGAAGAATGACAAGGAACTTTATGAATTGGAGCTGTAAGTTAACTCTTTGACAGAGAGAGCGAGATGGTGGTGGGGGACAGCCCCCAGTGAAATCAGAGGTGAGAGCACAAAGCAATACAGTAGGCAGACTCTGGTTTTCTTGGGGGGGAGATGCTGGAGAATATCCGGGTGGACTCCTGAGGCTCGATCCCGCATTTGCGTATGCCGAGCCTCCTTCCTCATGACCTTTGTCCAGAGTGGAAGGCCTCCCCGGCTCCCGGCACATGATCAGTGCATGCTCAGTCACGATATCAGTGCCTGCTCAGCCACGTGATCACTGACGGCACAGTCACGTGATCAGCGCCTGTCAGTCACTGATCACTGCCTGATAAACACGTGATCAGTGCCAGAACAGCCACGTCATCAGTGCATGCGCAGTCACGTGATCAGTGCATGATAGCCACGTGATCAGTGTGTGCACAGTCCCATGATGAGCGCCTGTCAGGCACTGATCACTGCCTAAGAAAAACGTGATCAGTGCATGAGAGCCACGTGATCAGTGCGTGCACAGTCCCATGATCAGCGCCTGTCAGTCACTGATCGTTGCCTAAGAAACACGTGATCAGTGCATGAGAGCCACGTGACCAGTGCCTGCAGAGTCAGGTGATCAGGGCCTGCTGAGCTGCGTGATGCCTGCCGGCTCATCTGCATGACAATTGCCAGCTGAGCTGCCTGATTTCTGTCGGCTCATGTGCTTGACAATTGCCAGCTGAGCTGCGTGATTCCTGTCGGCTCATCTGCTTAACAATTGCCAGCTGAGCTGCGTGATTCCTGCCAGGTCACCTGCTTGATTATTGCCAGTTGAGCAGCATGATACGTCACTGCTTAGCTCCATGCTTATTGCCTGCTGATTGCGTGGTTCGTGTCTGCTCAGCTCTTTGAGTATTGCCTCCTGAGGTCCCTGTTCGGGCGCCACCTGCCGGGGACCAGCCCCAGCTGATCCAGGGTATTGGAAGGAGAGATGGCCTAGGCGACTATTTATATGCTCATCAGAGACGTCAAGAATAATAATATGAGGATAGCTCAGTAGGAAAATTCGGTGGAGAAAAGAGACTGAGTAGCTTGGTTTAGGCGGGAGACCAATCAAACTTCAAGACAAGAAGTTTGCACCACTTACGTAGGCCGCAGGCGCCCTCTCGAATAGCGGAAGGTGCCTCACCCTAGACACCTTCTCGAGTGGGTCTTAGCAGCCCAGGCATAATTAGTAAGCCTGGTGGGTTCCTCGATCCAGATGGAGACTCAGCTGGATGTTAAAGGGAAGAATGACAAGGAACTTTATGAATTGGAGCTGTAAGTTAACTCTTTGACAGAGAGAGCGAGATGGTGGGGGGGGGACAGACCCCAGTGAAATCAGAGGTGAGAGCACAAAGCAATATAGTAGGCAGACTCTGGTTTTTTGGGGGGGGAGATGCTGGAGAATATCCGGGTGGACTCCTGAGGCTCGATCCCGCATTTGCGTATGCCGAGCCTCCTTCCTCATGACCTTTGTCCAGACTGGAATGCCTCACCGGCTCCCGGCACATGATCAGTGCATGCTCAGTCACGATATCAGTGCTTGATCAGCCACGTGATCACTGACGGCACAGTCACGTGATCAGCGCCTCTCAGTCACATGATCACCGTATGATAAACACGTGATCAGTGAACAAACAGCCACGTGATCACTGCATGCGCAGTCAGGTGGTCAGTTCCTGATCAGCCACGTGATCAGTGCGTGCACAGTTCCATGATCAGCGCCTTTCAGTCACTGATCACTGCCTGAGAAAAACGTGGTAAGTGCCCGATCAGCCACGTCATCAGTGCATGCGCAGTCACGTGATCAGTGCATGATAGCCACGTGATCAGTGCGTGCACAGTCCCATGATCAGCGCCTGTCAGTCACTGATCACTGCCTGATAAACACGTGATCACTGCCTGATCAGCCACGTCATCAGTGCATGCGAAGTCACGTGATCAGTGCATGGTAGCCACGGGATCATTGCATGCTCAGTCTCGTGATCTGTACTTGATCAGCCACGTGATCAGTGCCTGCAGAGTCACGTGATCAGGGCCTGCTGAGCTGCGTGATTCCTGCCGGCTCATCTGCTTGACAACTGCCAGCTGAGCTGCGTGATTCCTGCCAGGTCACCTGCTTGATTATTGCCAGTTGAGCAGCATGATACGTCACTGCTGAGCTCCATGCTTATTGCCTGCTGATTGCGTGGTTCGTGTCTGCTCAGCTCTTTGAGTATTGCCTCCTGAGGTCCCTGTTCGGGCGCCACCTGCCGGGGACCAGCCCCAGCTGATCCAGGGTATTCGAAGGAGAGATGGCCTAGGCGACTATTTATATGCTCATCAGAGACGTCAAGAATAATAATATGAGGATAGCTCAGTAGGAAAATTCGGTGGAGAAAAGAGACTGAGTAGCTTGGTTTACGCGGGAGACCAATCAAACTTCAAGACAAGAAGTTTGCACCACTTACGTAGGCCGCAGGCGCCCTCTCGAATAGCGGAAGGTGCCTCACCCTAGACACCTTCTCGAGTGGGTCTTAGCAGCCCAGGCATAATTAGTAAGCCTGGTGGGTTCCTCGATCCAGATGGAGACTCAGCTGGATGTTAAAGGGAAGAATGACAAGGAACTTTATGAATTGGAGCTGTAAGTTAACTCTTTGACAGAGAGAGCGAGATGGTGGTGGGGGGACAGACCCCAGTGAAATCAGAGGTGAGAGCACAAAGCAATATAGTAGGCAGACTCTGGTTTTTTGGGGGGGAGATGCTGGAGAATATCCGGGTGGACTCCTGAGGCTCGATCCCGCATTTGCGTATGCCGAGCCTCCTTCCTCATGACCTTTGTCCAGAGTGGAATGCCTCACCGGCTCCCGGCACATGATCAGTGCATGCTCAGGCACGATATCAGTGCTTGATCAGCCACGTGATCACTGACGGCACAGTCACGTGATCAGCGCCTCTCAGTCACATGATCACCGTATGATAAACACGTGATCAGTGAACAAACAGCCACGTGATCACTGCATGCGCAGTCAGGTGGTCAGTTCCTGATCAGCCACGTGATCAGTGCGTGCACAGTTCCATGATCAGCGCCTTTCAGTCACTGATCACTGCCTGAGAAAAACGTGATAAGTGCCCGATCAGCCACGTCATCAGTGCATGCGCAGTCACGTGATCAGTGCATGATAGCCACGTGATCAGTGCGTGCACAGTCCCATGATCAGCGCCTGTCAGTCACTGATCACTGCCTGATACACACGTGATCACTGCCTGATCAGCCACGTCATCAGTGCATGCGAAGTCACGTGATCAGTGCATGGTAGCCACGGGATCATTGCATGCTCAGTCACGTGATCTGTACTTGATCAGCCACGTGATCAGTGCCTGCAGAGTCACGTGATCAGGGCCTGCTGAGCTGCGTGATTCCTGCCGGCTCATCTGCATGACAATTGCCAGCTCAGCTGCGTGATTCCTGTCGGCTCATCTGCTTGACAATTGGAGCTGAGCTGCGTGATTCCTGCCAGGTCATCTGCTTGATTATTGCCAGTTGAGCAGCATGATACGTCACTGCTGAGCTCCATGCTTATTGCCTGCTGATTGCGTGGTTCGTGTCTGCTCAGCTCTTTGAGTATTGCCTCCTGAGGTCCCTGTTCGGGCGCCACCTGCTGGGGACCAGCCCCAGCTGATCCAGGGTATTCGAAGGAGAGATGGCCTAGGCGACTATTTATATGCTAATCAGAGATGTCAAGAATAATAATATTAGGATAGCTCAGTAGGAAAATTCGGTGGAGAAAAGAGACTGAGTAGCTTGGTTTACGCGGGAGACCAATCAAACTTCAAGACAAGAAGTTTGCACCACTTACGTAGGCCGCAGGCGCCCTCTCGAATAGCGGAAGGTGCCTCACCCTAGACACCTTCTGGAGTGGGTCTTAGCAGCCCAGGCATAATTAGTAAGCGTGGTAGGTTCCTTGGTCCAGATGGAGACTCAGCTGAAAGTTAAAGGGAAGAATGACAAGGAACTTTATGAATTGGAGCTGTAAGTTAACTCTTTGACAGAGAGAGCGAGATGGTGGTGGGGGACAGCCCCCAGTGAAATCAGAGGTGAGAGCACAAAGCAATACAGTAGGCAGACTCTGTTTTTTTTGGGGGGGAGATGCTGGAGAATATCCGGGTGGACTCCTGAGGCTCGATCCCGCATTTGCGTATGCCGAGCCTCCTTCCTCATGACCTTTGTCCAGAGTGGAATGCCTCACCGGCTCCCGGCACATGATCAGTGCATGCTCAGTCACGATATCAGTGCATCAGTGAATGATCAGCCACTTGATCACTGACGGCACAGTCACGTGATCAGCGCCTCTCAGTCACGTGATCACCGTATGATAAACACGTGATCACTGAACGACCAGCCACGTGATCACTGCATGCGCAGTCAGGTGGTCAGTTCCTGATCAGCCACGTGATCAGTGCGTGCACAGTCCCATGATCAGCGCCTGTCAGTCACTGATCACTGCGTGATAAACACGGGATCAGTGCCCACCAGCCCCGACATCAGTGCATGCCCAGTCATGTGATCAGTGCATTATAGCCACGTGATCAGTGCGTGCACAGTCCCATGATCAGCGCCTGTCAGTCACTGATCATTGCCTGAGAAACACGTGATCAGTGCATGATGAGCCATGTGATCAGTGCCTAATCAGCCACGTCATCAGTGCATGCGCAGTCATGTGATCAGTGCAGGAGAGCCACGTGATCAGTGCATGCTCAGTCACGTGATCTGTACTTGATCAGCCACGTGATCAGTGCCTGCAGAGTCATGTGAACAGGGCCTGCTGAGCTGCATGATTCCTGCCGTCTCTTCTGCATGACAATTGCAGCTGAACAGCGTGATTCCTGTCGGCTCATCTGCTTGACAATTGCCTGGCTGAGCTGCTTGATTCCTGCCAGGTCACCTGCTTGATTCATTGCGAGTTGAGCAGCATGATTGGTCACTGCTCAGCTCCATGCTTATTGCCTGCTGATTGCGTGGTTCGTGTCTGCTCAGCTCTTTGAGTATTGCCACCTGAGGTCCCTGTTCGGGCGCCACCTGCCGGGGACCAGCCCCAGCTGATCCAGGGTATTCGAAGGAGAGATGGCCTAGGCGACTATTTATATGCTAATCAGAGATGTCAAGAATAATAATATTAGGATAGCTCAGTAGGAAAATTCGGTGGAGAAAAGAGACTGAGTAGCTTGGTTTACGCGGGAGACCAATCAAACTTCAAGACAAGAAGTTTGCACCACTTACGTAGGCCGCAGGCGCCCTCTCGAATAGCGGAAGGTGCCTCACCCTAGACACCTTCTCGAGTGGGTCTTAGCAGCCCAGGCATAATTAGTAAGCCTGGTGGGTTCCTCGATCCAGATGGAGACTCAGCTGGATGTTAAAGGGAAGAATGACAAGGAACTTTATGAATTGGAGCTCTAAGTTAACTCTTTGACAGAGAGAGCGAGATGGTGGTGGGGGACACACCCAGTGATATCAGAGGTGAGAGCACAAAGCAATATAGTAGGCAGACTCTGGTTTTTTTGGGGGGGAGATGCTCGAGAATATCCGGGTGGACTCCTGAGGCTCGATCCCGCATTTGCGTATGCCGAGCCTCCTTCCTCATGACCTTTGTCCAGACTGGAATGCCTCACCGGCTCCCGGCACATGATCAGTGCATGCTCAGTCACGATATCAGTGCTTGATCAGCCACGTGATCACTGACGGCACAGTCACGTGATCAGCGCCTCTCAGTCACATGATCACCGTATGATAAACACGTGATCAGTGAACAAACAGCCACGTGATCACTGCATGCGCAGTCAGGTGGTCAGTTCCTGATCAGCCACGTGATCAGTGCGTGCACAGTTCCATGATCAGCGCCTTTCAGTCACTGATCACTGCCTGAGAAAAACGTGATAAGTGCCCGATCAGCCACGTCATCAGTGCATGCGCAGTCACGTGATCAGTGCATGATAGCCACGTGATCAGTGCGTGCACAGTCCCATGATCAGCGCCTGTCAGTCACTGATCACTGCCTGATAAACACGTGATCACTGCCTGATCAGCCACGTCATCAGTGCATGCGAAGTCACGTGATCAGTGCATGGTAGCCACGGGATCATTGCATGCTCAGTCACGTGATCTGTACTTGATCAGCCACGTGATCAGTGCCTGCAGAGTCACGTGATCAGGGCCTGCTGAGCTGCGTGATTCCTGCCGGCTCATCTGCATGACAATTGCCAGCTCAGCTGCGTGATTCCTGTCGGCTCATCTGCTTGACAATTGCCAGCTGAGCTGCGTGATTCCTGTCAGGTCACCTGCTTGATTATTGCCAGTTGAGCAGCATGATACGTCACTGCTGAGCTCCATGCTTATTGCCTGCTGATTGCGTGGTTCGTGTCTGCTCAGCTCTTTGAGTATTGCCTCCTGAGGTCCCTGTTCGGTCGCCACCTGCGGGGACCAGCCCCAACTGATCCAGGGTATTGGAAGGAGAGATGGCCTAGGCGACTATTTATATGCTCGTCAGAGACGTCAAGAATAATAATATGAGGATAGCTCAGTAGGAAAATTCGGTGGAGAAAAGAGACTGAGTAGCTTGGTTTACGCGGGAGACCAATCAAACTTCAAGACAAGAAGTTTGCACCACTTCTGTAGGCCGCAGGCGCCCTCTCGAATAGCGGAAGGTGCCTCACCCTAGACACCTTCTCGAGTGGGTCTTAGCAGCCCAGGCATAATTAGTAAGCCTGGTGGGTTCCTCGATCCAGATGGAGACTCAGCTGGATGTTAAAGGGAAGAATGACAAGGAACTTTATGAATTGGAGCTGTTAGTTAACACTTTGACAGAGAGAGTGAGATGGTGGGGGGGGGACAGACCCCAGTGAAATCAAGGGTGAGAGCACAAAGCAATATAGTAGGCAGACTCTGGTTTTTTTTGGGGGGGAGATGCTGGAGAATATCCGGGTGGACTCCTGAGGCTCGATCCCGCATTTGCGTATGCCGAGCCTCCTTCCTCATGACCTTTGTCCAGAGTGGAATGCCTCACCGGCTCCGGGCACATGATCAGTGCATGCTCAGTCACGATATCAGTGCTTGATCAGCCACGTGATCACTGACGGCACAGTCACGTGATCAGCGCCTCTCAGTCACATGATCACCGTATGATAAACACGTGATCAGTGAACAAACAGCCACGTGATCACTGCATGCGCAGTCAGGTGGTCAGTTCCTGATCAGCCACGTGATCAGTGCGTGCACAGTCCCATGATCAGCGCCTGTCAGTCACTGATCACTGCCTGATAAATACGGGATCAGTGCCCATCAGCCACGTCATCAGTGCATGCTCTTTCAAGTGATCTGTGCATGATAGCCACGTGACCAGTGCATGCTCAGTCACCTGATCTATTCTTGATCAGCCACGTGATCAGTGCCTGCAGAGTCACGTGATCAGGGCCTGCTGAGCTGCGTGATTCCTGCCGGCTCATCTGAATGACAATTGCCAGCTTTACTGCGTGATTCCTGTCGCCCGATCAGCTTGACAATTGCCAGCTGAGCTGCGTGATTCCTGCCAGGTCACCTGCTTGATTATTGCCAGTTGAGCAGCATGAGTCGTCACTGCTGAGCTCCATGCTTATTGCCTGCTGATTGCGTGGTTCGTGTCTGCTCAGCTCTTTGAGTATTGCCTCCTGAGGTCCCTGTTCGGGCGCCACCTGCCGGGGACCAGCCCCAGCTGATCCAGGGTATTCGAAGGAGAGATGGCCTAGGCGACTATTTATATGCTAATCAGAGATGTCAAGAATAATAGTATGAGGATAGGTCAGTAGGAAAATTCGGTGGAGAAAAGAGACTGAGTAGCTTGGTTTATGCGGGAGACCAATCAAACTTCAAGACAAGAAGTTTGCACCACTTCCGTAGGCCGCAGGCGCCCTCTCGAATAGCGGAAGGTGCCTCACCCTAGACACCTTCTCGAGTGGGCCTTAGCAGCCCAGGCATAATTAGTAAGCGTGGTGGGTTCCGCGCTCCAGATGGAGACTCAGCTGGAAGTTAAAGGGAAGAATGACAAGGAACTTTATGAATTGGAGCTGTAAGTTAACTCTTTGACAGAGAGAGCGAGATGGTGGTGGAGGACAGCCCCCAGTGAAATCAGAGGTGAGAGCACAAAGCAATAAAGTAGGCAAACTCTGGTTTTTCTGGGGGGGAGATGCTGGAGAATATCCGGGTGGACTCCTGAGGCTCGATCCCGCATTTGCGTATGCCGAGCCTCCTTCCTCATGACCTTAGTCCAGAGTGGAATGCCTCACCGGCTCCCGGCACATGAGCAGTGCATGCTCAGTCACGATATCGGTGCTTGATGAGCCACGTGATCAGTGCGTGCACAGTCCCGTGATCAGCACCTCTCAGTCACTGATCACTGCCTGATAAACACGTGATCAGTGCCAGAACAGCCACGTCATCAGTGCATGCGCAGTCACGTGATCAGTGCATGATAGCCACGTGATCAGTGTGTGCACAGTCCCATGATGAGCGCCTGTCAGGCACTGATCACTGCCTAAGAAAAACGTGATCAGTGCATGAGAGCCACGTGATCAGTGCGTGCACAGTCCCATGATCAGCGCCTGTCAGTCACTGATCGTTGCCTAAGAACACGTGATCAGTGCATGAGAGCCACGTGATCAGTGCCTGCAGAGTCACGTGATCAGGGCCTGCTGAGCTGCGTGATGCCTGCCGGCTCATCTGCATGACAATTGCCAGCTGAGCTGCGTGATTCCTGTCGGCTCATCTGCTTAACAATTGCCAGCTGAGCTGCGTGATTCCTGCCTGGTCACCTGCTTGATTATTGCCAGTTGAGCAGCATGAGTCGTCACTGCTGAGCTCCATGCTTATTGCCTGCTGATTGCGTGGTTCGTGTCTGCTCAGCTCTTTGAGTATTGCCTCCTGAGGTCCCTGTTTGGGCGCCACCTTCCGGGGACCAGCCCCAGCTGATCCAGGGTATTCGAAGGAGAGATGGCCTAGGCGACTATTTATATGCTCATCAGAGACGTCACGAATAATAATATGAGGATAGCTCAGTAGGAAAATTCGGTGGAGAAAAGAGACTGAGTAGCTTGGTTTACGCGGGAGACCAATCAAACTTCAAGACAAGAAGTTTGCACCACTTACGTAGGCCGCAGGCGCCCTCTCGAATAGCGGAAGGTGCCTCACCCTAGACACCTTCTCGAGTGGGTCTTAGCAGCCCAGGCATAATTAGTAAGCCTGGTGGGTTCCTCGATCCAGATGGAGACTCAGCTGGATGTTAAAGGGAAGAATGACAAGGAACTTTATGAATTGGAGCTGTAAGTTAACTCTTTGACAGAGAGAGCGAGATGGTGTGGGGGGGGACAGACCCCAGTGAAATCAGAGGTGAGAGCACAAAGCAATATAGTAGGCAGACTCTGTTTTTTTTGGGGGGGAGATGCTGGAGAATATCCGGGTGGACTCCTGAGGCTCGATCCCGCATTTGCGTATGCCGAGCCTCCTACCTCATGACCTTTGTCCAGACTGGAATGCCTCACCGGCTCCCGGCACATGATCAGTGCATGCTTAGGCACGATATCAGTGCTTGATCAGCCACGTGATCACTGACGGCACCGTCACGTGATCAGCGCCTCTCAGTCACATGATCACCGTATGATAAACACGTGATCAGTGAACAAACAGCCACGTGATCACTGCATGCGCAGTCAGGTGGTCAGTTCCTGATCAGCCACGTGATCAGTGCGTGCACAGTTCCATGATCAGCGCCTTTCAGTCACTGATCACTGCCTGAGAAAAACGTGATAAGTGCCCGATCAGCCATGTCATCAGTGCATGCGCAGTCACGTGATCAGTGCATGAGAGCCACGTGATCAGTGCGTGCACAGTCCCATGATCAGCGCCTGTCAGTCACTGATCACTGCCTGATAAACACGTGATCACTGCCTGATCAGCCACGTCATCAGTGCATGCGAAGTCACGGGATCAGTGCATGGTAGCCACGGGATCATTGCATGCTCAGTCCCGTGAACTGTACTTGATCAGCCACGTGATCAGTGCCTGCAGAGTCACGTGATCAGGGCCTGCTGAGCTGCGTGATTCCTGCCGGCTCATCTGCATGACAATTGCCAGCTCAGCTGCGTGATTCCTGTCGGCTCATCTGCTTGACAATTGCCAGCTGAGCTGCGTGATTCCTGCCAGGTCACCTGCTTGATTATTGCCAGTTGAGCAGCATGATACGTCACTGCTGAGCTCCATGCTTATTGCCTGCTGATTGCCTGGTTCGTGTCTGCTCAGCTCTTTGAGTATTGCCTCCTGAGGTCCCTGTTCGGGCGCCACCTGCTGGGGACCAGCCCCAGCTGATCCAGGGTATTCGAAGGAGAGATGGCCTAGGCGACTATTTATATGCTAATCAGAGATGTCAAGAATAATAATATTAGGATAGCTCAGTAGGAAAATTCGGTGGAGAAAAGAGACTGAGTAGCTTGGTTTACGCGGGAGACCAATCAAACTTCAAGAGAAGAAGTTTGCACCACTTACGTAGGCCGCAGGCGCCCTCTCGAATAGCGGAAGGTGCCTCACCCTAGACACCTTCTCGAGTGGGTCTTAGCAGCCCAGGCATAATTAGTAAGCGTGGTAGGTTCCTTGGTCCAGATGGAGACTCAGCTGGAAGTTAAAGGGAAGAATGACAAGGAACTTTATGAATTGGAGCTGTAAGTTAACTCTTTGACAGAGAGAGCGAGATGGTGGTGGGGGACAGCCCCCAGTGAAATCAGAGGTGAGAGCACAAAGCAATACAGTAGGCAGACTCTGTTTTTTTTGGGGGGGAGATGCTCGGGAATATCCGGGTGGACTCCTGAGGCTCGATCCCGCATTTGCGTTTGCCGGGCCTCCTTCCTCATGACCTTTGTCCAGAGTGGAATGCCTCACCGGCTCCCGGCACATGATCAGTGCATGCTCAGGCACGATATCAGTGCATCAGTGAATGATCAGCCACTTGATCACTGACGGCACATTCACGTGATCAGCGCCTCTCAGTCACGTGATCACCGTATGATAAACACGTGATCACTGAACGGCCAGCCACGTGATCACTGCATGCGCAGTCAGGTGGTCAGTTCCTGATCAGCCACGTGATCAGTGCGTGCACAGTCCCATGATCAGCGCCTGTCAGTCACTGATCACTGCGTGATAAACACGGGATCAGTGCCCACCAGCCCCGACATCAGTGCATGCCCAGTCATGTGATCAGTGCATTATAGCCGCGTGATCAGTGCGTGCACAGTCCCATGATCAGCGCCTGTCAGTCACTGATCATTGCCTGAGAAACACGTGATCAGTGCATGATGAGCCATGTGATCAGTGCCTAATCAGCCACGTCATCAGTGCATGCGCAGTCATGTGATCAGTGCAGGAGAGCCACGTGATCAGTGCATGCTCAGTCACGTGATCTGTACTTGATCAGCCACGTGATCAGTGCCTGCAGAGTCATGTGAACAGGGCCTGCTGAGCTGCATGATTCCTGCCGTCTCTTCTGCATGACAATTGGCAGCTGAACAGCGTGATTCCTGTCGGCTCATCTGCTTGACAATTGCTGGCCGAGCTGCTTGATTCCTGCCAGGTCACCTGCTTGATTCATTGCGAGTTGAGCAGCATGATTGGTCACTGCTCAGCTCCATGCTTATTGCCTGCTGATTGCGTGGTTCGTGTCTGCTCAGCTCTTTGAGTATTGCCACCTGAGGTCCCTGTTCGGGCGCCACCTGCCGGGGACCAGCCCCAGCTGATCCAGGGTATTCGAAGGAGAGATGGCCTAGGCGACTATTTATATGCTAATCAGAGATGTCAAGAATAATAATATTAGGATAGCTCAGTAGGAAAATTCGGTGGAGAAAAGAGACTGAGTAGCTTGGTTTACGCGGGAGACCAATCAAACTTCAAGACAAGAAGTTTGCACCACTTCCGTAGGCCGCAGGCGCCCTCTCGAATAGCGGAAGGTGCCTCACCCTAGACACCTTCTCGAGTGGGTCTTAGCAGCCCAGGCATAATTAGTAAGCCTGGTGGGTTCCTCGATCCAGATGGAGACTCAGCTGGATGTTAAAGGGAAGAATGACAAGGAACTTTATGAATTGGAGCTGTAAGTTAACTCTTTGACAGAGAGAGCGAGATGGTGGGGGGGGGACAGATCCCAGTGAAATCAGAGGTGAGAGCACAAAGCAATATAATAGGCAGACTCTGTTTTTTTGGGGGGCGAGATGCTGGAGAATATCCGGGTGGACTCCTGAGGCTCGATCCCGCATTTGCGTATGCCGAGCCTCCTTCCTCATGACCTTTGTCCAGACTGGAATGCCTCACCGGCTCCCGGCACATGATCAGTGCATGCTTAGGCACGATATCAGTGCTTGATCAGCCACGTGATCACTGACGGCACAGTCACGTGATCAGCGCCTCTCAGTCACATGATCACCGTATGATAAACACGTGATCAGTGAACAAACAGCCACGTGATCACTGCATGCGCAGTCAGGTGGTCAGTTCCTGATCAGCCACGTGATCAGTGCGTGCACAGTTCCATGATCAGCGCCTTTCAGTCACTGATCACTGCCTGAGAAAAACGTGATAAGTGCCCGATCAGCCATGTCATCAGTGCATGCGCAGTCACGTGATCAGTGCATGATAGCCACGTGATCAGTGCGTGCACAGTCCCATGATCAGTGCCTGTCAGTCACTGATCACTGCCTGATAAACACGTGATCACTGCCTGATCAGCCACGTCATCAGTGCATGCGAAGTCACGGGATCAGTGCATGGTAGCCACGGGATCATTGCATGCTCAGTCACGTGATCTGTACTTGATCAGCCACGTGATCAGTGCCTGCAGAGTCACGTGATCAGCGCCTGTCAGTCACTGATCACTGCCTGATAAATACGGGATCAGTGCCCATCAGCCACGTCATCAGTGCATGCTCTTTCAAGTGATCTGTGCATGATAGCCACGTGACCAGTGCATGCTCAGTCACCTGATCTATTCTTGATCAGCCACGTGATCAGTGCCTGCAGAGTCACGTGATCAGGGCCTGCTGAGCTGCGTGATTCCTGCCGGCTCATCTGAATGACAATTGCCAGCTTTACTGCGTGATTCCTGTCGCCCGATCAGCTTGACAATTGCCAGCTGAGCTGCGTGATTCCTGCCAGGTCACCTGCTTGATTATTGCCAGTTGAGCAGCATGAGTCGTCACTGCTGAGCTCCATGCTTATTGCCTGCTGATTGCGTGGTTCGTGTCTGCTCAGCTCTTTGAGTATTGCCTCCTGAGGTCCCTGTTCGGGCGCCACCTGCCGGGGACCAGCCCCAGCTGATCCAGGGTATTCGAAGGAGAGATGGCCTAGGCGACTATTTATATGCTAATCAGAGATGTCAAGAATAATAGTATGAGGATAGGTCAGTAGGAAAATTCGGTGGAGAAAAGAGACTGAGTAGCTTGGTTTACGCGGGAGACCAATCAAACTTCAAGACAAGAAGTTTGCACCAGTTACGTAGGCCGCAGGCGACCTCTCGAATAGCGGAAGGTGCCTCACCCTAGACACCTTCTCGAGTGGGTCTTAGCAGCCCAGGCATAATTAGTAAGCGTGGTAGGTTCCTTGGTCCAGATGGAGACTCAGCTGGAAGTTAAAGGGAAGAATGACAAGGAACTTTATGAATTGGAGCTGTAAGTTAACTCTTTGACAGAGAGAGCGAGATGGTGGTGGGGGACAGCCCCCAGTGAAATCAGAGGTGAGAGCACAAAGCAACACAGTAGGCAGACTCTGTTTTTTTTTGGGGGGGAGATGCTCGGGAATATCCGGGTGGACTCCTGAGGCTCGATCCCGCATTTGCGTATGCTGAGCCTCCTTCCTCATGACCTTAGTCCAGAGTGGAATGCCTCACCGGCTCCCGGCACATGAGCAGTGCATGCTCAGTCACGATATCGGTGCTTGATCAGACACGTGATCAGTGCGTGCACAGTCCCGTGATCAGCACCTCTCAGTCACTGATCACTGCCTGATAAACACGTGATCAGTGCCAGAACAGCCACGTCATCAGTGCATGCGCAGTCACGTGGTCAGTGCATGATAGCCACGTGATCAGTGTGTGCACAGTCCCATGATGAGCGCCTGTCAGGCACTGATCACTGCCTAAGAAAAACGTGATCAGTGCATGAGAGCCACGTGATCAGTTCGTGCACAGTCCCATGATCAGCGCCTGTCAGTCACTGATCGTTGCCTAAGAAACACGTGATCAGTGCATGAGAGCCACGTGATCAGTGCCTGCAGAGTCACGTGATCAGGGCCTGCTGAGCTGCGTGATGCCTGCCGGCTCATCTGCATGACAATTGCCAGCTGAGCTGCCTGATTCCTGTCGGCTCATGTGCTTGACAATTGCCAGCTGAGCTGCGTGATTCCTGTCGGCTCATCTGCTTAACAATTGCCAGCTGAGCTGCGTGATTCCTGCCAGGTCACCTGCTTGATTATTGCCAGTTGAGCAGCATGATTCGTCACTGCTGAGCTCCATGCTTATTGCCTGCTGATTGCGTGGTTCGTGTCTGCTCAGCTCTTTGAGTATTGCCTCCTGAGGTCCCTGTTCGGGCGCCACCTGCCGGGGACCAGCCCCAGCTGATCCAGGGTATTGGAAGGAGAGATGGCCTAGGCGACTATTTATATGCTCATCAGAGACGTCAAGAATAATAATATGAGGATAGCTCAGTAGGAAAATTCGGTGGAGAAAAGAGACTGAGTAGCTTGGTTTACGCGGGAGACCAATCAAACTTCAAGACAAGAAGTTTGCACCACTTCCGTAGGCCGCAGGCGCCCTCTCGAATAGCGGAAGGTGCCTCACCCTAGACACCTTCTCGAGTGGGTCTTAGCAGCCCAGGCATAATTAGTAAGCCTGGTGGGTTCCTCGATCCAGATGGAGACTCAGCTGGATGTTAAAGGGAAGAATGACAAGGAACTTTATGAATTGGAGCTGTAAGTTAACTCTTTGACAGAGAGAGCGAGATGGTGGGGGGGGGACAGATCCCAGTGAAATCAGAGGTGAGAGCACAAAGCAATATAATAGGCAGACTCTGTTTTTTTGGGGGGCGAGATGCTGGAGAATATCCGGGTGGACTCCTGAGGCTCGATCCCGCATTTGTGTATGCCGAGCCTCCTTCCTCATGACCTTTGTCCAGACTGGAATGCCTCACCGGCTCCCGGCACATGATCAGTGCATGCTTAGGCACGATATCAGTGCTTGATCAGCCACGTGATCACTGACGGCACAGTCACGTGATCAGCGCCTCTCAGTCACATGATCACCGTATGATAAACACGTGATCAGTGAACAAACAGCCACGTGATCACTGCATGCGCAGTCAGGTGGTCAGTTCCTGATCAGCCACGTGATCAGTGCGTGCACAGTTCCATGATCAGCGCCTTTCAGTCACTGATCACTGCCTGAGAAAAAGGTGATAAGTGCCCGATCAGCCATGTCATCAGTGCATGCGCAGTCACGTGATCAGTGCATGATAGCCACGTGATCAGTGCGTGCACAGTCCCATGATCAGTGCCTGTCAGTCACTGATCACTGCCTGATAAACACGTGATCACTGCCTGATCAGCCACGTCATCAGTGCATGCGAAGTCACGGGATCAGTGCATGGTAGCCACGGGAACATTGCATGCTCAGTCACGTGATCTGTACTTGATCAGCCACGTGATCAGTGCCTGCAGAGTCACGTGATCAGGGCCTGCTGAGCTGCGTGATTCCTGCCGGCTCATCTGCATGACAATTGCCAGCTCAGCTGCGTGATTCCTGTCGGCTCATCTGCTTGACAATTGCCAGCTGAGCTGCGTGATTCCTGTCAGGTCACCTGCTTGATTATTGCCAGTTGAGCAGCATGATACGTCACTGCTGAGCTCCATGCTTATTGCCTGCTGATTGCGTGGTTCGTGTCTGCTCAGCTCTTTGAGTATTGCCTCCTGAGGTCCCTGTTCGGGCGCCACCTGCCGGGGACCAGCCCCAGCTGATCCAGGGTATTGGAAGGAGAGATGGCCTAGGCGACTATTTATATGCTCGTCAGAGACGTCAAGAATAATAATATGAGGATAGCTCAGTAGGAAAATTCGGTGGAGAAAAGAGACTGAGTAGCTTGGTTTACGCGGGAGACCAATCAAACTTCAAGACAAGAAGTTTGCACCACTTCTGTAGGCCGCAGGCGCCCTCTCGAATAGCGGAAGGTGCCTCACCCTAGACACCTTCTCGAGTGGGTCTTAGCAGCCCAGGCATAATTAGTAAGCCTGGTGGGTTCCTCGATCCAGATGGAGACTCAGCTGGATGTTAAAGGGAAGAATGACAAGGAACTTTATGAATTGGAGCTGTTAGTTAACACTTTGACAGAGAGAGTGAGATGGTGGGGGGGGGACAGACCCCAGTGAAATCAAGGGTGAGAGCACAAAGCAATATAGTAGGCAGACTCTGGTTTTTTTTGGGGGGGAGATGCTGGAGAATATCCGGGTGGACTCCTGAGGCTCGATCCCGCATTTGCGTATGCCGAGCCTCCTTCCTCATGACCTTTGTCCAGAGTGGAATGCCTCACCGGCTCCGGGCACATGATCAGTGCATGCTCAGTCACGATATCAGTGCTTGATCAGCCACGTGATCACTGACGGCACAGTCACGTGATCAGCGCCTCTCAGTCACATGATCACCGTATGATAAACACGTGATCAGTGAACAAACAGCCACGTGATCACTGCATGCGCAGTCAGGTGGTCAGTTCCTGATCAGCCACGTGATCAGTGCGTGCACAGTCCCATGATCAGCGCCTGTCAGTCACTGATCACTGCCTGATAAATACGGGATCAGTGCCCATCAGCCACGTCATCAGTGCATGCTCTTTCAAGTGATCTGTGCATGATAGCCACGTGACCAGTGCATGCTCAGTCACCTGATCTATTCTTGATCAGCCACGTGATCAGTGCCTGCAGAGTCACGTGATCAGGGCCTGCTGAGCTGCGTGATTCCTGCCGGCTCATCTGAATGACAATTGCCAGCTTTACTGCGTGATTCCTGTCGCCCGATCAGCTTGACAATTGCCAGCTGAGCTGCGTGATTCCTGCCAGGTCACCTGCTTGATTATTGCCAGTTGAGCAGCATGAGTCGTCACTGCTGAGCTCCATGCTTATTGCCTGCTGATTGCGTGGTTCGTGTCTGCTCAGCTCTTTGAGTATTGCCTCCTGAGGTCCCTGTTCGGGCGCCACCTGCCGGGGACCAGCCCCAGCTGATCCAGGGTATTGGAAGGAGAGATGGCCTAGGCGACTATTTATATGCTCATCAGAGACGTCAAGAATAATAATATGAGGATAGCTCAGTAGGAAAATTCGGTGGAGAAAAGAGACTGAGTAGCTTGGTTTACGCGGGAGACCAATCAAACTTCAAGACAAGAAGTTTGCACCACTTCCGTAGGCCGCAGGCGCCCTCTCGAATAGCGGAAGGTGCCTCACCCTAGACACCTTCTCGAGTGGGTCTTAGCAGCCCAGGCATAATTAGTAAGCCTGGTGGGTTCCTCGATCCAGATGGAGACTCAGCTGGATGTTAAAGGGAAGAATGACAAGGAACTTTATGAATTGGAGCTGTAAGTTAACTCTTTGACAGAGAGAGCGAGATGGTGGGGGGGGGACAGATCCCAGTGAAATCAGAGGTGAGAGCACAAAGCAATATAATAGGCAGACTCTGTTTTTTTGGGGGGCGAGATGCTGGAGAATATCCGGGTGGACTCCTGAGGCTCGATCCCGCATTTGCGTATGCCGAGCCTCCTTCCTCATGACCTTTGTCCAGACTGGAATGCCTCACCGGCTCCCGGCACATGATCAGTGCATGCTTAGGCACGATATCAGTGCTTGATCAGCCACGTGATCACTGACGGCACAGTCACGTGATCAGCGCCTCTCAGTCACATGATCACCGTATGATAAACACGTGATCAGTGAACAAACAGCCACGTGATCACTGCATGCGCAGTCAGGTGGTCAGTTCCTGATCAGCCACGTGATCAGTGCGTGCACAGTTCCATGATCAGCGCCTTTCAGTCACTGATCACTGCCTGAGAAAAAGGTGATAAGTGCCCGATCAGCCATGTCATCAGTGCATGCGCAGTCACGTGATCAGTGCATGATAGCCACGTGATCAGTGCGTGCACAGTCCCATGATCAGTGCCTGTCAGTCACTGATCACTGCCTGATAAACACGTGATCACTGCCTGATCAGCCACGTCATCAGTGCATGCGAAGTCACGGGATCAGTGCATGGTAGCCACGTGATCAGTGCATGCTCAGTCACGTGATCTGTACTTGATCAGCCACGTGATCAGTGCCTGCAGAGTCACGTGATCAGGGCCTGCTGAGCTGCGTGATTCCTGCCGGCTCATCTGCATGACAATTGCCAGCTCAGCTGCGTGATTCCTGTCGGCTCATCTGCTTGACAATTGCCAGCTGAGCTGCGTGATTCCTGTCAGGTCACCTGCTTGATTATTGCCAGTTGAGCAGCATGATACGTCACTGCTGAGCTCCATGCTTATTGCCTGCTGATTGCGTGGTTCGTGTCTGCTCAGCTCTTTGAGTATTGCCTCCTGAGGTCCCTGTTCGGGCGCCACCTGCTGGGGACCAGCCCCAGCTGATCCAGGGTATTGGAAGGAGAGATGGCCTAGGCGACTATTTATATGCTCGTCAGAGACGTCAAGAATAATAATATGAGGATAGCTCAGTAGGAAAATTCGGTGGAGAAAAGAGACTGAGTAGCTTGGTTTACGCGGGAGACCAATCAAACTTCAAGACAAGAAGTTTGCACCACTTCTGTAGGCCGCAGGCGCCCTCTCGAATAGCGGAAGGTGCCTCACCCTAGACACCTTCTCGAGTGGGTCTTAGCAGCCCAGGCATAATTAGTAAGCCTGGTGGGTTCCTCGATCCAGATGGAGACTCAGCTGGATGTTAAAGGGAAGAATGACAAGGAACTTTATGAATTGGAGCTGTTAGTTAACACTTTGACAGAGAGAGTGAGATGGTGGGGGGGGGACAGACCCCAGTGAAATCAAGGGTGAGAGCACAAAGCAATATAGTAGGCAGACTCTGGTTTTTTTTGGGGGGGAGATGCTGGAGAATATCCGGGTGGACTCCTGAGGCTCGATCCCGCATTTGCGTATGCCGAGCCTCCTTCCTCATGACCTTTGTCCAGAGTGGAATGCCTCACCGGCTCCGGGCACATGATCAGTGCATGCTCAGTCACGATATCAGTGCTTGATCAGCCACGTGATCACTGACGGCACAGTCACGTGATCAGCGCCTCTCAGTCACATGATCACCGTATGATAAACACGTGATCAGTGAACAAACAGCCACGTGATCACTGCATGCGCAGTCAGGTGGTCAGTTCCTGATCAGCCACGTGATCAGTGCGTGCACAGTCCCATGATCAGCGCCTGTCAGTCACTGATCACTGCCTGATAAATACGGGATCAGTGCCCATCAGCCACGTCATCAGTGCATGCTCTTTCAAGTGATCTGTGCATGATAGCCACGTGACCAGTGCATGCTCAGTCACCTGATCTATTCTTGATCAGCCACGTGATCAGTGCCTGCAGAGTCACGTGATCAGGGCCTGCTGAGCTGCGTGATTCCTGCCGGCTCATCTGAATGACAATTGCCAGCTTTACTGCGTGATTCCTGTCGCCCGATCAGCTTGACAATTGCCAGCTGAGCTGCGTGATTCCTGCCAGGTCACCTGCTTGATTATTGCCAGTTGAGCAGCATGAGTCGTCACTGCTGAGCTCCATGCTTATTGCCTGCTGATTGCGTGGTTCGTGTCTGCTCAGCTCTTTGAGTATTGCCTCCTGAGGTCCCTGTTCGGGCGCCACCTGCCGGGGACCAGCCCCAGCTGATCCAGGGTATTCGAAGGAGAGATGGCCTAGGCGACTATTTATATGCTAATCAGAGATGTCAAGAATAATAGTATGAGGATAGGTCAGTAGGAAAATTCGGTGGAGAAAAGAGACTGAGTAGCTTGGTTTATGCGGGAGACCAATCAAACTTCAAGACAAGAAGTTTGCACCACTTCCGTAGGCCGCAGGCGCCCTCTCGAATAGCGAAAGGTGCCTCACCCTAGACACCTTCTCGAGTGGGTCTTAGCAGCCCAGGCATTATTAGTAAGCGTGGTGGGTTCCGCGCTCCAGATGGAGACTCAGCTGGAAGTTAAAGGGAAGAATGACAAGGAACTTTATGAATTGGAGCTGTAAGTTAACTCTTTGACAGAGAGAGCGAGATGGTGGTGGAGGACAGCCCGCAGTGAAATCAGAGGTGAGAGCACAAAGCAATAAAGTAGGCAAACTCTGGTTTTTCTGGGGGGGGAGATGCTGGAGAATATCCGGGTGGACTCCTGAGGCTCGATCCCGCATTTTCGTATGCCGAGCCTCCTTCCTCATGACCTTAGTCCAGAGTGGAATGCCTCACCGGCTCCCGGCACATGAGCAGTGCATGCTCAGTCACGATATCGGTGCTTGATGAGCCACGTGATCAGTGCGTGCACAGTCCCGTGATCAGCACCTCTCAGTCACTGATCACTGCCTGATAAACACGTGATCAGTGCCAGAACAGCCACGTCATCAGTGCATGCGCAGTCACGTGATTAGTGCATGATAGCCACGTGATCAGTGTGTGCACAGTCCCATGATGAGCGCCTGTCAGGCACTGATCACTGCCTAAGAAAAACGTGATCAGTGCATGAGAGCCACGTGATCAGTGCGTGCACAGTCCCATGATCAGCGCCTGTCAGTCACTGATCGTTGCCTAAGAACACGTGATCAGTGCATGAGAGCCACGTGATCAGTGCCTGCAGAGTCACGTGATCAGGGCCTGCTGAGCTGCGTGATGCCTGCCGGCTCATCTGCATGACAATTGCCAGCTGAGCTGCGTGATTCCTGTCGGCTCATCTGCTTAACAATTGCCAGCTGAGCTGCGTGATTCCTGCCTGGTCACCTGCTTGATTATTGCCAGTTGAGCAGCATGAGTCGTCACTGCTGAGCTCCATGCTTATTGCCTGCTGATTGCGTGGTTCGTGTCTGCTCAGCTCTTTGAGTATTGCCTCCTGAGGTCCCTGTTTGGGCGCCACCTTCCGGGGACCAGCCCCAGCTGATCCAGGGTATTCGAAGGAGAGATGGCCTAGGCGACTATTTATATGCTCATCAGAGACGTCACGAATAATAATATGAGGATAGCTCAGTAGGAAAATTCGGTGGAGAAAAGAGACTGAGTAGCTTGGTTTACGCGGGAGACCAATCAAACTTCAAGACAAGAAGTTTGCACCACTTACGTAGGCCGCAGGCGCCCTCTCGAATAGCGGAAGGTGCCTCACCCTAGACACCTTCTCGAGTGGGTCTTAGCAGCCCAGGCATAATTAGTAAGCCTGGTGGGTTCCTCGATCCAGATGGAGACTCAGCTGGATGTTAAAGGGAAGAATGACAAGGAACTTTATGAATTGGAGCTGTAAGTTAACTCTTTGACAGAGAGAGCGAGATGGTGTGGGGGGGGACAGACCCCAGTGAAATCAGAGGTGAGAGCACAAAGCAATATAGTAGGCAGACTCTGTTTTTTTTGGGGGGGAGATGCTGGAGAATATCCGGGTGGACTCCTGAGGCTCGATCCCGCATTTGCGTATGCCGAGCCTCCTACCTCATGACCTTTGTCCAGACTGGAATGCCTCACCGGCTCCCGGCACATGATCAGTGCATGCTTAGGCACGATATCAGTGCTTGATCAGCCACGTGATCACTGACGGCACCGTCACGTGATCAGCGCCTCTCAGTCACATGATCACCGTATGATAAACACGTGATCAGTGAACAAACAGCCACGTGATCACTGCATGCGCAGTCAGGTGGTCAGTTCCTGATCAGCCACGTGATCAGTGCGTGCACAGTTCCATGATCAGCGCCTTTCAGTCACTGATCACTGCCTGAGAAAAACGTGATAAGTGCCCGATCAGCCATGTCATCAGTGCATGCGCAGTCACGTGATCAGTGCATGAGAGCCACGTGATCAGTGCGTGCACAGTCCCATGATCAGCGCCTGTCAGTCACTGATCACTGCCTGATAAACACGTGATCACTGCCTGATCAGCCACGTCATCAGTGCATGCGAAGTCACGGGATCAGTGCATGGTAGCCACGGGATCATTGCATGCTCAGTCCCGTGAACTGTACTTGATCAGCCACGTGATCAGTGCCTGCAGAGTCACGTGATCAGGGCCTGCTGAGCTGCGTGATTCCTGCCGGCTCATCTGCATGACAATTGCCAGCTCAGCTGCGTGATTCCTGTCGGCTCATCTGCTTGACAATTGCCAGCTGAGCTGCGTGATTCCTGCCAGGTCACCTGCTTGATTATTGCCAGTTGAGCAGCATGATACGTCACTGCTGAGCTCCATGCTTATTGCCTGCTGATTGCGTGGTTCGTGTCTGCTCAGCTCTTTGAGTATTGCCTCCTGAGGTCCCTGTTCGGGCGCCACCTGCTGGGGACCAGCCCCAGCTGATCCAGGGTATTGGAAGGAGAGATGGCCTAGGCGACTATTTATATGCTAATCAGAGATGTCAAGAATAGTAATATTAGGATAGCTCAGTAGGAAAATTCGGTGGAGAAAAGAGAATGAGTAGCTTGGTTTACGCGGGAGACCAATCAAACTTCAAGACAAGAAGTTTGCACCACTTCCGTAGGCCGCAGGCGACCTCTCGAATAGCGGAAGGTGCCTCACCCTAGACACCTTCTCGAGTGGGTCTTAGCAGCCCAGGCATAATTAGTAAGCCTGGTAGGTTCCTTGGTCCAGATGGAGACTCAGCTGGAAGTTAAAGGGAAGAATGACAAGGAACTTTATGAATTGGAGCTGTAAGTTAACTCTTTGACAGAGAGAGCGAGATGGTGGTGGGGGACAGCCCCCAGTGAAATCAGAGGTGAGAGCACAAAGCAATACAGTAGGCAGACTCTGTTTTTTTGGGGGGGGAGATGCTCGGGAATATCCGGGTGGACTCCTGAGGCTCGATCCCGCATTTGCGTATGCCGAGCCTCCTTCCTCATGACCTTAGTCCAGAGTGGAATGCCTCACCGGCTCCCGGCACATGAGCAGTGCATGCTCAGTCACGATATCGGTGCTTGATCAGACACGTGATCAGTGCGTGCACAGTCCCGTGATCAGCACCTCTCAGTCACTGATCACTGCCTGATAAACACGTGATCAGTGCCAGAACAGCCACGTCATCAGTGCATGCGCAGTCACGTGATCAGTGCATGATAGCCACGTGATCAGTGTGTGCACAGTCCCATGATGAGCGCCTGTCAGGCACTGATCACTGCCTAAGAAAAACGTGATCAGTGCATGAGAGCCACGTGATCAGTGCGTGCACAGTCCCATGATCAGCGCCTGTCAGTCACTGATCGTTGCCTAAGAAACACGTGATCAGTGCATGAGAGCCACGTGATCAGTGCCTGCAGAGTCACGTGATCAGGGCCTGCTGAGCTGCGTGATGCCTGCCGGCTCATCTGTATGACAATTGCCAGCTGAGCTGCCTGATTCCTGTCGGCTCATGTGCTTGACAATTGCCAGCTGAGCTGCGTGATTCCTGTCGGCTCATCTGCTTAACAATTGCCAGCTGAGCTGCGTGATTCCTGCCTGGTCACCTGCTTGATTATTGCCAGTTGAGCAGCATGATTCGTCACTGCTGAGCTCCATGCTTATTGCCTGCTGATTGCGTGGTTCGTGTCTGCTCAGCTCTTTGAGTATTGCCTCCTGAGGTCCCTGTTCGGGCGCCACCTGCTGGGGACCAGCCCCAGCTGATCCAGGGTATTGGAAGGAGAGATGGCCTAGGCGACTATTTATATGCTAATCAGAGACGTCACGAATAATAATATGAGGATAGCTCAGTAGGAAAATTCGGTGGAGAAAAGAGACTGAGTAGCTTGGTTTACGCGGGAGACCAATCAAACTTCAAGACAAGAAGTTTGCACCACTTCCGTAGGCCGCAGGCGCCCTCTCGAATAGCGGAAGGTGCCTCACCCTAGACACCTTCTCGAGTGGGTCTTAGCAGCCCAGGCATAATTAGTAAGCCTGGTGGGTTCCTCGATCCAGATGGAGACTCAGCTGGATGTTAAAGGGAAGAATGACAAGGAACTTTATGAATTGGAGCTGTAAGTTAACTCTTTGACAGAGAGAGCGAGATGGTGGGGGTGGGGACAGACCACAGTGAAATCAGAGGTGAAAGCACAAAGCAATATAGTAGGCAGACTCTGGTTTTTTTGGGGGGGGAGATGCTGGAGAATATCCGGGTGGACTCCTGAGGCTCGATCCCGCATTTGCGTATGCCGAGCCTCCTTCCTCATGACCTTAGTCCAGACTGGAATGCCTCACCGGCTCCCGGCACATGATCAGTGCATGCTCAGTCACGATATCACTGCTTGATCAGCCACGTGATCACTGACGGCGCAGTCACGTGATCAGCGCCTCTCAGTCACATGATCACCGTATGATAAACACGTGATCAGTGAACAAACAGCCACGTGATCACTGCATGCGCAGTCAGGTGGTCAGTTCCTGATCAGCCACGTGATCAGTGTGTGCACAGTTCCATGATCAGCGCCTTTCAGTCACTGATCACTGCCTGAGAAAAACGTGATAAGTGCCCGATCAGCCACGTCATCAGTGCATGCGCAGTCACGTGATCAGTGCATGATAGCCACGTGATCAGTGCGTGCACAGTCCCATGATCAGCGCCTGTCAGTCACTGCTCAGTGCCTGATAAACACGTGATCACTGCCCGATCAGCCACGTCATCAGTGCATGCGAAGTCACGGGATCAGTGCATGGTAGCCACGGGATCATTGCATGCTCAGTCACGTGATCTGTACTTGATCAGCCACGTGATCAGTGCCTGCAGAGTCACGTGATCAGGGCCTGCTGAGCTGCGTGATTCCTGCCGGCTCATCTGCATGACAATTGCCAGCTCAGCTGCGTGATTCCTGTCGGCTCATCTGCTTGACAATTGCCAGCTGAGCTGCGTGATTCCTGCCAGGTCACCTGCTTGATTATTGCCAGTTGAGCAGCATGATACGTCACTGCTGAGCTCCATGCTTATTGCCTGCTGATTGCGTGGTTCGTGTCTGCTCAGCTCTTTGAGTATTGCCTCCTGAGGTCCCTGTTTGGGCGCCACCTGCTGGGGACCAGCCCCAGCTGATCCAGGGTATTCGAAGGAGAGATGGCCTAGGCGACTATTTATATGCTAATCAGAGATGTCAAGAATAATAATATTAGGATAGCTCAGTAGGAAAATTCGGTGGAGAAAAGAGACTGAGTAGCTTGGTTTACGCGGGAGACCAATCAAACTTCAAGACAAGAAGTTTGCACCACTTACGTAGGCCGCAGGCGCCCTCTCGAATAGCGGAAGGTGCCTCACCCTAGACACCTTCTCGAGTGGGTCTTAGCAGCCCAGGCATAATTAGTAAGCGTGGTAGGTTCCTTGGTCCAGATGGAGACTCAGCTGGAAGTTAAAGGGAAGAATGACAAGGAACTTTATGAATTGGAGCTGTAAGTTAACTCTTTGACAGAGAGAGCGAGATGGTGGTGGGGGACAGCCCCCAGTGAAATCAGAGGTGAGAGCACAAAGCAATACAGTAGGCAGACTCTGTTTTTTTTGGGGGGGAGATGCTCGGGAATATCCGGGTGGACTCCTGAGGCTCGATCCCGCATTTGCGTTTGCCGGGCCTCCTTCCTCATGACCTTTGTCCAGAGTGGAATGCCTCACCGGCTCCCGGCACATGATCAGTGCATGCTCAGGCACGATATCAGTGCATCAGTGAATGATCAGCCACTTGATCACTGACGGCACAGTCACGTGATCAGCGCCTCTCAGTCACGTGATCACCGTATGATAAACACGTGATCACTGAACGACCAGCCACGTGATCACTGCATGTGCAGTCAGGTGGTCAGTTCCTGATCAGCCACGTGATCAGTGCGTGCACAGTCCCATGATCAGCGCCTGTCAGTCACTGATCACTGCGTGATAAACACGGGATCAGTGCCCACCAGCCCCGACATCAGTGCATGCCCAGTCATGTGATCAGTGCATTATAGCCGCGTGATCAGTGCGTGCACAGTCCCATGATCAGCGCCTGTCAGTCACTGATCATTGCCTGAGAAACACGTGATCAGTGCATGATGAGCCATGTGATCAGTGCCTAATCAGCCACGTCATCAGTGCATGCGCAGTCATGTGATCAGTGCAGGAGAGCCACGTGATCAGTGCATGCTCAGTCACGTGATCTGTACTTGATCAGCCACGTGATCAGTGCCTGCAGAGTCATGTGAACAGGGCCTGCTGAGCTGCATGATTCCTGCCGTCTCTTCTGCATGACAATTGGCAGCTGAACAGCGTGATTCCTGTCAGCTCATCTGCTTGACAATTGCTGGCCGAGCTGCTTGATTCCTGCCAGGTCACCTGCTTGATTCATTGCGAGTTGAGCAGCATGATTGGTCACTGCTCAGCTCCATGCTTATTGCCTGCTGATTGCGTGGTTCGTGTCTGCTCAGCTCTTTGAGTATTGCCACCTGAGGTCCCTGTTCGGGCGCCACCTGCCGGGGACCAGCCCCAGCTGATCCAGGGTATTCGAAGGAGAGATGGCCTAGGCGACTATTTATATGCTAATCAGAGATGTCAAGAATAATAATATTAGGATAGCTCAGTAGGAAAATTCGGTGGAGAAAAGAGACTGAGTAGCTTGGTTTACGCGGGAGACCAATCAAACTTCAAGACAAGAAGTTTGCACCACTTACGTAGGCCGCAGGCGACCTCTCGAATAGCGGAAGGTGCCTCACCCTAGACACCTTCTCGAGTGGGTCTTAGCAGCCCAGGCATAATTAGTAAGCGTGGTAGGTTCCTTGGTCCAGATGGAGACTCAGCTGGAAGTTAAAGGGAAGAATGACAAGGAACTTTATGAATTGGAGCTGTAAGTTAACTCTTTGACAGAGAGAGCGAGATGGTGGTGGGGGACAGCCCCCAGTGAAATCAGAGGTGAGAGCACAAAGCAATACAGTAGGCAGACTCTGTTTTTTTTTGGGGGGGAGATGCTCGGGAATATCCGGGTGGACTCCTGAGGCTCGATCCCGCATTTGCGTATGCTGAGCCTCCTTCCTCATGACCTTAGTCCAGAGTGGAATGCCTCACCGGCTCCCGGCACATGAGCAGTGCATGCTCAGTCACGATATCGGTGCTTGATCAGACACGTGATCAGTGCGTGCACAGTCCCGTGATCAGCACCTCTCAGTCACTGATCACTGCCTGATAAACACGTGATCAGTGCCAGAACAGCCACGTCATCAGTGCATGCGCAGTCACGTGGTCAGTGCATGATAGCCACGTGATCAGTGTGTGCACAGTCCCATGATGAGCGCCTGTCAGGCACTGATCACTGCCTAAGAAAAACGTGATCAGTGCATGAGAGCCACGTGATCAGTGCGTGCACAGTCCCATGATCAGCGCCTGTCAGTCACTGATCGTTGCCTAAGAAACACGTGATCAGTGCATGAGAGCCACGTGATCAGTGCCTGCAGAGTCACGTGATCAGGGCCTGCTGAGCTGCGTGATGCCTGCCGGCTCATCTGCATGACAATTGCCAGCTGAGCTGCCTGATTCCTGTCGGCTCATGTGCTTGACAATTGCCAGCTGAGCTGCGTGATTCCTGTCAGCTCATCTGCTTAACAATTGCCAGCTGAGCTGCGTGATTCCTGCCAGGTCACCTGCTTGATTATTGCCAGTTGAGCAGCATGATTCGTCACTGCTGAGCTCCATGCTTATTGCCTGCTGATTGCGTGGTTCGTGTCTGCTCAGCTCTTTGAGTATTGCCTCCTGAGGTCCCTGTTCGGGTGCCACCTGCCGGGGACCAGCCCCAGCTGATCCAGGGTATTCGAAGGAGAGATGGCCTAGTCGACTATTTATATGCTCATCAGAGACGTCAAGAATAATAATATGAGGATAGCTCAGTAGGAAAATTCGGTGGAGAAAAGAGACTGAGTAGCTTGGTTTACGCGGGAGACCAATCAAACTTCAAGACAAGAAGTTTGCACCACTTACGTAGGCCGCAGGCGCCCTCTCGAATAGCGGAAGGTGCCTCACCCTAGACACCTTCTCGAGTGGGTCTTAGCAGCCCAGGCATAATTAGTAAGCCTGGTGGGTTCCTCGATCCAGATGGAGACTCAGCTGGATGTTAAAGGGAAGAATGACAAGGAACTTTATGAATTGGAGCTGTAAGTTAACTCTTTGACAGAGAGAGCGAGATGGTGGGGGGGGGGACAGATCCCAGTGAAATCAGAGGTGAGAGCACAAAGCAATATAATAGGCAGACTCTGTTTTTTTGGGGGGCGAGATGCTGGAGAATATCCGGGTGGACTCCTGAGGCTCGATCCCGCATTTGCGTATGCCGAGCCTCCTTCCTCATGACCTTTGTCCAGACTGGAATGCCTCACCGGCTCCCGGCACATGATCAGTGCATGCTTAGGCACGATATCAGTGCTTGATCAGCCACGTGATCACTGACGGCACAGTCACGTGATCAGCGCCTCTCAGTCACATGATCACCGTATGATAAACACGTGATCAGTGAACAAACAGCCACGTGATCACTGCATGCGCAGTCAGGTGGTCAGTTCCTGATCAGCCACGTGATCAGTGCGTGCACAGTTCCATGATCAGCGCCTTTCAGTCACTGATCACTGCCTGAGAAAAAGGTGATAAGTGCCCGATCAGCCATGTCATCAGTGCATGCGCAGTCACGTGATCAGTGCATGATAGCCACGTGATCAGTGCGTGCACAGTCCCATGATCAGTGCCTGTCAGTCACTGATCACTGCCTGATAAACACGTGATCACTGCCTGATCAGCCACGTCATCAGTGCATGCGAAGTCACGGGATCAGTGCATGGTAGCCACGGGATCATTGCATGCTCAGTCACGTGATCTGTACTTGATCAGCCACGTGATCAGTGCCTGCAGAGTCACGTGATCAGGGCCTGCTGAGCTGCGTGATTCCTGCCGGCTCATCTGCATGACAATTGCCAGCTCAGCTGCGTGATTCCTGTCGGCTCATCTGCTTGACAATTGCCAGCTGAGCTGCGTGATTCCTGTCAGGTCACCTGCTTGATTATTGCCAGTTGAGCAGCATGATACGTCACTGCTGAGCTCCATGCTTATTGCCTGCTGATTGCGTGGTTCGTGTCTGCTCAGCTCTTTGAGTATTGCCTCCTGAGGTCCCTGTTCGGGCGCCACCTGCCGGGGACCAGCCCAAGCTGATCCAGGGTATTGGAAGGAGAGATGGCCTAGGCGACTATTTATATGCTCGTCAGAGACGTCAAGAATAATAATATGAGGATAGCTCAGTAGGAAAATTCGGTGGAGAAAAGAGACTGAGTAGCTTGGTTTACGCGGGAGACCAATCAAACTTCAAGACAAGAAGTTTGCACCACTTCTGTAGGCCGCAGGCGCCCTCTCGAATAGCGGAAGGTGCCTCACCCTAGACACCTTCTCGAGTGGGTCTTAGCAGCCCAGGCATAATTAGTAAGCCTGGTGGGTTCCTCGATCCAGATGGAGACTCAGCTGGATGTTAAAGGGAAGAATGACAAGGAACTTTATGAATTGGAGCTGTTAGTTAACACTTTGACAGAGAGAGTGAGATGGTGGGGGGGGGACAGACCCCAGTGAAATCAAGGGTGAGAGCACAAAGCAATATAGTAGGCAGACTCTGGTTTTTTTTGGGGGGGAGATGCTGGAGAATATCCGGGTGGACTCCTGAGGCTCGATCCCGCATTTGC
This sequence comes from Bos indicus, assembly GCF_029378745.1. NCBI lineage: Eukaryota > Metazoa > Chordata > Mammalia > Artiodactyla > Bovidae > Bos > Bos indicus. The sequence continues at coordinate 31,475 of NW_027223733.1, read as the reverse complement.
GTATGCCGAGCCTCCTTCCTCATGACCTTTGTCCAGAGTGGAATGCCTCACCGGCTCCGGGCACATGATCAGTGCATGCTCAGTCACGATATCAGTGCTTGATCAGCCACGTGATCACTGACGGCACAGTCACGTGATCAGCGCCTCTCAGTCACATGATCACCGTATGATAAACACGTGATCAGTGAACAAACAGCCACGTGATCACTGCATGCGCAGTCAGGTGGTCAGTTCCTGATCAGCCACGTGATCAGTGCGTGCACAGTCCCATGATCAGCGCCTGTCAGTCACTGATCACTGCCTGATAAATACGGGATCAGTGCCCATCAGCCACGTCATCAGTGCATGCTCTTTCAAGTGATCTGTGCATGATAGCCACGTGACCAGTGCATGCTCAGTCACCTGATCTGTTCTTGATCAGCCACGTGATCAGTGCCTGCAGAGTCACGTGATCAGGGCCTGCTGAGCTGCGTGATTCCTGCCGGCTCATCTGAATGACAATTGCCAGCTTTACTGCGTGATTCCTGTCGCCCGATCAGCTTGACAATTGCCAGCTGAGCTGCGTGATTCCTGCCAGGTCACCTGCTTGATTATTGCCAGTTGAGCAGCATGAGTCGTCACTGCTGAGCTCCATGCTTATTGCCTGCTGATTGCGTTGTTCGTGTCTGCTCAGCTCTTTGAGTATTGCCTCCTGAGGTCCCTGTTCGGGCGCCACCTGCCGGGGACCAGCCCCAGCTGATCCAGGGTATTCGAAGGAGAGATGGCCTAGGCGACTATTTATATGCTAATCAGAGATGTCAAGAATAATAGTATGAGGATAGGTCAGTAGGAAAATTCGGTGGAGAAAAGAGACTGAGTAGCTTGGTTTATGCGGGAGACCAATCAAACTTCAAGACAAGAAGTTTGCACCACTTCCGTAGGCCGCAGGCGCCCTCTCGAATAGCGGAAGGTGCCTCACCCTAGACACCTTCTCGAGTGGGCCTTAGCAGCCCAGGCATAATTAGTAAGCGTGGTGGGTTCCGCGCTCCAGATGGAGACTCAGCTGGAAGTTAAAGGGAAGAATGACAAGGAACTTTATGAATTGGAGCTGTAAGTTAACTCTTTGACAGAGAGAGCGAGATGGTGGTGGAGGACAGCCCCCAGTGAAATCAGAGGTGAGAGCACAAAGCAATAAAGTAGGCAAACTCTGGTTTTTCTGGGGGGGAGATGCTGGAGAATATCCGGGTGGACTCCTGAGGCTCGATCCCGCATTTGCGTATGCCGAGCCTCCTTCCTCATGACCTTAGTCCAGAGTGGAATGCCTCACCGGCTCCCGGCACATGAGCAGTGCATGCTCAGTCACGATATCGGTGCTTGATCAGCCACGTGATCAGTGCGTGCACAGTCCCGTGATCAGCACCTCTCAGTCACTGATCACTGCCTGATAAACACGTGATCAGTGCCAGAACAGCCACGTCATCAGTGCATGCGCAGTCACGTGATAAGTGCATGATAGCCACGTGATCAGTGTGTGCACAGTCCCATGATGAGCGCCTGTCAGGCACTGATCACTGCCTAAGAAAAACGTGATCAGTGCATGAGAGCCACGTGATCAGTGCGTGCACAGTCCCATGATCAGCGCCTGTCAGTCACTGATCGTTGCCTAAGAAACACGTGATCAGTGCATGAGAGCCACGTGATCAGTGCCTGCAGAGTCACGTGATCAGGGCCTGCTGAGCTGCGTGATGCCTGCCGGCTCATCTGCATGACAATTGCCAGCTGAGCTGCGTGATTCCTGTCGGCTCATCTGCTTAACAATTGCCAGCTGAGCTGCGTGATTCCTGCCTGGTCACCTGCTTGATTATTGCCAGTTGAGCAGCATGAGTCGTCACTGCTGAGCTCCATGCTTATTGCCTGCTGATTGCGTGGTTCGTGTCTGCTCAGCTCTTTGAGTATTGCCTCCTGAGGTCCCTGTTTGGGCGCCACCTTCCGGGGACCAGCCCCAGCTGATCCAGGGTATTCGAAGGAGAGATGGCCTAGGCGACTATTTATATGCTCATCAGAGACGTCACGAATAATAATATGAGGATAGCTCAGTAGGAAAATTCGGTGGAGAAAAGAGACTGAGTAGCTTGGTTTACGCGGGAGACCAATCAAACTTCAAGACAAGAAGTTTGCACCACTTACGTAGGCCGCAGGCGCCCTCTCGAATAGCGGAAGGTGCCTCACCCTAGACACCTTCTCGAGTGGGTCTTAGCAGCCCAGGCATAATTAGTAAGCCTGGTGGGTTCCTCGATCCAGATGGAGACTCAGCTGGATGTTAAACGGAAGAATGACAAGGAACTTTATGAATTGGAGCTGTAAGTTAACTCTTTGACAGAGAGAGCGAGATGGTGTGGGGGGGGACAGACCCCAGTGAAATCAGAGGTGAGAGCACAAAGCAATATAGTAGGCAGACTCTGTTTTTTTTGGGGGGGAGATGCTGGAGAATATCCGGGTGGACTCCTGAGGCTCGATCCCGCATTTGCGTATGCCGAGCCTCCTACCTCATGACCTTTGTCCAGACTGGAATGCCTCACCGGCTCCCGGCACATGATCAGTGCATGCTTAGGCACGATATCAGTGCTTGATCAGCCACGTGATCACTGACGGCACCGTCACGTGATCAGCGCCTCTCAGTCACATGATCACCGTATGATAAACACGTGATCAGTGAACAAACAGCCACGTGATCACTGCATGCGCAGTCAGGTGGTCAGTTCCTGATCAGCCACGTGATCAGTGCGTGCACAGTTCCATGATCAGCGCCTTTCAGTCACTGATCACTGCCTGAGAAAAACGTGATAAGTGCCCGATCAGCCATGTCATCAGTGCATGCGCAGTCACGTGATCAGTGCATGAGAGCCACGTGATCAGTGCGTGCACAGTCCCATGATCAGCGCCTGTCAGTCACTGATCACTGCCTGATAAACACGTGATCACTGCCTGATCAGCCACGTCATCAGTGCATGCGAAGTCACGGGATCAGTGCATGGTAGCCACGGGATCATTGCATGCTCAGTCCCGTGAACTGTACTTGATCAGCCACGTGATCAGTGCCTGCAGAGTCACGTGATCAGGGCCTGCTGAGCTGCGTGATTCCTGCCGGCTCATCTGCATGACAATTGCCAGCTCAGCTGCGTGATTCCTGTCGGCTCATCTGCTTGACAATTGCCAGCTGAGCTGCGTGATTCCTGCCAGGTCACCTGCTTGATTATTGCCAGTTGAGCAGCATGATACGTCACTGCTGAGCTCCATGCTTATTGCCTGCTGATTGCGTGGTTCGTGTCTGCTCAGCTCTTTGAGTATTGCCTCCTGAGGTCCCTGTTCGGGCGCCACCTGCTGGGGACCAGCCCCAGCTGATCCAGGGTATTGGAAGGAGAGATGGCCTAGGCGACTATTTATATGCTAATCAGAGATGTCAAGAATAGTAATATTAGGATAGCTCAGTAGGAAAATTCTGTGGAGAAAAGAGACTGAGTAGCTTGGTTTACGCGGGAGACCAATCAAACTTCAAGACAAGAAGTTTGCACCACTTCCGTAGGCCGCAGGCGACCTCTCGAATAGCGGAAGGTGCCTCACCCTAGACACCTTCTCGAGTGGGTCTTAGCAGCCCAGGCATAATTAGTAAGCGTGGTAGGTTCCTTGGTCCAGATGGAGACTCAGCTGGAAGTTAAAGGGAAGAATGACAAGGAACTTTATGAATTGGAGCTGTAAGTTAACTCTTTGACAGAGAGAGCGAGATGGTGGTGGGGGACAGCCCCCAGTGAAATCAGAGGTGAGAGCACAAAGCAATACAGTAGGCAGACTCTGTGTTTTTTGGGGGGGAGATGCTCGGGAATATCCGGGTGGACTCCTGAGGCTCGATCCCCCATTTGCGTTTGCCGGGCCTCCTTCCTCATGACCTTTGTCCAGAGTGGAATGCCTCACCGGCTCCCGGCACATGATCAGTGCATGCTCAGGCACGATATCAGTGCATCAGTGAATGATCAGCCACTTGATCACTGACGGCACAGTCACGTGATCAGCGCCTCTGTCACGTGATCACTGTATGATAAACACGTGATCACTGAACGACCAGCCACGTGATCACTGCATGCGCAGTCAGGTGGTCAGTTCCTGATCAGCCACGTGATCAGTGCGTGCACAGTCCCATGATCAGCGCCTGTCAGTCACTGATCACTGCGTGATAAACACGGGATCAGTGCCCATCAGCCCCGACATCAGTGCATGCCCAGTCACGTGATCAGTGCATGATAGCCACGTGATCAGTGCGTGCACAGTCCCATGATCAGCGCCTGTCAGTCACTGATCATTGCCTGAGAAACACGTGATCAGTGCATGATGAGCCATGTGATCAGTGCCTAATCAGCCACGTCATCAGTGCATGCGCAGTCATGTGATCAGTGCAGGAGAGCCACGTGATCAGTGCATGCTCAGTCACGTGATCTGGACTTGATCAGCCACGTGATCAGTGCCTGCAGAGTCATGTGAACAGGGCCTGCTGAGCTGCATGATTCCTGCCGTCTCTTCTGCATGACAATTGGCAGCTGAACTGCGTGATTCCTGTCGGCATATCTGCTTGACAATTGCTGGCCGAGCTGCTTGATTCCTGCCAGGTCACCTGCTTGATTCATTGCGAGTTGAGCAGCATGATTGGTCACTGCTCAGCTCCATGCTTATTGCCTGCTGATTGCGTGGTTCGTGTCTGCTCAGCTCTTTGAGTATTGCCACCTGAGGTCCCTGTTCGGGCGCCACCTGCCGGGGACCAGCCCCAGCTGATCCAGGGTATTGGAAGGAGAGATGGCCTAGGCGACTATTTATATGCACATCAGAGATGTCAAGAATAATAATATTAGGATAGCTCAGTAGGAAAATTCGGTGGAGAAAAGAGACTGAGTAGCTTGGTTTACGCGGGAGACCAATCAAACTTCAAGACAAGAAGTTTGCACCAGTTACGTAGGCCGCAGGTGCCCTCTCGAATAGCGGAAGGTGCCTCACCCTAGACACCTTCTCGAGTGGGCCTTAGCAGCCCAGGCATAATTAGTAAGCGTGGTGGGTTCCGCGCTCCAGATGGAGACTCAGCTGGAAGTTAAAGGGAAGAATGACAAGGAACTTTATGAATTGGAGCTGTAAGTTAACTCTTTGACAGAGAGAGCGAGATGGTGGTGGAGGACAGCCCCCAGTGAAATCAGAGGAGAGAGCACAAAGCAATAAATTAGGCAAACTCTGGTTTTTCTGTGGGGGAGATGCTGGAGAATATCCGGGTGGACTCCTGAGGCTCGATCCCGCATTTGCGTATGCCGAGCCTCCTTCCTCATGACCTTAGTCCAGAGTGGAATGCCTCACCGGCTCCCGGCACATGAGCAGTGCATGCTCAGTCACGATATCGGTGCTTGATGAGCCACGTGATCAGTGCGTGCACAGTCCCGTGATCAGCACCTCTCAGTCACTGATCACTGCCTGATAAACACGTGATCAGTGCCAGAACAGCCACGTCATCAGTGCATGCGCAGTCACGTGATCAGTGCATGATAGCCACGTGATCAGTGTGTGCACAGTCCCATGATGAGCGCCTGTCAGGCACTGATCACTGCCTAAGAAAAACGTGATCAGTGCATGAGAGCCACGTGATCAGTGCGTGCACAGTCCCATGATCAGCGCCTGTCAGTCACTGATCGTTGCCTAAGAAACACGTGATCAGTGCATGAGAGCCACGTGATCAGTGCCTGCAGAGTCACGTGATCAGGGCCTGCTGAGCTGCGTGATGCCTGCCGGCTCATCTGCATGACAATTGCCAGCTGAGCTGCCTGATTCCTGTCGGCTCATGTGCTTGACAATTGCCAGCTGAGATGCGTGATTCCTGTCGGCTCATCTGCTTAACAATTGCCAGCTGAGCTGCGTGATTCCTGCCTGGTCACCTGCTTGATTATTGCCAGTTGAGCAGCATGATTCGTCACTGCTGAGCTCCATGCTTATTGCCTGCTGATTGCGTGGTTCGTGTCTGCTCAGCTCTTTGAGTATTGCCTCCTGAGGTCCCTGTTCGGGCGCCACCTGCCGGGGACCAGCCCCAGCTGATCCAGGGTATTGGAAGGAGAGATGGCCTAGGCGACTATTTATATGCACATCAGAGACGTCAAGAATAATAATATGAGGATAGCTCAGTAGGAAAATTCGGTGGAGAAAAGAGACTGAGTAGCTTGGTTTAGGCGGGAGACCAATCAAACTTCAAGACAAGAAGTTTGCACCACTTACGTAGGCTGCAGGCGCCCTCTCGAATAGCGGAAGGTGCCTCACCCTAGACACCTTCTCGAGTGGGTCTTAGCAGCCCAGGCATAATTAGTAAGCCTGGTGGGTTCCTCGATGCAGATGGAGACTCAGCTGGATGTTAAAGGGAAGAATGACAAGGAACTTTATGAATTGGAGCTGTAAGTTAACTCTTTGACAGAGAGAGCGAGATGGTGGGGGGGGGACAGACCCCAGTGAAATCAGAGGTGAAAGCACAAAGCAATATAGTAGGCAGACTCTGGTTTTTTGGGGGGGGAGATGCTGGAGAATATCCGGGTGGACTCCTGAGGCTCGATCCCGCATTTGCGTATGCCGAGCCTCCTTCCTCATGACCTTAGTCCAGACTGGAATGCCTCACCGGCTCCCGGCACATGATCAGTGCATGCTCAGTCACGATATCAGTGCTTGATCAGCCACGTGATCACTGACGGCGCAGTCACGTGATCAGCGCCTCTCAGTCACATGATCACCGTATGATAAACACGTGATCAGTGAACAAACAGCCACGTGATCACTGCATGCGCAGTCAGGTGGTCAGTTCCTGATCAGCCACGTGATCAGTGTGTGCACAGTTCCATGATCAGCGCCTTTCAGTCACTGATCACTGCCTGAGAAAAACGTGATAAGTGCCCGAACAGCCACGTCATCAGTGCATGCGCAGTCACGTGATCAGTGCATGATAGCCACGTGATCAGTGCGTGCACAGTCCCATGATCAGCGCCTGTCAGTCACTGATCACTGCCTGATAAACACGTGATCACTGCCTGATCAGCCACGTCATCAGTGCATGCGAAGTCACGGGATCATTGCATGCTCAGTCACGTGATCTGTACTTGATCAGCCACGTGATCAGTGCCTGCAGAGTCACGTGATCAGGGCCTGCTGAGCTGCGTGATTCCTGCCGGCTCATCTGCATGACAATTGCCAGCTCAGCTGCGTGATTCCTGTCGGCTCATCTGCTTGACAATTGCCAGCTGAGCTGCGTGATTCCTGCCAGGTCACCTGCTTGATTATTGCCAGTTGAGCAGCATGATACGTCACTGCTGAGCTCCATGCTTATTGCCTGCTGATTGCGTGGTTCGTGTCTGCTCAGCTCTTTGAGTATTGCCTCCTGAGGTCCCTGTTCGGGCGCCACCTGCTGGGGACCAGCCCCAGCTGATCCAGGGTATTCGAAGGAGAGATGGCCTAGGCGACTATTTATATGCTAATCAGAGATGTCAAGAATAATAATATTAGGATAGCTCAGTAGGAAAATTCGGTGGAGAAAAGAGACTGAGTAGCTTGGTTTACGCGGGAGACCAATCAAACTTCAACAAGAAGTTTGCACCAGTTACGTAGGCCGCAGGTGCCCTCTCGAATAGCGGAAGGTGCCTCACCCTAGACACCTTCTCGAGTGGGCCTTAGCAGCCCAGGCATAATTAGTAAGCGTGGTGGGTTCCGCGCTCCAGATGGAGACTCAGCTGGAAGTTAAAGGGAAGAATGACAAGGAACTTTATGAATTGGAGCTGTAAGTTAACTCTTTGACAGAGAGAGCGAGATGGTGGTGGAGGACAGCCCCCAGTGAAATCAGAGGTGAGAGCACAAAGCAATAAAGTAGGCAAACTCTGGTTTTTCTGGGGGGGAGATGCTGGAGAATATCCGGGTGGACTCCTGAGGCTCGATCCCGCATTTGCGTATGCCGAGCCTCCTTCCTCATGACCTTAGTCCAGAGTGGAATGCCTCACCGGCTCCCGGCACATGAGCAGTGCATGCTCAGTCACGATATCGGTGCTTGATCAGCCACGTGATCAGTGCGTGCACAGTCCCGTGATCAGCACCTCTCAGTCACTGATCACTGCCTGATAAACACGTGATCAGTGCCAGAACAGCCACGTCATCAGTGCATGCGCAGTCACGTGATCAGTGCATGATAGCCACGTGATCAGTGTGTGCACAGTCCCATGATGAGCGCCTGTCAGGCACTGATCACTGCCTAAGAAAAACGTGATCAGTGCATGAGAGCCACGTGATCAGTGCGTGCACAGTCCCATGATCAGCGCCTGTCAGTCACTGATCGTTGCCTAAGAAACACGTGATCAGTGCATGAGAGCCACGTGATCAGTGCCTGCAGAGTCACGTGATCAGGGCCTGCTGAGCTGCGTGATGCCTGCCGGCTCATCTGCATGACAATTGCCAGCTGAGCTGCCTGATTCCTGTCGGCTCATGTGCTTGACAATTGCCAGCTGAGCTGCGTGATTCCTGTCGGCTCATCTGCTTAACAATTGCCAGCTGAGCTGCGTGATTCCTGCCTGGTCACCTGCTTGATTATTGCCAGTTGAGCAGCATGATTCGTCACTGCTGAGCTCCATGCTTATTGCCTGCTGATTGCGTGGTTCGTGTCTGCTCAGCTCTTTGAGTATTGCCTCCTGAGGTCCCTGTTCGGGCGCCACCTGCCGGGGACCAGCCCCAGCTGATCCAGGGTATTGGAAGGAGAGATGGCCTTGGCGACTATTTATATGCTCATCAGAGACGTCAAGAATAAGAATATGAGGATAGCTCAGTAGGAAAATTCGGTGGAGAAAAGAGACTGAGTAGCTTGGTTTACACGGGAGACCAATCAAATTTCAAGACAAGAAGTTTGCACCACTTACGTAGGCTGCAGGCGCCCTCTCGAATAGCGGAAGGTGCCTCACCCTAGACACCTTCTCGAGTGGGTCTTAGCAGCCCAGGCATAATTAGTAAGCCTGGTGGGTTCCTCGATCCAAATGGAGACTCAGCTGGATGTTAAAGGGAAGAATGACAAGGAACTTTATGAATTGGAGCTGTAAGTTAACTCTTTGACAGAGAGAGCGAGATGGTGGGGTGGGGGACAGACCCCAGTGAAATCAGAGGTGAAAGCACAAAGCAATATAGTAGGCAGACTCTGGTTTTTTGGGGGGGGAGATGCTGGAGAATATCCGGGTGGACTCCTGAGGCTCGATCCCGCATTTGCGTATGCCGAGCCTCCTTCCTCATGACCTTAGTCCAGACTGGAATGCCTCACCGGCTCCCGGCACATGATCAGTGCATGCTCAGTCACGATATCACTGCTTGATCAGCCACGTGATCACTGACGGCGCAGTCACGTGATCAGCGCCTCTCAGTCACATGATCACCGTATGATAAACACGTGATCAGTGAACAAACAGCCACGTGATCACTGCATGCGCAGTCAGGTGGTCAGTTCCTGATCAGCCACGTGATCAGTGTGTGCACAGTTCCATGATCAGCGCCTTTCAGTCACTGATCACTGCCTGAGAAAAACGAGATAAGTGCCCGATCAGCCACGTCATCAGTGCATGTGCAGTCACGTGATCAGTGCATGATAGCCACGTGATCAGTGCGTGCACAGTCCCATGATCAGCGCCTGTCAGTCACTGCTCAGTGCCTGATAAACACGTGATCACTGCGCGATCAGCCACGTCATCAGTGCATGCGAAGTCACGGGATCAGTGCATGGTAGCCACGGGATCATTGCATGCTCAGTCACGTGATCTGTACTTGATCAGCCACGTGATCAGTGCCTGCAGAGTCACGTGATCAGGGCCTGCTGAGCTGCGTGATTCCTGCCGGCTCATCTGCATGACAATTGCCAGCTCAGCTGCGTGATTCCTGTCGGCTCATCTGCTTGACAATTGCCAGCTGAGCTGCGTGATTCCTGCCAGGTCACCTGCTTGATTATTGCCAGTTGAGCAGCATGATACGTCACTGCTGAGCTCCATGCTTATTGCCTGCTGATTGCGTGGTTCGTGTCTGCTCAGCTCTTTGAGTATTGCCTCCTGAGGTCCCTGTTCGGGCGCCACCTGCCGGGGACCAGCCCCAGTTGATCCAGGGTATTGGAAGGAGAGATGGCTTAGGCGACTATTTATATGCTCATCAGAGACGTCAAGAATAATAATATGAGGATAGCTCAGTAGGAAAATTCGGTGGAGAAAAGAGACTGAGGAGCTTGGTTTACGCGGGATACCAATCAAACTTCAAGACAAGAAGTTTGCACCACTTCCGTAGGCCGCAGGCGCCCTCTCGAATAGCGGAAGGTGCCTCACCCTAGACACCTTCTCGAGTGGGTCTTAGCAGCCCAGGCATAATTAGTAAGCCTGGTGGGTTCCTCGATCCAAATGGAGACTCAGCTGGATGTTAAAGGGAAGAATGACAAGGAACTTTATGAATTGGAGCTGTAAGTTAACTCTTTGACAGAGAGAGCGAGATGGTGGGGGGGGGGACAGACCCCAGTGAAGTCAGAGGTGAGAGCACAAAGCAATATAGTAGGCAGACTCTGGTTTTTTGGGGGGGGAGATGCTGGAGAATATCCGGGTGGATTCCTGAGGCTCGATCCCGCATTTGCGTATGCCGAGCCTCCTTCCTCATGACCTTTGTCCAGACTGGAATGCCTCACCGGCTCCCGGCACATGATCAGTGCATGCTCAGTCACGATATCAGTGCTTGATCAGCCACGTGATCACTGACGGCGCAGTCACGTGATCAGCGCCTCTCAGTCCCATGATCACCGTATGATAAACACGTGATCAGTGAACAAACAGCCACGTGATCACTGCATGCGCAGTCAGGTGGTCAGTTCCTGATCAGCCACGTGATCAGTGTGTGCACAGTTCCATGATCAGCGCCTTTCAGTCACTGATCACTGCCTGAGAAAAACGTGATAAGTGCCCGATCAGCCACGTCATCAGTGCATGCGCAGTCACGTGATCAGTGCATGATAGCCACGTGATCAGTGCGTGCACAGTCCCATGATCAGCGCCTGTCAGTCACTGATCACTGCCTGATAAACACGTGATCACTGCCTGATCAGCCACGTCATCAGTGCATGCGAAGTCACGTGATCAGTGCATGGTAGCCACGGGATCATTGCATGCTCAGTCACGTGATCTGTACTTGATCAGCCACGTGATCAGTGCCTGCAGAGTCACGTGATCAGGGCCTGCTGAGCTGCGTGATTCCTGCCGGCTCATCTGCATGACAATTGCCAGCTCAGCTGCGTGATTCCTGTCGGCTCATCTGCTTGACAATTGCCTGCTGAGCTGCGTGATTCCTGCCAGGTCACCTGCTTGATTATTGCCAGTTGAGCAGCATGATACGTCACTGCTGAGCTCCATGCTTATTGCCTGCTGATTGCGTGGTTCGTGTCTGCTCAGCTCTTTGAGTATTGCCTCCTGAGGTCCCTGTTCGGGCGCCACCTGCTGGGGACCAGCCCCAGCTGATCCAGGGTATTCGAAGGAGAGATGGCCTAGGCGACTATTTATATGCTAATCAGAGATGTCAAGAATAATAATATTAGGATAGCTCAGTAGGAAAATTCGGTGGAGAAAAGAGACTGAGTAGCTTGGTTTACGCGGGAGACCAATCAAACTTCAAGACAAGAAGTTTGCACCACTTACGTAGGCCGCAGGCGCCCTCTCGAATAGCGGAAGGTGCCTCACCCTAGACACCTTCTCGAGTGGGTCTTAGCAGCCCAGGCATAATTAGTAAGCGTGGTAGGTTCCTTGGTCCAGATGGAGACTCAGCTGGAAGTTAAAGGGAAGAATGACAAGGAACTTTATGAATTGGAGCTGTAAGTTAACTCTTTGACAGAGAGAGCGAGATGGTGGTGGGGGACAGCCCCCAGTGAAATCAGAGGTGAGAGCACAAAGCAATACAGTAGGCAGACTCTGTTTTTTGGGGGGGGAGATGCTCGGGAATATCCGGGTGGACTCCTGAGGCTCGATCCCGCATTTGCGTTTGCCGGGCCTCCTTCCTCATGACCTTTGTCCAGAGTGGAATGCCTCACCGGCTCCCGGCACATGATCAGTGCATGCTCAGGCACGATATCAGTGCATCAGTGAATGATCAGCCACTTGATCACTGACGGCACAGTCACGTGATCAGCGCCTCTCAGTCACGTGATCACCGTATGATAAACACGTGATCACTGAACGACCAGCCACGTGATCACTGCATGCGCAGTCAGGTGGTCAGTTCCTGATCAGCCGCGTGATCAGTGCGTGCACAGTCCCATGATCAGCGCCTGTCAGTCACTGATCACTGCGTGATAAACACGGGATCAGTGCCCATCAGCCCCGACATCAGTGCATGCCCAGTCATGTGATCAGTGCATGATAGCCACGAGATCAGTGCGTGCACAGTCCCATGTTCAGCGCCTGTCAGTCACTGATCATTGCCTGAGAAACACGTGATCAGTGCATGATGAGCCATGTGATCAGTGCCTGATCAGCCACGTCATCAGTGCATGCGCAGTCATGTGATCAGTGCAGGAGAGCCACGTGATCAGTGCATGCTCAGTCACGTGATCTGTACTTGATCAGCCACGTGATCAGTGCCTGCAGAGTCATGTGAACAGGGCCTGCTGAGCTGCATGATTCCTGCCGTCTCTTCTGCATGACAATTGGCAGCTGAACAGCGTGATTCCTGTCGGCTCATCTGCTTGACAATTGCTGGCCGAGCTGCTTGATTCCTGCCAGGTCACCTGCTTGATTCATTGCGAGTTGAGCAGCATGATTGGTCACTGCTCAGCTCCATGCTTATTGCCTGCTGATTGCGTGGTTCGTGTCTGCTCAGCTCTTTGAGTATTGCCACCTGAGGTCCCTGTTCGGGCGCCACCTGCCGGGGACCAGCCCCAGCTGATCCAGGGTATTCGAAGGAGAGATGGCCTAGGCGACTATTTATATGCTAATCAGAGATGTCAAGAATAATAATATTAGGATAGCTCAGTAGGAAAATTCGGTGGAGAAAAGAGACTGAGTAGCTTGGTTTACGCGGGAGACCAATCAAACTTCAAGACAAGAAGTTTGCACCAGTTACGTAGGCCGCAGGCGCCCTCTCGAATAGCGGAAGGTGCCTCACCCTAGACACCTTCTCGAGTGGGTCTTAGCAGCCCAGGCATAATTAGTAAGCGTGGTGGGTTCCTGCGCTCCAGATGGAGACTCAGCTGGAAGTTAAAGGGAAGAATGACAAGGAACTTTATGAATTGGAGCTGTAAGTTAACTCTTTGACAGAGAGAGCGAGATGGTGGTGGGGGACAGCCCCCAGTGAAATCAGAGGTGAGAGCACAAAGCAATACAGTAGGCAGACTCTGTTTTTTCTGGGGGGGAGATGCTCGGAGAATATCCGGGTGGACTCCTGAGGCTCGATCCCGCATTTGCGTATGCTGAGCCTCCTTCCTCATGACCTTAGTCCAGAGTGGAATGCCTCACCGGCTCCCGGCACATGAGCAGTGCATGCTCAGTCACGATATCGGTGCTTGATCAGCCACGTGATCAGTGCGTGCACAGTCCCGTGATCAGCACCTCTCAGTCACTGATCACTGCCTGATAAACACGTGATCAGTGCCAGAACAGCCACGTCATCAGTGCATGCGCAGTCACGTGATCAGTGCATGATAGCCACGTGATCAGTGTGTGCACAGTCCCATGATGAGCGCCTGTCAGGCACTGATCACTGCCTAAGAAAAACGTGATCAGTGCATGAGAGCCACGTGATCAGTGCGTGCACAGTCCCATGATCAGCGCCTGTCAGTCACTGATCGTTGCCTAAGAAACACGTGATCAGTGCATGAGAGCCACGTGATCAGTGCCTGCAGAGTCACGTGATCAGGGCCTGCTGAGCTGCGTGATGCCTGCCGGCTCATCTGCATGACAATTGCCAGCTGAGCTGCCTGATTCCTGTCGGCTCATGTGCTTGACAATTGCCAGCTGAGCTGCGTGATTCCTGTCGGCTCATCTGCTTAACAATTGCCAGCTGAGCTGCGTGATTCCTGCCAGGTCACCTGCTTGATTATTGCCAGTTGAGCAGCATGATTCGTCACTGCTGAGCTCCATGCTTATTGCCTGCTGATTGCGTGGTTCGTGTCTGCTCAGCTCTTTGAGTATTGCCTCCTGAGGTCCCTGTTCGGGCGCCACCTGCCGGGGACCAGCCCCAGCTGATCCAGGGTATTGGAAGGAGAGATGGCCTAGGCGACTATTTATATGCTCATCAGAGACGTCAAGAATAATAATATGAGGATAGCTCAGTAGGAAAATTCGGTGGAGAAAAGAGACTGAGTAGCTTGGTTTACGCGGGAGACCAATCAAACTTCAAGACAAGAAGTTTGCACCACTTCCGTAGGCCGCAGGCGCCCTCTCGAATAGCGGAAGGTGCCTCACCCTAGACACCTTCTCGAGTGGGTCTTAGCAGCCCAGGCATAATTAGTAAGCCTGGTGGGTTCCTCGATCCAGATGGAGACTCAGCTGGATGTTAAAGGGAAGAATGACAAGGAACTTTATGAATTGGAGCTGTAAGTTAACTCTTTGACAGAGAGAGCGAGATGGTGGGGGGGGGACAGACCCCAGTGAAATCAGAGGTGAGAGCACAAAGCAATATAGTAGGCAGACTCTGGTTTTTTTGGGGGGGAGATGCTGGAGAATATCCGGGTGGACTCCTGAGGCTCGATCCCGCATTTGCGTATGCCGAGCCTCCTTCCTCATGACCTTTGTCCAGACTGGAATGCCTCACCGGCTCCCGGCACATGATCAGTGCATGCTCAGTCACGATATCAGTGCTTGATCAGCCACGTGATCACTGACGGCACAGTCACGTGATCAGCGCCTCTCAGTCACATGATCACCGTATGATAAACACGTGATCAGTGAACAAACAGCCACGTGATCACTGCATGCGCAGTCAGGTGGTCAGTTCCTGATCAGCCACGTGATCAGTGCGTGCACAGTTCCATGATCAGCGCCTTTCAGTCACTGATCACTGCCTGAGAAAAAGGTGATAAGTGCCCGATCAGCCATGTCATCAGTGCATGCGCAGTCACGTGATCAGTGCATGATAGCCACGTGATCAGTGCGTGCACAGTCCCATGATCAGTGCCTGTCAGTCACTGATCACTGCCTGATAAACACGTGATCACTGCCTGATCAGCCACGTCATCAGTGCATGCGAAGTCACGGGATCAGTGCATGGTAGCCACGGGATCATTGCATGCTCAGTCACGTGATCTGTACTTGATCAGCCACGTGATCAGTGCCTGCAGAGTCACGTGATCAGGGCCTGCTGAGCTGCGTGATTCCTGCCGGCTCATCTGCATGACAATTGCCAGCTCAGCTGCGTGATTCCTGTCGGCTCATCTGCTTGACAATTGCCAGCTGAGCTGCGTGATTCCTGTCAGGTCACCTGCTTGATTATTGCCAGTTGAGCAGCATGATACGTCACTGCTGAGCTCCATGCTTATTGCCTGCTGATTGCGTGGTTCGTGTCTGCTCAGCTCTTTGAGTATTGCCTCCTGAGGTCCCTGTTCGGGCGCCACCTGCCGGGGACCAGCCCCAGCTGATCCAGGGTATTGGAAGGAGAGATGGCCTAGGCGACTATTTATATGCTCGTCAGAGACGTCAAGAATAATAATATGAGGATAGCTCAGTAGGAAAATTCGGTGGAGAAAAGAGACTGAGTAGCTTGGTTTACGCGGGAGACCAATCAAACTTCAAGACAAGAAGTTTGCACCACTTCTGTAGGCCGCAGGCGCCCTCTCGAATAGCGGAAGGTGCCTCACCCTAGACACCTTCTCGAGTGGGTCTTAGCAGCCCAGGCATAATTAGTAAGCCTGGTGGGTTCCTCGATCCAGATGGAGACTCAGCTGGATGTTAAAGGGAAGAATGACAAGGAACTTTATGAATTGGAGCTGTTAGTTAACACTTTGACAGAGAGAGCGAGATGGTGGGGGGGGGACAGACCCCAGTGAAATCAGAGGTGAGAGCACAAAGCAATATAGTAGGCAGACTCTGGTTTTTTTGGGGGGGGGGAGATGCTGGAGAATATCCGGGTGGACTCCTGAGGCTCGATCCCGCATTTGCGTATGCCGAGCCTCCTTCCTCATGACCTTTGTCCAGAGTGGAATGCCTCACCGGCTCCGGGCACATGATCAGTGCATGCTCAGTCACGATATCAGTGCTTGATCAGCCACGTGATCACTGACGGCACAGTCACGTGATCAGCGCCTCTCAGTCACATGATCACCGTATGATAAACACGTGATCAGTGAACAAACAGCCACGTGATCACTGCATGCGCAGTCAGGTGGTCAGTTCCTGATCAGCCACGTGATCAGTGCGTGCACAGTCCCATGATCAGCGCCTGTCAGTCACTGATCACTGCCTGATAAATACGGGATCAGTGCCCATCAGCCACGTCATCAGTGCATGCTCTTTCAAGTGATCTGTGCATGATAGCCACGTGACCAGTGCATGCTCATTCACCTGATCTATTCTTGATCAGCCACGTGATCAGTGCCTGCAGAGTCACGTGATCAGGGCCTGCTGAGCTGCGTGATTCCTGCCGGCTCATCTGAATGACAATTGCCAGCTTTACTGCGTGATTCCTGTCGCCCGATCAGCTTGACAATTGCCAGCTGAGCTGCGTGATTCCTGCCAGGTCACCTGCTTGATTATTGCCAGTTGAGCAGCATGAGTCGTCACTGCTGAGCTCCATGCTTATTGCCTGCTGATTGCGTGGTTCGTGTCTGCTCAGCTCTTTGAGTATTGCCTCCTGAGGTCCCTGTTCGGGCGCCACCTGCCGGGGACCAGCCCCAGCTGATCCAGGGTATTCGAAGGAGAGATGGCCTAGGCGACTATTTATATGCTCATCAGAGACGTCAAGAATAATAATATGAGGATAGCTCAGTAGGAAAATTCGGTGGAGAAAAGAGACTGAGTAGCTTGGTTTCCGCGGGAGACCAATCAAACTTCAAGACAAGAAGTTTGCACCACTTCCGTAGGCCGCAGGCGCCCTCTCGAATAGCGGAAGGTACCTCACCCTAGACACCTTCTCGAGTGGGTCTTAGCAGCCCAGGCATAATTAGTAAGCCTGGTGGGTTCCTCGATCCAGATGGAGACTCAGCTGGATGTTAAAGGGAAGAATGACAAGGAACTTTATGAATTGGAGCTGTAAGTTAACTCTTTGACAGAGAGAGCGAGATGGTGGGGGGGGGACAGATCCCAGTGAAATCAGAGGTGAGAGCACAAAGCAATATAAGTAGGCAGACTCTGTTTTTTTGGGGGGCGAGATGCTGGAGAATATCCGGGTGGACTCCTGAGGCTCGATCCCGCATTTGCGTATGCCGAGCCTCCTTCCTCATGACCTTTGTCCAGACTGGAATGCCTCACCGGCTCCCGGCACATGATCAGTGCATGCTTAGGCACGATATCAGTGCTTGATCAGCCACGTGATCACTGACGGCACAGTCACGTGATCAGCGCCTCTCAGTCACATGATCACCGTATGATAAACACGTGATCAGTGAACAAACAGCCACGTGATCACTGCATGCGCAGTCAGGTGGTCAGTTCCTGATCAGCCACGTGATCAGTGCGTGCACAGTTCCATGATCAGCGCCTTTCAGTCACTGATCACTGCCTGAGAAAAAGGTGATAAGTGCCCGATCAGCCATGTCATCAGTGCATGCGCAGTCACGTGATCAGTGCATGATAGCCACGTGATCAGTGCGTGCACAGTCCCATGATCAGTGCCTGTCAGTCACTGATCACTGCCTGATAAACACGTGATCACTGCCTGATCAGCCACGTCATCAGTGCATGCGAAGTCACGGGATCAGTGCATGGTAGCCACGGGATCATTGCATGCTCAGTCACGTGATCTGTACTTGATCAGCCACGTGATCAGTGCCTGCAGAGTCACGTGATCAGGGCCTGCTGAGCTGCGTGATTCCTGCCGGCTCATCTGCATGACAATTGCCAGCTCAGCTGCGTGATTCCTGTCGGCTCATCTGCTTGACAATTGCCAGCTGAGCTGCGTGATTCCTGTCAGGTCACCTGCTTGATTATTGCCAGTTGAGCAGCATGAT
Source organism: Bos indicus (assembly GCF_029378745.1). Lineage (NCBI taxonomy): Eukaryota > Metazoa > Chordata > Mammalia > Artiodactyla > Bovidae > Bos > Bos indicus. The sequence continues at coordinate 13,297 of NW_027223733.1, read as the reverse complement.
ACGTCACTGCTGAGCTCCATGCTTATTGCCTGCTGATTGCGTGGTTCGTGTCTGCTCAGCTCTTTGAGTATTGCCTCCTGAGGTCCCTGTTCGGGCGCCACCTGCCGGGGACCAGCCCCAGCTGATCCAGGGTATTGGAAGGAGAGATGGCCTAGGCGACTATTTATATGCTCGTCAGAGACGTCAAGAATAATAATATGAGGATAGCTCAGTAGGAAAATTCGGTGGAGAAAAGAGACTGAGTAGCTTGGTTTACGCGGGAGACCAATCAAACTTCAAGACAAGAAGTTTGCACCACTTCTGTAGGCCGCAGGCGCCCTCTCGAATAGCGGAAGGTGCCTCACCCTAGACACCTTCTCGAGTGGGTCTTAGCAGCCCAGGCATAATTAGTAAGCCTGGTGGGTTCCTCGATCCAGATGGAGACTCAGCTGGATGTTAAAGGGAAGAATGACAAGGAACTTTATGAATTGGAGCTGTTAGTTAACACTTTGACAGAGAGAGTGAGATGGTGGGGGGGGGACAGACCCCAGTGAAATCAAGGGTGAGAGCACAAAGCAATATAGTAGGCAGACTCTGGTTTTTTTTGGGGGGGAGATGCTGGAGAATATCCGGGTGGACTCCTGAGGCTCGATCCCGCATTTGCGTATGCCGAGCCTCCTTCCTCATGACCTTTGTCCAGAGTGGAATGCCTCACCGGCTCCGGGCACATGATCAGTGCATGCTCAGTCACGATATCAGTGCTTGATCAGCCACGTGATCACTGACGGCACAGTCACGTGATCAGCGCCTCTCAGTCACATGATCACCGTATGATAAACACGTGATCAGTGAACAAACAGCCACGTGATCACTGCATGCGCAGTCAGGTGGTCAGTTCCTGATCAGCCACGTGATCAGTGCGTGCACAGTCCCATGATCAGCGCCTGTCAGTCACTGATCACTGCCTGATAAATACGGGATCAGTGCCCATCAGCCACGTCATCAGTGCATGCTCTTTCAAGTGATCTGTGCATGATAGCCACGTGACCAGTGCATGCTCAGTCACCTGATCTATTCTTGATCAGCCACGTGATCAGTGCCTGCAGAGTCACGTGATCAGGGCCTGCTGAGCTGCGTGATTCCTGCCGGCTCATCTGAATGACAATTGCCAGCTTTACTGCGTGATTCCTGTCGCCCGATCAGCTTGACAATTGCCAGCTGAGCTGCGTGATTCCTGCCAGGTCACCTGCTTGATTATTGCCAGTTGAGCAGCATGAGTCGTCACTGCTGAGCTCCATGCTTATTGCCTGCTGATTGCGTGGTTCGTGTCTGCTCAGCTCTTTGAGTATTGCCTCCTGAGGTCCCTGTTCGGGCGCCACCTGCCGGGGACCAGCCCCAGCTGATCCAGGGTATTCGAAGGAGAGATGGCCTAGGCGACTATTTATATGCTAATCAGAGATGTCAAGAATAATAGTATGAGGATAGGTCAGTAGGAAAATTCGGTGGAGAAAAGAGACTGAGTAGCTTGGTTTATGCGGGAGACCAATCAAACTTCAAGACAAGAAGTTTGCACCACTTCCGTAGGCCGCAGGCGCCCTCTCGAATAGCGGAAGGTGCCTCACCCTAGACACCTTCTCGAGTGGGCCTTAGCAGCCCAGGCATAATTAGTAAGCGTGGTGGGTTCCGCGCTCCAGATGGAGACTCAGCTGGAAGTTAAAGGGAAGAATGACAAGGAACTTTATGAATTGGAGCTGTAAGTTAACTCTTTGACAGAGAGAGCGAGATGGTGGTGGAGGACAGCCCCCAGTGAAATCAGAGGTGAGAGCACAAAGCAATAAAGTAGGCAAACTCTGGTTTTTCTGGGGGGGAGATGCTGGAGAATATCCGGGTGGACTCCTGAGGCTCGATCCCGCATTTGCGTATGCCGAGCCTCCTTCCTCATGACCTTAGTCCAGAGTGGAATGCCTCACCGGCTCCCGGCACATGAGCAGTGCATGCTCAGTCACGATATCGGTGCTTGATCAGCCACGTGATCAGTGCGTGCACAGTCCCGTGATCAGCACCTCTCAGTCACTGATCACTGCCTGATAAACACGTGATCAGTGCCAGAACAGCCACGTCATCAGTGCATGCGCAGTCACGTGATCAGTGCATGATAGCCACGTGATCAGTGTGTGCACAGTCCCATGATGAGCGCCTGTCAGGCACTGATCACTGCCTAAGAAAAACGTGATCAGTGCATGAGAGCCACGTGATCAGTGCGTGCACAGTCCCATGATCAGCGCCTGTCAGTCACTGATCGTTGCCTAAGAAACACGTGATCAGTGCATGAGAGCCACGTGATCAGTGCCTGCAGAGTCACGTGATCAGGGCCTGCTGAGCTGCGTGATGCCTGCCGGCTCATCTGCATGACAATTGCCAGCTGAGCTGCGTGATTCCTGTCGGCTCATCTGCTTAACAATTGCCAGCTGAGCTGCGTGATTCCTGCCTGGTCACCTGCTTGATTATTGCCAGTTGAGCAGCATGAGTCGTCACTGCTGAGCTCCATGCTTATTGCCTGCTGATTGCGTGGTTCGTGTCTGCTCAGCTCTTTGAGTATTGCCTCCTGAGGTCCCTGTTTGGGCGCCACCTTCCGGGGACCAGCCCCAGCTGATCCAGGGTATTGGAAGGAGAGATGGCCTAGGCGACTATTTATATGCTCATCAGAGACGTCACGAATAATAATATGAGGATAGCTCAGTAGGAAAATTCGGTGGAGAAAAGAGACTGAGTAGCTTGGTTTACGCGGGAGACCAATCAAACTTCAAGACAAGAAGTTTGCACCACTTACGTAGGCCGCAGGCGCCCTCTCGAATAGCGGAAGGTGCCTCACCCTAGACACCTTCTCGAGTGGGTCTTAGCAGCCCAGGCATAATTAGTAAGCCTGGTGGGTTCCTCGATCCAGATGGAGACTCAGCTGGATGTTAAAGGGAAGAATGACAAGGAACTTTATGAATTGGAGCTGTAAGTTAACTCTTTGACAGAGAGAGCGAGATGGTGTGGGGGGGGACAGACCCCAGTGAAATCAGAGGTGAGAGCACAAAGCAATATAGTAGGCAGACTCTGTTTTTTTTGGGGGGGAGATGCTGGAGAATATCCGGGTGGACTCCTGAGGCTCGATCCCGCATTTGCGTATGCCGAGCCTCCTACCTCATGACCTTTGTCCAGACTGGAATGCCTCACCGGCTCCCGGCACATGATCAGTGCATGCTTAGGCACGATATCAGTGCTTGATCAGCCACGTGATCACTGACGGCACCGTCACGTGATCAGCGCCTCTCAGTCACATGATCACCGTATGATAAACACGTGATCAGTGAACAAACAGCCACGTGATCACTGCATGCGCAGTCAGGTGGTCAGTTCCTGATCAGCCACGTGATCAGTGCGTGCACAGTTCCATGATCAGCGCCTTTCAGTCACTGATCACTGCCTGAGAAAAACGTGATAAGTGCCCGATCAGCCATGTCATCAGTGCATGCGCAGTCACGTGATCAGTGCATGAGAGCCACGTGATCAGTGCGTGCACAGTCCCATGATCAGCGCCTGTCAGTCACTGATCACTGCCTGATAAACACGTGATCACTGCCTGATCAGCCACGTCATCAGTGCATGCGAAGTCACGGGATCAGTGCATGGTAGCCACGGGATCATTGCATGCTCAGTCCCGTGAACTGTACTTGATCAGCCACGTGATCAGTGCCTGCAGAGTCACGTGATCAGGGCCTGCTGAGCTGCGTGATTCCTGCCGGCTCATCTGCATGACAATTGCCAGCTCAGCTGCGTGATTCCTGTCGGCTCATCTGCTTGACAATTGCCAGCTGAGCTGCGTGATTCCTGCCAGGTCACCTGCTTGATTATTGCCAGTTGAGCAGCATGATACGTCACTGCTGAGCTCCATGCTTATTGCCTGCTGATTGCGTGGTTCGTGTCTGCTCAGCTCTTTGAGTATTGCCTCCTGAGGTCCCTGTTCGGGCGCCACCTGCTGGGGACCAGCCCCAGCTGATCCAGGGTATTCGAAGGAGAGATGGCCTAGGCGACTATTTATATGCTCGTCAGAGACGTCAAGAATAATAATATGAGGATAGCTCAGTAGGAAAATTCGGTGGAGAAAAGAGACTGAGTAGCTTGGTTTCCGCGGGAGACCAATCAAACTTCAAGACAAGAAGTTTGCACCACTTCCGTAGGCCGCAGGCGACCTCTCGAATAGCGGAAGGTGCCTCACCCTAGACACCTTCTCGAGTGGGTCTTAGCAGCCCAGGCATAATTAGTAAGCCTGGTAGGTTCCTTGGTCCAGATGGAGACTCAGCTGGAAGTTAAAGGGAAGAATGACAAGGAACTTTATGAATTGGAGCTGTAAGTTAACTCTTTGACAGAGAGAGCGAGATGGTGGTGGGGGACAGCCCCCAGTGAAATCAGAGGTGAGAGCACAAAGCAATACAGTAGGCAGACTCTGTTTTTTTTGGGGGGGAGATGCTCGGGAATATCCGGGTGGACTCCTGAGGCTCGATCCCGCATTTGCGTATGCCGAGCCTCCTTCCTCATGACCTTAGTCCAGAGTGGAATGCCTCACCGGCTCCCGGCACATGAGCAGTGCATGCTCAGTCACGATATCGGTGCTTGATCAGACACGTGATCAGTGCGTGCACAGTCCCGTGATCAGCACCTCTCAGTCACTGATCACTGCCTGATAAACACGTGATCAGTGCCAGAACAGCCACGTCATCAGTGCATGCGCAGTCACGTGATCAGTGCATGATAGCCACGTGATCAGTGTGTGCACAGTCCCATGATGAGCGCCTGTCAGGCACTGATCACTGCCTAAGAAAAACGTGATCAGTGCATGAGAGCCACGTGATCAGTGCGTGCACAGTCCCATGATCAGCGCCTGTCAGTCACTGATCGTTGCCTAAGAAACACGTGATCAGTGCATGAGAGCCACGTGATCAGTGCCTGCAGAGTCACGTGATCAGGGCCTGCTGAGCTGCGTGATGCCTGCCGGCTCATCTGCATGACAATTGCCAGCTGAGCTGCCTGATTCCTGTCGGCTCATCTGCATGACAATTGCCAGCTCAGCCTCGTGATTCCTGTCGGCTCATCTGCTTGACAATTGCCAGCTGAGCTGCGTGATTCCTGTCAGGTCACCTGCTTGATTATTGCCAGTTGAGCAGCATGATACGTCACTGCTGAGCTCCATGCTTATTGCCTGCTGATTGCGTGGTTCGTGTCTGCTCAGCTCTTTGAGTATTGCCTCCTGAGGTCCCTGTTCGGGCGCCACCTGCCGGGGACCAGCCCCAGCTGATCCAGGGTATTGGAAGGAGAGATGGCCTAGGCGACTATTTATATGCTCGTCAGAGACGTCAAGAATAATAATATGAGGATAGCTCAGTAGGAAAATTCGGTGGAGAAAAGAGACTGAGTAGCTTGGTTTACGCGGGAGACCAATCAAACTTCAAGACAAGAAGTTTGCACCACTTCTGTAGGCCGCAGGCGCCCTCTCGAATAGCGGAAGGTGCCTCACCCTAGACACCTTCTCGAGTGGGTCTTAGCAGCCCAGGCATAATTAGTAAGCCTGGTGGGTTCCTCGATCCAGATGGAGACTCAGCTGGATGTTAAAGGGAAGAATGACAAGGAACTTTATGAATTGGAGCTGTAGTTAACACTTTGACAGAGAGAGTGAGATGGTGGGGGGGGGACAGACCCCAGTGAAATCAAGGGTGAGAGCACAAAGCAATATAGTAGGCAGACTCTGGTTTTTTTTGGGGGGGAGATGCTGGAGAATATCCGGGTGGACTCCTGAGGCTCGATCCCGCATTTGCGTATGCCGAGCCTCCTTCCTCATGACCTTTGTCCAGAGTGGAATGCCTCACCGGCTCCGGGCACATGATCAGTGCATGCTCAGTCACGATATCAGTGCTTGATCAGCCACGTGATCACTGACGGCACAGTCACGTGATCAGCGCCTCTCAGTCACATGATCACCGTATGATAAACACGTGATCAGTGAACAAACAGCCACGTGATCACTGCATGCGCAGTCAGGTGGTCAGTTCCTGATCAGCCACGTGATCAGTGCGTGCACAGTCCCATGATCAGCGCCTGTCAGTCACTGATCACTGCCTGATAAATACGGGATCAGTGCCCATCAGCCACGTCATCAGTGCATGCTCTTTCAAGTGATCTGTGCATGATAGCCACGTGACCAGTGCATGCTCAGTCAACTGATCTGTTCTTGATCAGCCACGTGATCAGTGCCTGCAGAGTCACGTGATCAGGGCCTGCTGAGCTGCGTGATTCCTGCCGGCTCATCTGAATGACAATTGCCAGCTTTACTGCGTGATTCCTGTCGCCCGATCAGCTTGACAATTGCCAGCTGAGCTGCGTGATTCCTGCCAGGTCACCTGCTTGATTATTGCCAGTTGAGCAGCATGAGTCGTCACTGCTGAGCTCCATGCTTATTGCCTGCTGATTGCGTTGTTCGTGTCTGCTCAGCTCTTTGAGTATTGCCTCCTGAGGTCCCTGTTCGGGCGCCACCTGCCGGGGACCAGCCCCAGCTGATCCAGGGTATTCGAAGGAGAGATGGCCTAGGCGACTATTTATATGCTAATCAGAGATGTCAAGAATAATAGTATGAGGATAGGTCAGTAGGAAAATTCGGTGGAGAAAAGAGACTGAGTAGCTTGGTTTATGCGGGAGACCAATCAAACTTCAAGACAAGAAGTTTGCACCACTTCCGTAGGCCGCAGGCGCCCTCTCGAATAGCGGAAGGTGCCTCACCCTAGACACCTTCTCGAGTGGGCCTTAGCAGCCCAGGCATAATTAGTAAGCGTGGTGGGTTCCGCGCTCCAGATGGAGACTCAGCTGGAAGTTAAAGGGAAGAATGACAAGGAACTTTATGAATTGGAGCTGTAAGTTAACTCTTTGACAGAGAGAGCGAGATGGTGGTGGAGGACAGCCCCCAGTGAAATCAGAGGTGAGAGCACAAAGCAATAAAGTAGGCAAACTCTGGTTTTTCTGGGGGGGAGATGCTGGAGAATATCCGGGTGGACTCCTGAGGCTCGATCCCGCATTTGCGTATGCCGAGCCTCCTTCCTCATGACCTTAGTCCAGAGTGGAATGCCTCACCGGCTCCCGGCACATGAGCAGTGCATGCTCAGTCACGATATCGGTGCTTGATCAGCCACGTGATCAGTGCGTGCACAGTCCCGTGATCAGCACCTCTCAGTCACTGATCACTGCCTGATAAACACGTGATCAGTGCCAGAACAGCCACGTCATCAGTGCATGCGCAGTCACGTGATAAGTGCATGATAGCCACGTGATCAGTGTGTGCACAGTCCCATGATGAGCGCCTGTCAGGCACTGATCACTGCCTAAGAAAAACGTGATCAGTGCATGAGAGCCACGTGATCAGTGCGTGCACAGTCCCATGATCAGCGCCTGTCAGTCACTGATCGTTGCCTAAGAAACACGTGATCAGTGCATGAGAGCCACGTGATCAGTGCCTGCAGAGTCACGTGATCAGGGCCTGCTGAGCTGCGTGATGCCTGCCGGCTCATCTGCATGACAATTGCCAGCTGAGCTGCGTGATTCCTGTCGGCTCATCTGCTTAACAATTGCCAGCTGAGCTGCGTGATTCCTGCCTGGTCACCTGCTTGATTATTGCCAGTTGAGCAGCATGAGTCGTCACTGCTGAGCTCCATGCTTATTGCCTGCTGATTGCGTGGTTCGTGTCTGCTCAGCTCTTTGAGTATTGCCTCCTGAGGTCCCTGTTTGGGCGCCACCTTCCGGGGACCAGCCCCAGCTGATCCAGGGTATTCGAAGGAGAGATGGCCTAGGCGACTATTTATATGCTCATCAGAGACGTCACGAATAATAATATGAGGATAGCTCAGTAGGAAAATTCGGTGGAGAAAAGAGACTGAGTAGCTTGGTTTACGCGGGAGACCAATCAAACTTCAAGACAAGAAGTTTGCACCACTTACGTAGGCCGCAGGCGCCCTCTCGAATAGCGGAAGGTGCCTCACCCTAGACACCTTCTCGAGTGGGTCTTAGCAGCCCAGGCATAATTAGTAAGCCTGGTGGGTTCCTCGATCCAGATGGAGACTCAGCTGGATGTTAAACGGAAGAATGACAAGGAACTTTATGAATTGGAGCTGTAAGTTAACTCTTTGACAGAGAGAGCGAGATGGTGTGGGGGGGGACAGACCCCAGTGAAATCAGAGGTGAGAGCACAAAGCAATATAGTAGGCAGACTCTGTTTTTTTTGGGGGGGAGATGCTGGAGAATATCCGGGTGGACTCCTGAGGCTCGATCCCGCATTTGCGTATGCCGAGCCTCCTACCTCATGACCTTTGTCCAGACTGGAATGCCTCACCGGCTCCCGGCACATGATCAGTGCATGCTTAGGCACGATATCAGTGCTTGATCAGCCACGTGATCACTGACGGCACCGTCACGTGATCAGCGCCTCTCAGTCACATGATCACCGTATGATAAACACGTGATCAGTGCACAAACAGCCACGTGATCACTGCATGCGCAGTCAGGTGGTCAGTTCCTGATCAGCCACGTGATCAGTGCGTGCACAGTTCCATGATCAGCGCCTTTCAGTCACTGATCACTGCCTGAGAAAAACGTGATAAGTGCCCGATCAGCCATGTCATCAGTGCATGCGCAGTCACGTGATCAGTGCATGAGAGCCACGTGATCAGTGCGTGCACAGTCCCATGATCAGCGCCTGTCAGTCACTGATCACTGCCTGATAAACACGTGATCACTGCCTGATCAGCCACGTCATCAGTGCATGCGAAGTCACGGGATCAGTGCATGATAGCCACGGGATCATTGCATGCTCAGTCCCGTGAACTGTACTTGATCAGCCACGTGATCAGTGCCTGCAGAGTCACGTGATCAGGGCCTGCTGAGCTGCGTGATTCCTGCCGGCTCATCTGCATGACAATTGCCAGCTCAGCTGCGTGATTCCTGTCGGCTCATCTGCTTGACAATTGCCAGCTGAGCTGCGTGATTCCTGCCAGGTCACGTGCTTGATTATTGCCAGTTGAGCAGCATGATACGTCACTGCTGAGCTCCATGCTTATTGCCTGCTGATTGCGTGGTTCGTGTCTGCTCAGCTCTTTGAGTATTGCCTCCTGAGGTCCCTGTTCGGTCGCCACCTGCCGGGGACCAGCCCGAGCTGATCCAGGGTATTCGAAGGACAGATGGCCTAGGCGACTATTTATATGCTAATCAGAGATGTCAAGAATAATAGTATTAGGAGAGCTCAGTAGGAAAATTCGGTGGAGAAAAGAGACTGAGTAGCTTGGTTTACGCGGGAGACCAATCAAACTTCAAGACAAGAAGTTTGCACCACTTACGTAGGCCGCAGGCGCCCTCTCGAATAGCGAAAGGTGCCTCACCCTAGACACCTTCTCGAGTGGGTCTTAGCAGCCCAGGCATAATTAGTAAGCGTGGTGGGTTCCAGGCTCCAGATGGAGACTCAGCTGGAAGTTAAAGGGAAGAATGACAAGGAACTTTATGAATTGGAGCTGTAAGTTAACTCTTTGACAGAGAGAGCGAGATGGTGGTGGGGGACAGCCCCCAGTGAAATCAGAGGTGAGAGCACAAAGCAATACAGTAGGCAGACTCTGTGTTTTTTGGGGGGGAGATGCTCGAGAATATCCGGGTGGACTCCTGAGGCTCGATCCCGCATTTGCGTTTGCCGGGCCTCCTTCCTCATGACCTTTGTCCAGAGTGGAATGCCTCACCGGCTCCCGGCACATGATCAGTGCATGCTCAGGCACGATATCAGTGCATCAGTGAATGATCAGCCACTTGATCACTGACGGCACAGTCACGTGATCAGCGCCTCTGTCACGTGATCACCGTATGATAAACACGTGATCACTGAACGACCAGCCACGTGATCACTGCATGCGCAGTCAGGTGGTCAGTTCCTGATCAGCCACGTGATCAGTGCGTGCACAGTCCCATGATCAGCGCCTGTCAGTCACTGATCACTGCGTGATAAACACGGGATCAGTGCCCATCAGCCCCGACATCAGTGCATGCCCAGTCACGTGATCAGTGCATGATAGCCACGTGATCAGTGCGTGCACAGTCCCATGATCAGCGCCTGTCAGTCACTGATCATTGCCTGAGAAACACGTGATCAGTGCATGATGAGCCATGTGATCAGTGCCTGATCAGCCACGTCATCAGTGCATGCGCAGTCACGTGATCAGTGCATGATAGCCACGTGATCAGTGCATGCTCAGTCACGTGATCTGGACTTGATCAGCCACGTGATCAGTGCCTGCAGAGTCACGTGATCAGGGCCTGCTGAGCTGCGTGATTCCTGCCGGCTCATCTGCATGACAATTGCCAGCTGAGCTGCGTGATTCCTGTCGGCTCATCTGCTTGACAATTGCCAGCTGAGCTGCGTGATTCCTGCCAGGTCACCTGCTTGATTATTGCCAGTTGAGCAGCATGATTCGTCACTGCTGAGCTCCATGCTTATTGCCTGCTGATTGCGTGGTTCGTGTCTGCTCAGCTCTTTGAGTATTGCCTCCTGAGGTCCCTGTTCGGGCGCCACCTGCCGGGGACCAGCCCCAGCTGATCCAGGGTATTCGAAGGAGAGATGGCCTAGGCGACTATTTATATGCTAATCAGAGATGTCAAGAATAATAGTATGAGGATAGCTCAGTAGGAAAATTCGGTGGAGAAAAGAGACTGAGTAGCTTGGTTTACGCGGGAGACCAATCAAACTTCAAGACAAGAAGTTTGCACCACTTACGTAGGCCGCAGGCGCCCTCTCGAATAGCGGAAGGTGCCTCACCCTAGACACCTTCTCGAGTGGGTCTTAGCAGCCCAGGCATAATTAGTAAGCGTGGTGGGTTCCGCGCTCCAGATGGAGACTCAGCTGGAAGTTAAAGGGAAGAATGACAAGGAACTTTATGAATTGGAGCTGTAAGTTAACTCTTTGACAGAGAGAGCGAGATGGTGGTGGGGACAGCCCCCAGTGAAATCAGAGGTGAGAGCACAAAGCAATACAGTAGGCAGACTCTGGTTTTTTTGGGGGGGAGATGCTCGAGAATATCCGGGTGGACTCCTGAGGCTCGATCCCGCATTTGCGTATGCCGAGCCTCCTTCCTCATGACCTTTGTCCAGAGTGGAATGCCTCACCGGCTCCCGGCACATGATCAGTGCATGCTCAGTCACGATATCAGTGCCTGCTCAGCCACGTGATCACTGACGGCACAGTCACGTGATCAGCGCCTCTCAGTCACGTGATCACCGTATGATAAACACGTGATCAGTGAACGACCAGCCACGTGATCACTGCATGCAGCGTCAGGTGGTCAGTTCCTGATCAGCACACTGATCAGTGCGTGCACAGTCCCCTGATCAGCGCCTGTCAGTCACTGATCACTGCCTGATAAAACACGTGATCAGTGCCCGAACAGCCACGTCATCAGTGCGATGCGCAGTCACGTGATCAGTGCATGATAGCACGTGATCAGGTGCGTGCACAGTCCCATGATCAGCGCCTGTCAGTCACTGATCATTGCCTGATAAACACGTGATCAGTGCATGATGAGCCATGTGATCAGTGCCCGAACAGCCACGTCATCAGTGCATGCGCAGTCACGTCATCAGTGCATGATAGCCACGTGATCAGTGCATGCTCAGTCACGTGATCTGGACTTGATCAGCCACGTATCAGTGCCTGCAGAGTCACGTGATCAGGGCCTGCTGGAGCTGCGTGATTCCTGCCGGCTCATCTGCATGACCAATTGCCAGCTGAGCTGCGTGATTCCTGTCGGCTCATCTGCTTGACAATTGCCAGCTGAGCTGCGTGATTCCTGCCTGGTCACCTGCTTGATTATTGCCAGTTGAGCAGCATGATTCGTCACTGCTGAGCTCCATGCTTATTGCCTGCTGATTGCGTGGTTCGTGTCTGCTCAGCTCTTTGAGTATTGCCTCCTGAGGTCCCTGTTCGGGCGCCACCTGCCGGGGACCAGCCCCAGCTGATCCAGGGTATTCGAAGGAGAGATGGCCTAGGCGACTATTTATATGCTAATCAGAGATGTCAAGAATAATATTATGAGGATAGCTCAGTAGGAAAATTCGGTGGAGAAAAGAGACTGAGTAGCTTGGTTTACGCGGGAGACCAATCAAACTTCAAGACAAGAAGTTTGCACCACTTACGTAGGCAGCAGGCGCCCTCTCGAATAGCGGAAGGTGCCTCACCCTAGACACCTTCTCGAGTGGGTCTTAGCAGCCCAGGCATAATTAGTAAGCGTGGTGGGTTCCTCGCTCCAGATGGAGACTCAGCTGGAAGTTAAAGGGAAGAATGACAAGGAACTTTATGAATTGGAGCTGTAAGTTAACTCTTTGACAGAGAGAGCGAGATGGTGGTGGGGGACAGCCCCCAGTGAAATCAGAGGTGAGAGCACAAAGCAATACAGTAGGCAGACTCTGGTTTTTTGGGGGGGGAGATGCTCGAGAATATCCGGGTGGACTCCTGAGGCTCGATCCCGCATTTGCGTATGCCGAGCCTCCTTCCTCATGACCTTTGTCCAGAGTGGAATGCCTCCCCGGCTCCCGGCACATGATCAGTGCATGCTCAGTCACGATATCAGTGCATGATCAGCCACGTGATCACTGACGGCACAGTCACGTGATCAGCGCCTCTCAGTCACGTGATCACCGTATGATAAACACGTGATCAGTGAACGACCAGCCACGTGATCACTGCATGCGCAGTCAGGTGGTCAGTTCCTGATCAGCCACTGATCAGTGTGTGCACAGTTCCATGATCAGCGCCTGTCAGTCACTGATCACTGCCTGATAAAAACGTGATCAGTGCCCGAACAGCCACGTCATCAGTGCATGTGCAGTCACGTGATCAGTGCATGATAGCCACGTGATCAGTGCGTGCACAGTCCCCTGATCAGCGCCTGTCAGTCACTGATCACTGCCTGATAAACACGTGATCACTGCCTGATCAGCACGTCTCAGTGCATGCGAAGTCACTGGGTCAGTGCATGGTAGCCACGGGATCATTGCATGCTCAGCACGTGATCTGTACTTGATCAGCCACGTGATCAGTGCCTGCAGAGTCACGTGATCAGGGCCTGCTGAGCTGCGTGATTCCTGCCGGCTCATCTGCATGACAATTGCCAGCTCAGCTGCGTGATTCCTGTCGGCTCATCTGCTTGACAATTGCCAGCTGAGCTGCGTGATTCCTGCCAGGTCACCTGCTTGATTATTGCCA